>NC_064629.1:884189030-884505816 GCF_023864275.1 Schistocerca cancellata | reverse complement strand
ACTGATTGCAGTATTCTGTATTTATATTGAATAAACAGTCACGGGTTTTTAAACATCCGTAATGGATGAGCTTTATATTTCATGTGTTCTAGTTTGATGAGCCGTCAGAGCAATCAAATAACTAACAATTATGGCAGGACCAAAGTAGTTTCGTCTGGTTATAAAAGCTAGACTTCCCGCCTCACTTCGTGTTTTGAAGTTTGCACAGAGCGCTGTCGGCACAACAGTACATTTAGCAAATAGGAAAGGAAACCAAGGAGAAATATAGAAAGAGTAAAATAGGTTAGAAGGTGATCACACAAAAATAAAACAATAGTAATGGTGATCGGTAGAATTAAATCAGACCATTCTCAGTGAATTAGATTAGGACATGACATAGTAAATATAGTAGAAGAGATATGCTATTTGAGCACCAATATAACTAATGAAGGCCGAACCAGAAAGGATATAAAATGCAGACTGGCAGTACAAAAAAAGTATTTCTGAGAAAGCGGAATTTGTTAACATAGAATGTAAATTTAAACGTAAAGAAGTTTGCTTTGAAGTTATTTGTCTGAAGTGTAGTCTAATAGCTCGAATAAATAATGAGACATTGAACAGAATTGGGAAAAACAGAAATCTCTGGCACAACTTGACTAGAAGAAGGTATCCGTTGATAGTGCATATTCCAATGCATGAAGGAGTTGTCTATTTGGTAATGGAAGGAAGTGGTGTTTAGGGGGATGGGGGGTTAAAATTGTAAAGGGAGACAAAGACAGCAGGCATGTTCAGATGAATGTATGTTGCAGCAGTTCCGCAGGATAGACTGGAGTTGAGAGCTGCGCAGAATCAGTCTTAAGAGTGAAGACGACAAAAACACACTTTACAGGTATTACAATGAATTGAAATGGAAATGGTCGACTGTAAAAGTTACCGGGGATATAATAACCAGGACTACCTTTCGAAAATATATACAAAAATTACTCTTTCAAGACGAGGGAAATTTCTAGCAAGCGGCATCCGTGTGTATTGTTGACATAAAATTATTTGTATTGCTCCCTTTTTCTCTTCTTATTAGAGTGAATAAAGGTAAGATATTTCTGTGGGGTCATGGGAAGAAGGTAGAAATTCAGGTTAGGTGTAGTTGGAGAACATGCGCCAAAGTTCATCCGAAATTATTCATGGAAATGTGAGACTGGCTATACGCACTTTTTCATGGCCAAATTTTTGATTTTATGCAGACAGTTCTCCTATGGTTACATAAATTCTGAATTTGTTTCTCTGTGGTTTGTTAATTAGTGCACAGTATTGATGTAAACAAAATAAAACAGCGTATTCGACTATGAAATGGAATGTTATATGTGAACTATGACAGTGGAGAACAATTATTATTGAACAGGAGACTGTGGTAATATACAGGGTGACATTAACTCCAACGAAAAAGCTTTACAGGTTATACTATGGACATGAACAAGAAAAAAGTCTAGTAAACAAGGGCTCTAAAAGGCTTACATTAAGAGCCATGAGGACTTGTTCGTCTTCGCTACTCTGAGACATCTCTTACGGTATACTGATAGCTCTTTGCTTTCCATATTATGAGAGGTGGCAGTACGGAGAAAAACTAGTAAAGTTGCCCAGTAAACACGGGCTCTTGAATGCATGCCTTAAGAGCCATCAGCACTTATTGATTTTCGTTAGTGTGAAATTCATCTTCTACAGAGAAAGTGCTCATAGTTCTTAAGCTATAAATTTTACAGGTCGTATTTACCAGATATTTTTAGCCTGTTTTCACCCACACTACCTCCCCCAATGTATGGAGAGCAAAACCCTTGCAGTAGAAGAGATGTTTAACAGTATCTAAGAAGAACATGTACTTGTTTGGCAGACTTTTTCCTTGTTTTCATTCATACTACCACCTATGAAAGTCGGTGGAGTTCTTGTTCACCATGTATAACCTCGAATGTTGCATATTAACTGATTTTTTGAAAAAATCTTTAAGATAAGATCTACGAGTAATGGAAACACACGGATGTAATATTCCAGAAGATTAGAACCGTGTGCCCAATCCAGACCCTTTTCTGTCAGGGTAAACTGAGCTTTCACCGTACGCTTCACGGCTTGTCTCCAAATTTCAATCTCTTACACCTCTTCCTCGCTTTCCAAATTCCACCGAGGTTTTGTGCTCGCTAGCAACTCTGAAAGAATGTACATCATGGGTATTGGCTTCAACTTCGTTTATAGGAAGGCTTCATCATTCTGCAACTGAGTGTACATATATAGTTTGTTCCACTATGAAAGACCACTGCTCGGGAAAGACAAGGCTTCTAGAATTCGTGAAATAGAAAATTCTAATGTGTTAGGAAGGACCATCATCGCTTATTTTTTGGTGTAGAGAGAAAGATGCATTCCTTCCTCCAACACTGTTTTACGAAAATCAGCAAAATTAAGACATATTTTACTATACCATACTACGTACGATTCTTAAAAATAAACTAATATTTCATTCATTACGGTATTCTAAATTGGTAACTGGAAACAGTGAGCTTTCAGATGTGTGTTAGAAATTATTCTGATCTCCATCACGTTTATGTAATTTTATTCGTAATGACCTCGGCCCCCAGAAATTTGTTGACTGCAGGCGACATTTTTCCACTTGCGCTGTCACTTGTAGTAAGATCTCTTCTTTGTTTCGTTACTCATTCCGTCTTAAATTGGCATTTGAGAATGTTTACCCACAGCAAGGTGGCATACACACAAACTGTTTGACAGACCGTCACGAATAGTAGCATTACTACTACAATTTCGAAACAACAGCATCTCTTGTGAGTTCACTGCTTTGATCATTTTCATGACATCCTGATCGTGGTAAACACTCGAAATGAGCTTTTAAAGCTGAAAGTAGCTGTATAAGAAGATATCCTAAAGAATAACACCGTCTAAATGAAAAAGAACGTTACCTTCATCGAATGTTCATGTATAATTATAAATAGTTTTAGAACCTTCTCTACTCGAAAATTTTCTGAGGTGCACAACAAAGTTGCCAGCAGCAATAAACCATATTCACTAAAAAGCATGACGAGGAAAAATATCGGAAGCTCTTAAAAAGCTTAGGCTCTTTATTCTCTTTTCATTTTTTGTGGCGTTCTTTTTATCGCTGCCGGGTATCAGACAGCCACGTTACATATCAAATTTACGACAGGAAATTGCTTTCGATGTCAGGCTGTAGCTCACTTTACGACATGTTAACATACATTCGCCGGCGCGGCGGAGAAGCGGAATACACTACAGATTCCCTCCCCATCCGCGCGTTTCTTTGGACGGAGTGTGCACGTAGACGCAAAAAATCTCAAGGCTTGACATGACTACGAAAACGTAATAAGAAAAAACTCTAGCTTAACTCTCACTGACATTGTTCAAAGGCAGTTGACATTTAATAAGCATATAAAAGTTCGCAAAAATGTATTTCACTTGAGGCTCAGGTCGGATACGTACAGAATGGAATTATCGCGTAAGTTCTTTCCCTTTACTCCTGTGGTATTTTAAAGTGCAGTGAAGAAAAATGTTTTCACAGAAACTTTATAGCCGTGCTACAAAAACACTGCTACATTGTTATTATGCTGCACTATTCAGAGCTTTAACGTCCCTTCTGCGACATGTTTGGAGCAAGAGAGCAAAGTAGAAAATTGAATCTCTCCGATTCAAATGTATAAACCCAGCATTCACCTTAGGCTATTCAGAGAAACCACACAAAACTTCAGTTTGTATGGCCGGATGGAGTTTTGAACTCAGCACTTCTCGAGAAACTACTCAGAAAATCACTGTGGAAGATATAGAAAGGAAACTGGAGTACACGATCACAGTTGCTGTTCACGAGAGGAAAATGACGTTTCCTGAGACTGAAGACATACTTAGTTAACCACCCGAATTTGATCGGACAATCGAGAGATCCAGTCAAACTCTTCTGTGGAGAACAGCGCAGTACACCTTGCATTAGTGTCAGAAACACTGACATAAAAGTAACTTACTAAAAATGCTGACAATTTCTACAATATTCATCCGATTTCACAAGATTATATATCTCTTATATGAATGAAGATCAAACTTGAGGTAAGTTTTAAATAATATATAGGACTAAAAAGTATGTATTTAAGAGACTACTTTCGCAAGCATGTCAGCTACAGCATTTATTTCTATTAGTATGCGACGTACAACTTCACTCAAGGGAAGACACATAGGTGGAGTCTTTCAGAAGCCCCCCACAAAAGAAAATTCCATAGCATGAGATCAGACTAGCATAGGGGCTAATGGCGCAATGCGAGATCCACACGCCCCTTAGAGCCGTTCCACTGCTGAGGCATCTCATAGATAAGAAGTTCTCCAAGATGTGAGAGTCAGTGTTGTGGTGCTCCGTCCTGTTGAAACATAAAATTCGTGGCGTGTTCTCGCAAGTTTGGAATAAACCCGATCCTCAACAGACGAGTCAGTAACGAGTGAGCTAGTTGCATTTGCTGGCAACTACATAAACCGGCAAGGTAAAATTGGCGAAAAAATAAACTTTCTGTTTTGATGTGCTAGCTGAAATCGACTGCAGATTTCTAGCTTGTGACGAAACGCATCTGCTGGCGAGGTAACATTCAGGTGGAAGTCTTAAGTCGTTCAGTTTTAAGTGTTGGTTCGGCTGAAAGGGCCGAGGCGAAGGGCGATAGCTATGGCTTTCGGGGCAAGCCACTCACTCACTGACAAAGTAGTGTCCATCTGCAGCTAATGGAAGAGTTTTCCCCAGGAACCAGGAGTTGGAGAAACGGCTGGTCAGTATGCATCATCCTGGAATGTGGATGCCTTGCAATACTCTACAATTCTGTGGCAATTCTGTGTTTCACCGTAGCCCAAATCCAATAATATCAACATACCTGTCTCATTGAGATACAGTTAATGAGACATTTATATCACAGTTATTACTAGAACTACAAAATTTAGGTGAACACATTAAATGAACATCATCACATTTATATCACAGTTATTACTAGAACTACAAAATTTAGGTGAACACATTAAATGAACATCATCATCATCATCATCATTTAAGACTGATTATGCCTTTCAGCGTTCAGTCTGGAGCATAGCCCCCCTTATACAGTTCCTCCATGATACCCTATTCAGTGCTAACATTGGTGCCTCTTCTGATGTTAAACCTATTACTTCAAAATCATTCTTAACCGAATCCAGGTACCTTCTCCTCGGTCTGCCCCGACTCCTCCTACCCTCTACTGCTGAATCCATGAGTCTCTTGGGTAACCTTGCTTCTCCCATGCGTGTAACATGACCCCACCATCTAAGCCTGTTCGCCCTGACTGCTACATCTATAGAGTTCATTCCCAGTTTTTCTTTGATTTCCTCATTGTGGACACCCTCCTGCCATTGTTCCCATCTACTAGTACCTGCAATCATCCTAGCTACTTTCATATCCGTGACCTCAACCTTGTTGATAAGGTAACCTGAATCCACCCAGCTTTCGCTCCCATACAACAAAGTTGGTCGAAAGATTGAACGGTGCACAGATAACTTAGTCTTGGTACTGACTTCCTTCTTGCAGAAGATAGTAGATCGTAGCTGAGCGCTCACTGCATTAGCTTTGCTACACCTCGCTTCCAGTTCTTTCACTATGTTGCCATCCTGTGAGAATATGCATCCTAAGTACTTGAAACCGTCACCTGTTCTAACTTTGTTCCTCCTATTTGGCACTCAATCCGTTTATATTTCTTTCCCACTGACATTACTTTCGTTTTGGAGATGCTAATCTTCATACCATAGTCCTTACATTTCTGATCTAGCTCTGAAATATTACTTTGCAAACTTTCAATCGAATCTGCCATCACAACTAAGTCAACCGCATATGCAAGACTGCTTATTTTGTGTTCACATATCTTAATCTCACCCAGCCAGTCTATTGTTTTCAACATATGATCCATAAATAATATGAACAACAGTGGAGACAGGTTGCAGCCTTGTCTTACCCCTGAAACTACTCTGAACCATGAACTCAATTTACCGTCAACTCTAACTGCTGCCTGACTATCCATGTAAAGACCTTTAATTGCTTGCAAAAGTTTGCCTCCTATTCCATAATCTTGTAGAACAGACAATAACTTCTTCCTAGGAACGCGGTCATATGTCTTTTCTAGATCTATAAAGCATACATACAATTCCCTGTTCCACTCATAACACTTCTCCATTATTTGCCGTAAGCTAAAGATCTGGTCCTGACAACCTCTAAGAGGCCTAAACCCACACTGATTTTCATCCAATTGGTCCTCAACTAATACTCTCACTTTCCTTTCAACAATACCTGAGAAGATTTTACCCACAACGCTGATTAAAGAGATACCTCTGTAGTTGCTACAATATTTTCTGTTTCCATGTTTAAAGATTGCTTACAAAAATCATTCATGACTATTTTAACTACTGAATAATTCATACGACCAAGACATGTAAGGTGTTGGATGATAGCCTACCACTATAGTTATTATCACAGAAAGCTAACATTTTTACGTATTTTATTAATTACATTATAAATTATTTCAAGTATTTTTTATGTAAATGTGTCAGTTGATCATATCTCCACAGCCACACAAAAATGAACATAGTATGGCATTTTTCGTGTCTCTCCATGCATAACCATTCTATATTTATCTATGTTTTTAACTGGTTTCTGATTTATTTAACTTAAAGTTAACTCAGCCAGTATTAAAAAATCACTCGGGCCTTAAAAATGGTAAACTGTTCATAAGATCTGATACCATCTCTATATCGAGCATGAACAGATGCATAAACTGAACAGATCAAGTTCATTATTTCATATGTTTCGACGTATATTTTCGTATTTGTCATAAGAGTGTATGCATAAGATCAATGTTTTAATTGTTTCTGTCTAAATTTTCATATATTGAATATTGTGTTTGACTTAATGGAACTGAAAGAAAAAGAGTTTTTCCTTAAGTCATACGTCAATTTTGTAACATTATTATTGAAATGGTGGTCCATTTTCTGTAATTTTAAGTAAGTTTTGAATTTTTGGTGGGTAATGTGAGAACCCAATGACGTGATCAGATAGTCACTCGGGCATCCTGGATCGTGGAGAAGATCATTCGGCGATCGGCGGGCATTTAGAAGTCAGCATTTGAGCAGAGCAGTCTTCAGCTACGTCTCGGTGAGCTGATAGTACGGTCAAGTTACGTTTTTTGGGCGGCAAGCGGCCGCATGAAAATGCTAACATTTGCTCATACAAGAGACAGAAAAGTGTAAACGAGACACCTAAAAAATACGTAAATTGATTATTATTTCAAAAATAATCACCATAACTGTTAATGAACGTATCAAACTGTGAGACAGGACGGTCAGTGCCTTCGTGGCAAAATGTTTGCTTTTGCCTACGGAATCGTGATTGTACTCAGGCGTGCCACTTCTTCGTTCCAAGCCGCGCGGGATTAGCAGAGCAGTCTAAGGCACTGCAGTCATGGACTGCGCGGCTGGTCCCGGCGGAGGTTCGAGTCCTCCCTCGGGCATGGGTGTGTGTGTGTTTGTCCTTAGGGTAATTTAGGTTAAGTAGTGTGTAAGCTTAGGGACTGATGACCTTAGCAGTTAAGTCCCATAAGATTTCAAACACATTTGTTCTTCGTTCCAAGCAAATCGACGGCTATGAATGACTTTCTTCATGACTCCAAAACTATAGAAATCGCCTGGGGAGATATCTGAACTGTATTGAGGATGTGCTACGTCTTCGCAGCGAAATTTCAGCAGCGTAGTCGAACCAACTTCGGCAACATGTCAACCCGGCCACATGTTTGGACTACGCTGCAGAAGATTCGCTGGGAAGCCCTTACAAATCCTCCATAGATATGCTATTTCCATATTTTCAGAGCTCTGAAAACCGACATTATTGGCCGTTGATTTACTTCGGATGAAGGGCTGCACGCCTGGGTACAACCATGATTCCATAGGCAACTGCAAACATTTTTACAAGAAAGCCTTAACCGTCTTGCCTCAAAGTGGCATAAATTTATAGACAGTTACCTTTGCAATAATAAACAGTTTACTTACTATTTTTCCATGTGCCTCGTTTTAGTTTGATTGCCCCTTATATTTAGATAAACTCTGAGTCAAGTAGGACCACAATTTCCACATTATTCTTAAATGACTAACTGAATAAATTATCAGTTTTTTCAGCATAAATCTTGTGGTGTCGTCTGCATTAGTTTATCAGTAGATAATAATCATTTTTATATGGTATTAATATCACATTTCATTGCAAATTGTTAAAATTTAAAATTCGCGTACTTTGCCAGTCCTTAGAGTTCTTTACTGTAAGAACACAGCCGGCCTGGGTGACCGAGCGGTTCTAGGCGCTACAGTCTGGAAACGCGCGACCGCTACGATCGCAGGTTCGAATCCTGCCTCGGGGATGGATGTGTGTAATGTCCTTAGGTTACTTAGGTTTAAGTAGTTCTAAGTCTAGGGGACTGATGACCTCGGAAGTTAAGTCCCATAGTGCTCAGAGCCATTTGAACCATTTGTAAGAACACAGACTATAGTTATTTCTTCAGCTAAATAATGCAGTGGGCACGAAAGCACACAAGGCATGTACGGTTCAACGCTCTGACTATATCGAACCACAGTTTCAAACAGAGCCGTGCATCGCCCAACCACGTCTAGTTGCCGAATCTCGTCTCACAGATTTTGTTTAATACAAAGCATTAGTCCCGGTAAGTACGAAATGGGATACTTATCGTCTAAGATATGAATACAAGTCCTTCTGAATTCTTAAACGAGATTTAATTATCACTGGTAATATTTCGTAACACAAGTCCTCAATCTAAAGCAGTGATTCCCAACTTCTTTTGACCAGCGACCAGTTTGATATCGTTGTTGATAGCAGAGATCACGAGGTTCAAGAACAATAATATATGTCAAAAAATGGTTCAAATGGCTCTGAGCACTATGGGACTTAACTGCTGTGGTCATCAGTCCCCTAGAACTTAGAACTACTTAAACCTATCTAATCTAAGAACATCACACACATCCGTGCCCGAGGCAGCATTCGAACCTGCGACGGAATAATATTTGTCAATCTAAAAATAAACTTCAATCAAAACTCAAAACTAACCTTCATTAACAGTAAGAAGCCTACTATTATAACAGAAAACGCAGGATTTATAGTAGAAAATGAAATTCTGTTTACATCATCGTGATTTTTGAGCTTGCATCTTCTGCAGAAGTTAGGTAATCCTGAGCTTAATGTTATTGTTCAAAGCTACACGTACATCACCACTTACTTGCAGGAGATTCCTTGACTTGTTTTTAAGTACCAGCGAAGCAGAAAACCCTTGTTCGCGTAAATAAGTTCTGGAGAAAAGTGTAAACTAGAGCAAAGTGACTTCTCGAATTTCGATGTATAAAATTGCTTTTTTTACATCAAAACTGCTCAAGAAAATCAGAATCAAATGCTTCCTTTCAGTTTCTATCATTTTTGAATGCAATAATCTCTTCCTATATTTGTTCAACAAATTCTCCAGCATTATTGAAAAAGAATTGCGAATTAGGTTTTGGTCAGCTTTACCTTCTGTTTTGCTAAATTCTGGGGAAAATGGTTCAAATGGCTCTGAGCACTAAGGGACTTAACATCTGAGGTCATCAGTCCCCTAGAACTTAGAACTACTTAAACCTAACTAACCTAAGGACATCACGCACATCCATGCCCGAGGCAGGATTCGAACCTGCGACCGTTGCAGTCACGCGGTTCCGGATTACAGCGCCTAGAACCGCATGGCCACCGCGGCCGGCTTCTGGGAAATAATGACTGAAGTTATGACACAAAATTTGCAGATGACCCTCGATGTTTTATTGCATGTTTCCCCATGTTATGTCATACTTTCTATAGTTTATCTTTAAAGGTGAATATAATTGTAACATTTTTTAAATGTATGTTTCCAAAACTTTGCAACCGCAAGTTAAACTTATTCAAGTGTGTGAAAATAACCACAACATCTTCAGGATTGAGACCGAGGAACCTGTGTGGCGGCGTCAGACGCAATGTAACAGGATTAAATGTTACTTCTTCTAACTTTCAGAATATACACTATGTGATCAAAAGTATCCAGACACCTGGCTGAAAATGGCTTATAAGTTCGTGGGTCTCTCAATCGCTAATACTGGAATTAAATATGGTGTTGGACCCCCCTTAGCCTTCATGACAGCTACCACTCTCGCAGGCATACGTTCAATCAGCTGCTGGAAGTTTTCTTGGGGAATGGCAGCCCATTCTTCACGGAGTGCTGCACTGAGGAGAGGTGTCGATGTCGGTCGGTGAGGCCTGACACGAAGTCGGTGTTCCAAAATATCCCAGAGGTGTTCTGTAGGATTCAGATCAGGACTCGGTGCAGGCCAGTTCATTACAGGGATGTTATTGTCGTGTAACCACTCCGCCACAGGCCGTGCATTTTGAACAGGTGCTCGATCGTGCTGAAAGATGCAATAGTCATCCCTGAATTGCTCTTCAACAGTGGGAAGCAAGAAGATGCATAAAACATCAATGGAGGCCTGTGCTGTGATAGTGCCATGCAAAACAACAAGGGGTGCAAGCCCCCTCCATGAAAAACACGGACACACCGTATCACTACAGCCTCCGAATTTTGCTGTTGACACTACACACGCTGGTAGATGACGTTCACCGGGCATTCGCCATACCCACACCCTGCCATCGGATCACCACATTGTGTACTGTGATTCGTCACTCCACACAACGTTTTTACACTGTTTAACCGTCTAATGTTTACGCTCCTTACACCAAGCGATTCGCCGTTTAGTATTTCCTGGCATGATGTGTGGCTTATGAGCAGCCACTCGACCATGAAATCCAAGTTTTCTCACGTCTCGCTTGTCATAGTCATTGCAGTGGGTTCTGATGCAGTTTGGAATTCCTGTATGATGGTCTGGATAGATGTGTGCCTATTACACATTACGACCCTCTTCAACTGTCGGCGGTCTCTGTCAGTTAACAAACGAGGTCGGCCTGAACGCTTTTGTTCTGTACGTGTCCCTTCACGTTTCCACTTCACTATCAAATCGTCAACAGTGGACGTAGGGATGTTCTGGAGTATGGAAATCTCGCGTACAGACGTATGACACACGTGACACCCAATCACCTGACCACGTTCGTGAGTTCCGCAGAGCACCCCATTCTGCTCTCTCACGGTGTCTGATGACGACTGAGGTCGCTCATATGGAGTAGCCTACGTGGCTGTAGGTCGCAGCACAATACACCTATGTTTTTGAGGGTGTCCGGATACTTTTGATCACATAGTGTATCTTGCGCAGTTTCTACCGCGGCGGATAGTGGCTTCGTAATCCGGAGTGAAATCTGCTGAATCCAGAGGCAGGCTCAGTGCTGCCGGAGGTCATTGTCTCAGGACCGAGCGCCAGGCCGATATATCGGAGTGTGGCGGGTCGCTCACCCGTTGGTTCGGAAGGCGCATCCAGTTGAAGCGTAACAGCATTGTCATTTTTTAAAAATAGAGTATGTAAGGCGTTGCTTTTGATAACATTTACCACATTTGTGGCCAGTTGCATTGTGTTTTTAAGGCATTCAGTTCGAGTATTGGAAATTAACCCATGGTGACGTATGATGCGATGTTTTGTTACTGCTGAAAGATTCTTTTTATATATTATCGCCACGAAACCGAAGCGTGATCATTAACAAAGCTGGAGCGCCATCCGTACAGAGACCGACGACCGCTTCCCACATAATTTTATGTTTCAGAAAATATCCCGTTACTATTTTCATGTTCTCCACACCTTTTGACGTCGTTTCCAGTTCCCAGGAAATCAATCATTCTTCTTTGATTATGCTGTCGTTGTATCAAAAGCGGTCACACACGAGTGACTGACAACAGTTACAAATATCAGTCGATTCATCACACTTCAGAGCGAAGCGTTTCGAATTTTTTTAACCCTTGAAACAAGGTGCCCCTTGATATCATTTAACATTAGTTCAATTCCAGCTTTTACTGTGTTGTTCAGTTCAGGTATTTTTTGCAATTGTTTATTTATTTATTGGCTAATAATCTTAAAGCTCCTTCGACACTGTAGCTAAAACAAGTGTTCACTAGTATTCCTCACATGATGTGAGGCTTTTTTGATTGCACTATCAACGTCGATATCTCAAGCAACACTACTTATGTTTTCTCCGATGACGTAAATCTTTTACCACTAGGCCAGATTTTCATTTTTCTTTCAGATTCTTTAATTTTTTTACAAGGAAATCTGGTGGTCGGTCAGAGAAATTAGTATGGTCCGTTTCTAAGTAGGGCCTTAATTTCACTGGCTTCAAGGAATCCTTCGCTGGAACGTTGTGCGCATAATACGCCCTCTCTATCGGTTTCTATCGAAGAAAATCCGAATTTCATATAACTACTGTCGTATTTTCTCTTACGCATCATTTTCTTAAAATGTAACAGAAATGCAATCGAATGTAAGCTTAAAAGACAATATCGTAAAAATAATGTATTTTTTCATAACTAAATAAATAAATAATATGATAATAATAAGCAAATGAATATAGTTTTACTGTCTTTATGTATAGTTGTATATAGCTACGTAATGTGATACTGTGAACTTTTTGTAATACACAGAATCATAAGCACACTCTCGCCTATTTTCCCTTTTGTAATGCTAGTTTTGACTAAAAAAGATTCACATTGAATAATGACTGTTACAAAAGTCATAATTTGAGTCGAATATTGAGGACTAACGGTCAGTTAAACTACTTCGAACTACCAAACAACCAAACAGAATCGACGACACCGCCCAGCAAGGCAAAAGAAACGGTACAGGCCAATTGACTGACCCGTTTCTGCCATGCTGTGACGTCGATCACTTTCCCTCCCCTCCCCTCCCCTGCCCCTTCTCCTCACCCCTTCCCCCTCCACGCCAACCGTCGGCGCACGCCTGTCAACGGGCGCTCGACGCAGCATCGGCCGCGTAACGAGGGATTAATAATGTAAAACGAATAAAAGTTTCAAATTTTAAATCTTTCGCGGACCTTATTTTAGCTCTTGTGCACCACAGGTGAGCAGCAGACCACAGTTTGGGAACCATTGATCTAAAAGCACAGAAGCCAGTTTTGCGTGGGGACTCTGAGCTAAAGATATCGCAGCAGTTGTGTGCGTAAGAATGCGTGCCGGAAATAAGTCGTGGGGAGAGTTGGGCGTGGAGCGGTATTTCAATGGTTAGCACAGTGGACTCGCATTCGGGAGGACGACGGTTCAATCCCGTCTCCGGCCATCCTGATTTAGGTTTTCCGTGATTTCCCTAAATCGCTTCAGGCAAATACCGGGATGGTTCCTGTGAAAGGGCACGGCCGATTTCCTTCCACATCCTTCCCTCACCCGAGCTTGCGCTCCGTCTCTAATGACCTCGTTGTCGAACACTAATCTCCTCCTCCTCCGGTATTTCAAGAAAGAAGAATACGGTCATGCAAAGGTCTGCTGAGTATGAGACTTGGGCAGCCAGCAGTGGACTGCAATTTATATATGTTGTGACTTGGCAAGACAGCCAAGCCACTATGATTGGTAGCCGAAAGGCACGCGTTAAGCTCACGCAGGCTGGCGTGAGGTCTGGAACAGGACAATGTAATTAATATAGCCAATAAGGTACGTTGCTGCTGGAATACTTAACTTTAATTCATAATTGGTGAACATCGATCTGACGGTACATGCATCACAAGATAAATAGAAAATGATAATGGCGCCTTGCTAGGTCGTAGCAAATGACGTAGCTGAAGGCTATGCTAACTATCGTCTCGGCAAATGAGAACGTAATTTGTCAGTGAACCATCTCTAGCAAAGTCGGCTGTACAACTGGGGCGAGTGCTAGGAAGTCTCTCTAGACCTGCCGTGTGGCGGCGCTCGGTCTGCAATCAGTGACAGTGGCGACACGCGGGTCCGACGTATACTAATGTACCGCGGCCGATTTAAAGGCTACCACCTAGCAAGTGTGGTGTCTGGCGGTGACACCACAATATACGCATACAAAAGAAGAGGTTTTGAGGCTGTGTTTATGTAAACTTTGCAACTGTAGGTTGTGAAGAATATTTTTGCAGAATTTGTATGTTTATCAGTATTTATAGGGGCAGTAGCTGTAGGTGCTGAAGACGAGATCGCAGCCTACAGTCCTGGTCCGGTACACAGCATTAATCTGTCATGAAGTTTCATATCAGTGTACACTTCGCTGCAGAGTGAAAAATTCATTCAGCAGTAAGACTGACTGTGATTTTAAAAAAAAATTTAAAAAAACTCTAGCTTGTGTGATGCTATTGGGATGAGTTGTAGCACTTTACGGGAATGATGATAGAGGAGGATAAAGCACATCAGGGGCTGGAACACACAGAAGTAGAGATGTTCTTCCGTGATTATATATGACATCTGTGCACGAGGTCTGTTGAAAAAATTCTTGACCATTCGTAATATCGCGCGAATGGTGAGTTGGAATAAAATGCGGTTGATATCCCTGCACACGCCTATGTTTAAGGGGCTCCGGAACGCCCTAAACTTGCAATGTTAAAATAACACTTATAAATTACATCTTTCCTCACAAAGTATTTGAGGTAGGAAGTTGAACTTTTTACAGATTATTGGAATATTGGCTACAACTTAACACAGGGATTTTACAAAATTTTAGTTCAGTTATTAAAGATGATTTTTTTTTCAATTGTAATGAAAATTCACAACATTTTTTTGCAATTTTTTATTTATATATTCAAAAATATACAGTTTTTTGGAAAAAGGCTGTGTTAAATTATGCAGAAGGTACTGTATAACATTTACTGAAAGTTTGAAACAAATATGTTTGGAAGATCCTTAGAAAACATGTAATTAGTATGAGAAAATAAAAGTTTTGGGAATCGAGCGACAAAGATTGGATTAACTTTTTAGTGCATTCCAGGTCCATAGGATGGATTATCTTCATCCTCTGCAAACTCCTCCTCCAGCTTGCTCTTGTTCCTCCTCCTGTTTACTCTTGCTTGTATTTCTAGACTCTTTACAGCCCTGTCTGCAGCCCGAAGGCATTCCTTGTCTAAAGCAAGCATCGCTCGTACCATGTTAGAACCTATCTTCATTCCCATATTTCTAAATACCTTGCACCTTACAATGTTGCCATAATTGAAAGTCGCAACAGCATCATACACACCAAAGTGAAGTGTTTCTATTCCAACAAATACAGTCTTGGGGATTCTCGACCATATAACACTATTTACACTTTCATTGGGGTTTTGAGTTTTTCCGTGAATACACTTTTACAACAGTTCAGGTGCTGCTAAGACTCTGAAAATAGGTTTTATCACCTCCATTATTGCATGAGGCAGACTATGCTGGTACTAAAATGTACCTGATGAACACGGACGTTAATAATAACACCATTTGACAGCAGTTTAACAGCCCCACAGTGGGTCACGCCCATGTAGAACACATTTCAAAAAAAATTTAAAAATAGTTGTAGTCTTCGGAATTGAATAAATTACATATCTATTAAAAGGTAATAGCCTGCAGATTCAGAAAACGCAAAAAAGTAAAAATTGAACTTTTCATGATTTTGAGCCTTCCCGGAGCCCCTTAATGTGTAACTGCTGGAAGTTTCACTGTCGTATGTCTGCTAGTTTCTGTTCAGATCTTTATTGAGTAGACCGTAGTGGCAGACAGTTTGAGAATTCCGAGGTGACAGAGTTAGAGGAGCAACGCGTCTCCATTAAATTTTGCGTGAAACTCAAGAAAACCTCTATTTAGAGACACACCAAATGATGCACAAAGCATACGGTGATGAGTGCTTCAGCCGTACTCGGTATTCCGAATGGTTCACACGGTTTCAAGATGACAGGAGAGAAGTTAAAAATGAGCCTCGGTCAGAACGCCCTTCGACATCTACCAGCGACGCTTATGTCAGGAACGTCAACGAAATTGTGCGTGGCAATCGAAGACTGACTGTCCGAGAGATTGCAGAAGAATGTAATATCTCACTTGGGTCATGTCATGGAATCCTGACACAGCATCTTGGAATGCTTCGTGTTGCTGCCAAGTTTGTACCACTGCCCATCAGTCAAGGTGTGAGTAGGCTGTTTAGGTTTTCTTATTGGCAACGTTACGTAGCGCTCTGTATGAAAATCACTGGCTGTTCTGTGTGCAGTCTGTGGTTGGTTTGCATTGTTGTCTGCCATTGTAGCGTTGGGCAGCTGGATGTGAACAGCGCGTCGCGTTGCGCAGTTGGAGGTGAGCCGCCAGCAGTGGTGGATGTGGGGAGAGAGATGGCGGAGTCTTGAAATTTCTAATACTGCATATCATGAACTGCTATGTATATTATGGTTTTTCAACACTATTAAGGTAAATACATTGTTTGTTCTCTATTAAAATCTTTCATTTGCTAACTATGCCTACTAGTAGTTAGTGCCTTCCGTAGTTTGAATCTGTTATTTAGCTGGCAGTAGTGGCGCTCGCTGTATTGCAGTAGTTCGAGTAACAGAGATTTTTGGTGAGGTAAGTGATTTGTGAAAGGTATAGATTAATGTTAGTCAGGGCCATTCCTTTGTACGGATATCTGAAAGTCAGATTGCGTTGCGCTAAAAAAAAATATTGTGTGTCAGTTTAAGCACAGTCCTGTACTAGTTTTCTAAGGGGACGTTTCAAAGGTCAGAAAGAAATTCGCCTCGGAATTTGTGAAGAGCTTTTGGATCACGCGAATGATAACGAGATACTCCTTAAGAGAATCATACCTGCTGATGAGACCTGGGTCTACGGTTATGATGTTGAGACCGAGGTTCAATCGTTATTGTGGATTGGGAAAGGCTATCCAAGGCCAAAAACACCTCGTCAGGACAGGTCAAATTTCAAAGCCATGCTGATAGTTTTTTGACTTTGAAGGATTAGTTCATCATGATTTCGTTCCACAGGACCAAACCATTTAATCGATTGTACAGTCGGGACGTGTTGCTACGCCTGTGAGAAAATATGAGAAGGAAACGGCCTGACATGTGGCGAGACAATGCATGGCTGTTGCATCACGATAACGCACCCGCACATTCATTCCTGTTGGTGAGTGACTGTTGCACATAACATGTAATCATCGTGCTGTCACATCCTCTGTACTCTCCACAAGTGGATCCTGCAGACTTTTTTTCGTTTCAAAAGTTGAAAACACCGTTGAAAGGATGATGATTTGCAACGATAAGCGAGATAAAAGAAAATTCGCAGACGGCGTTCCGCGCGAACCACTAAGAGTGATTCCGGAAGTGGAAACTTCGTTGCGAGCCGTGTATCGATTTTGGAGGAGAGTATTTCGAAGGAGACCGTGCGCAATAAATAAAAGGCAAGCGTAGAAAAATTTTGTGGGCAAAGTTCCGAAATTTTTGAACAGACCTCGTATTAACCGCTGTTTGTATCTACCGTTTGGGAATTCTGCCAGGAGAAAAGACGTGGATTGTACATAAGATATTTTCCTTTTCCCTGCAATAGGAGAACTGCGTGCTCTTCTTGTAAACGAAATGGTCTATTTTAGGGATGTCCCTCTCTCAGAAGGAAACTTTCGATACGTTAGATACCATTACCGTTTAATTTTAATAGGCCCATTAATAATTCATTTTTATTGACAGAAGTGCCAGCTGTCTACCTCTGTGAGAGAAGGAATATGCATGTATGGATATGGTCACCAGGAGATGACCAGTACAATGGAGTTGCACCCTGCAGTGTTGAATTTGGTAGAACATCTGTGGGCAGCTTGGAGTTGTGTGTAGTACATGAATAAATGCAGCTGTAATGAGATAAAAAGGTAGTTTGTTGACACTAATCTGAGGTCTATGAATCATTGAGTCCCTAATTTTTTGGAAGTCTTACATGAATAAAGTCATGCTCGGCCAAATCAGAAGCGAATATTTGTGAGCCGCTACTCGTTTCATTAGATTATGGTAATATTTTATTGTCATCCATGATTTTATTTGCAGAAACCATGCTAACTGTTGCACTCCGCAATGTGTTTTGTAATTTCACAACAGTTACTTTTTTGAGTTGTCACTACTATAATCGTTCAGACGAATGAGTTTGTGATATTTGTGTTTCAGTACTGGTAGTAGTGCTTATATACGAAGGAAGGAATGAGTTATTGTTGAATGATTTGTGCGTTCTGACATTCTGCAAAAAATTGATAATATCTTTGGGAATTCTTCTCCGTCGCGTTTGTAATCAGAAATATTGCCAATCAAAGGTCCACGTACGCCCGTTGTTTCGTGGACGGCTATCCATATACGGTGGTTACTTACGTAGCAGCGCTGAGATTTCAGAGCCTCTTGGTAACAAACAGCAAAACAGTTTTTCTTACTGACGACACATCAAGAATCTATTGGCCTCCGTTCTTTTGTAGAAACGCGAAATATAAAGGCCCTTGAAGTTTGTACCATGGAATGCTCACAGCAACCACAGCGCAGCACACATCATGAAAGAATTAAGTTGTGGAGTTTGGAGTCTTTTGTATCTACGTCAAAAACTTTTGCTTCTAACACATTTAGACTGGTTTAGTCTTTGTGTGTGTCACTGCTTGTATGTAGCTTACTTAATTTGCCCCCCCCCCCCTAGAGTCCCCCATCCGCTTAATACACGTTCGACTTAGCACAGCCTCTAAGTCAATTTAGAGAATAACTTCTGTTGTGACTTGGCAAGACAGCCAAGCCACTATGATTGGTAGCCGAAAAGCACGCGTTAAGCTCACGCAGGCTGGCGTGAGGTCTGGAACAGTTAAAGGAGTTGAGTCTAGTAAAAAAAGAACGGAGCTTCTGGAATACTTAACTTTAATCCACAATGGGTGAACATCTCTCTTGACGGTACATGCATCACAAGATAAATAGCAATTGATAAAGGCGCCTTGCTAGGTCGTAGCAAATATCGTAGCTGAAGGCTATGCTAACTATCGTCTCGGCTAATGAGAGCGTAATTTGTCAGTAACCATCTCTAGCAAAGTCGGCTGTACAACTGGGGTGTGGCGGCGCTCGGTCTGTAATCACTGACAGTGGCGACACGTGGGTCCGACGTATACTAGCGGACCGCGGCCGATTTAAAGGCTACCACCTAGCAAGTGTGGTGTCTGGCTGTGACACCACAACTTCCGTCTCTAGCTAGGCTTATAATACAAGTTTAATATGTTTTCTTATTCCGTTTTGAAATTTAAAAAAAATTGCTCTCAGCACTATGGGACTTAACAGCTGAGGTCATCAGTCCCTTAGAACTTAGAACTACTTAAATCTAACTAACCTAAGGACATCACACACATCCATGCCCGAGGCAGGATTCGAAACTGCGACCGCAGCGGTCGCGCGGTTCCAGACTGGAACGCCTAGAACCGCTCGGTCACCACGGCCGGCTGAAATGATAACATTCACTGTTTGTGTGCTGCAGTCTTTTTCCGAAATTACAAAAATTACTCTACAAAAGTATGGTTTTTCAAATCTCAACAACGTTTCCAAGGCGCAACGAAATTCGGAACATACTGAGGAAGAAAAGGCTGTTGCGCTATTGGCTTAAATCAGATCGTGCAAAAGACGACAGGCAAATGTTAATAGAGTTTCGTGGGTCTGTGAAAATATTTATACTGCGAAGCATACAACTACCATCGTCATACCTTACCAAAAGATTTGGACAAGAAACCGAGAAAGTCCTGGTCCTATATAAAATCGCTTAGCGGGTCTAAGGCCTCACTCCAGTTACTCTATGACCAGTCTGGTGTGGCAGTTGAAGATAGCAAAACGAAAGCCGAAGTTTTAAATTTCACGTTTAAAAATAATTTACGCAGGAAAAACAAAATAACATACCATCGTTTGACCATAGAACAGACGCCCGTGTGAACGACGTATTAATAAGCATCCCTTACTTAGAGAAATACCATAAGAGGTTGAAAATAAAAAAAGGTCGCCAGGTCCAAAATTAATCCCAGTTCGGTTTTATAAAGAGTACTCCCCGGCATTCGCCCCTTACTTGGCATGAATTTTGTAACTAGGCTGTTTAGGTTTTTATGTTGGTGACGCCGCGTAGTGCTCTGTACGAAAATCGCTGACTGCGCTGTATGCAGTCTGCGGCTGGCTGGACTCATTGTTGGAATATTCGCTAGTGTAGTGTTGGGTTGTTGGATGTGAACAGCGCGTAGCGTTGGGCAGTTGGAGGTGAGCCGCGATTTTGAGAGGTTACTATGAGCGGACGATCTGGACGTGTGTCCGTCAGAAAAAGGAAATTTGAAGAGGAAATCATTAAAGAAATTCATAGGTTGAAAAACAACAAAGCATCTGGTGAAGATGGAATTGTTGCAGAACTTTTAAAGGCAGCTGGTCCAAAAACCGTTAAAGAAATTACTTCAATCATGCAAAACATTTGGCAAACTGAAAAAATTCCTGATGAATGGAAAACCGCCTTGATTCACCCACTTCATAAGAAGGGAGACAAAACTGATGTTAATAATTACAGAGGAATTTCTCTTCTTCCAGTCACATACAAAATCCTCTCTCAATGTCTTCTGAACCGAGCACAACAACTTGAATGGAAAATTGGCGAATATCAAGCAGGTTTCAGGCCAAATAGATCTTGCCCAGAAGAGATTTTAGTCCTCAAACTAATTCTCAGACATCAAAAAATTTACAATAAAAAACTAGTTTGTACCTTCGTAGATTTTAGAAAGGCTTATGACTCAGTGGATCGTGAATCTCTTTTCCAAATTGTGAAAGAACAAGGCCTGGATCCTAAAACCACGGCAATTATCAGAGACACGCTAACTGGTACAAAATCAAAAGTAAAGTTCAGAGGAGAAATTTCAGAACCCTTTGAAATAAAAACAGGCGTGAGGCAAGGTGATGGACTCTCTCCGTTGCTATTTAACTGCGTTCTAGAAAAAGTAATACAAGAGTGGCGCGAACGAAAATTGGAGTTCAAAATTGACCAACCAGTGAAATTAGAACGAACAAATATTCGAATAGACTGTTTGGCCTTTGCAGACGACTTGGTTATTCTAACGCAGGACATCCAAATTGTTCAGAAACAAATAGAAATTCTTAAAGAAACAGCAGAAAGAGTAGGTCTCCAAATCTCATTTGAAAAAACACAGTATATGACTAGCAACAAACTGGCACCCAAACTTTTGGAAACTAAGTATGGAAAAATCAAAAGAGTTTCGCAATTCAAATATTTAGGTGAAACAATCTCAGACACTGGTCTAGAAAAAATTGGAAATGAAATTCGTTGTCAAAAGATGGAGACAGCTTTTAGACTTACAAAAGACATCTACAACAAAAAATGTCTCTCGAGGTACTCTAAATTGAGACATTACAACACGGTCATAAAACCAGAGTGCCTTTATGGGGCTGAAACGCTAATTTTAAACAGAAAAAAGGACATTCAAGAAATCCAAAAAAGAGAAAGAAAAGTAATCAGAAAAATTCTAGGTCCAAAATATACTGAAGAAGGAACATACAGGCTAAGAGCAAATAGTGAAATTCAACAATACACCAGCATATATTCGGATATGAAAAAACGCAGATTAAAATTTTATGGGCATATTAAAAGAATGGATGCTACCAGACCTACTAAACAAGTAGTGGAATTCTACGAAAATCGAAGTAAAGCTAAATTTGAGACAATAAAATGGATTGCTGCTATAAAAGAGGACATGAAAGAGGCAGATATAAAACAAGATGAAATTCAAGACAGAAAATTATTTAGGCAAAAAATTCATGACTGGGTAGTTGGTCAAGCTGAAAAACCAAAGAAAACTAGAACCACACGGTCTGATGAAAGGAAAAGAGCTCATTCCGAGAGAATGAAAACAATTTGGGCAGAGAGAAAGTCTAAAAGAAAATAACTGAATGCCCCGTGATTGTACTTCGCGTGGTCCAGTAGGGCCCAAACGTGAATAATAATAATAATAATAATATATAGGGTGAGTCACCTAACATTACCGCTGGATATATTTCGTAAACCACATCAAATACTGACGAATCGATTCCACAGACCGAACGTGAGGAGAGGGGCTAGTGTAATTGGTTAATACAAACCATAAAAAAATGCACGGAAGTATGTTTTTTAACACAAACCTACGTTTTTTAAATGGAACCCCGTTAGTTTTGTTAACACATCTGAACATATAAACAAATACGTAATCAGTGCCGTTTGTTGCATTGTAAAATGTTAATTACGTCCGGAGATATTGTAACCTAAAGTTGACGTTTGAGTACCACTCCTCCGCTGTTCGATCGTGTGTATCGGAGAGCACCGAATTACGTAGGGATCCAATGGGATCGGTGATGGACCTTAGGTACAGAAGAGACTGGAACAGCACATTACGTCCACATGCTAACACCTTTTTATTGGTCTTTTTCACTGACGCACATGTACATTACCATGAAGGGTGAGGTACACGTACACACGTGGTTTCCGTTTTCAATTACGGAGTGGAATAGAGTGTGTCCCGACATGTCAGGCCAGTAGATGTTCAATGTGGTGGCCATCATTTGCTGCACACAACTGCAATCTCTGGCGTAATGAATGTCGTACGCGCCGCAGTACATCTGGTGTAATGTCGCCGCAGGCTGCCACAGTACGTTGTTTCATATCCTCTGGGGTTGTAGGCACATCACGGTACACATTCTCCTTTAACGTTCCCCACAGAAAGAAGTCCAGAGGTGTGAGATCAGGAAAACGGGCTGGCCAATTTATGCGTCCTCCACGTCCTATGAAACGCCCGTCGAACATCCTGTCAAGGGTCAGCCTAGTGTTAATTACGGAATGTGCAGGTGCACCGTCATGCTGGTACCACATACGTCGACTCGTTTCCAATGGGACATTTTCGAGCAACGTTGGCAGATCATTCTGTAGAAACGCGATGTATGTTGCAGCTGTTTGGGCCCCTGCAATGAAGTGAGGACCAATGAGGTGGTCGCCAATGATTCCGCACCATACATTTACAGTCCACGGTCGCTGTCGCTCCACCTGTATGAGCCAGCGAGGATTGTCCACGGACCAGTAATGCATGTTCCGTAGATTCACTGCCCCGTGGTTTGTGAAACCCGCTTCATCGGTAAACAGGTAGAACTGCAACGCATTCTCTGTTAATGCCCATTGACAGAATTGCACTCGATGATTAAAGTCATCACCATGTAATTGCTGATGTAGCGACACATGAAACGGGTGAAAGCGGTGACGATGCAGTATGCGCATGACACTACTTTGACTCAGTCCACCGGCTCTCGCAATGTCCCGTGTACTCATGTGTGGGTTCATAGCAACAGCAGCTAACACACCAACTGCACGCGCTTCTCTTGTGACGGGCCTGTTACGGACCCGTTTGCGTGCTACGACCGTACTTGTTGCATACAGTTGGCGGTATATGTTTTGCAATGTGCGGCACGTTGGATTCTCTCTGTCCGGGTACCGTTCTGCATACACCCTGCAGGCTTCAGCTGCATTTCGTCGACACTCGCCATAGATGAGTATCATCTCCGCCTTTTCAGAGTTCGAATACACCATGGTCACAATTCCTACAACACTACACTATCAGAGACGTCTGGTAACACGGTGTACTACAGTTGGTCTGCGTGCGGAGGCGAATGCAGAATAACAATAGCAGCAAGCGCTACATGCGGACACTGCGACAGCTACACCAAACCACAACAGTGCACTACAGCCACACTCGTAAACACGGTCGTCATCGTAAACATGTCCCTGCAGATGCTGCTCGCCGACCGTGTCCCGTGTTTGTTACAACACGCAACTGAACATCGGAGGTTTCAAGCGTCAACTTGAGGTTACAATATCTCCGGATGTAATTAACATTTTACAATGCAACAAACGGCATTGATTACGTATTTGTTTATATGTTCAGATGTGCTAACAAAACTAACGGGGTTCCACTTAAAAAAACGTAGGTTTGTGTTAAAAAACATACTTCCGTGCATTTTTGTATGGTTTGTATTACACTAGCCCCTATCCTCACGTTCGGTCTGCGGAATCGTTTCTTCAGTATTTGATGTGGTTTACGAAATATATCCAGCGGTAACGTTAGGTGACTCACCCTGTATATATATATATATTTGTAGTGGACTGACAAGACAGCCAGTCCACAGTGACGGGTAACCGAAAGGCACTGGGGGACTGATGACCTTAGCTGTTTAGTCCCCCTTAAACATCCCAACAACCACCACCACCGAAAGGCACGCGTTTAATTCACGCAGGCTTGCTTAAGTCTGTAACAGGATACGTAATGAATGCTATAAAGAAAAGTACGTAGATGCTGGAATACTTAACTTTAATCCATCATTTGTATACAGCATTCTTGATGATACAAGTGAGACTCTCTCTAGAAATGGTTAATGGCGCCTTGCCGGGTCGTAGCCATGGACTTAGCTGAAGGCTATTCTAACTCTCTCTCGGCAAATGAGAGAAAGGCTTCGTCAGTGTAGTCGCTAGCAAAGTCGTCGTACAACTGGGCCGAGTCCTAGTACGTCTCTCTAGACCTGGCGTGTGGTGGCGCTCGGTCTGCGATCACTGACAGTGGCGACACGCGGGTCCGACATGTACTAATGGACCGCGGCCGATTTAAAGCTACCACCTAGCACGTGTGGTGTCTGGCGGTGACACCACAAAAAAAAAAAAAAAAAAAAAAAATATATATATATATATATATATATATATATATATATATATATATATATATATATATATATATATAAGTTGCATGCTTAAAACATTTTGAAATAGAAGTAACACACATTTCAGTTTTCAAGACAAGGAAAGTAGTTAAGACATTAAAGAATCTCAGTTCATGTAGAAATACCACGTGTTCCATGGCAGATGACCTTCTGTTCTAAGGTACAATATGGGATACGCTGACAAATTATGGCTTAACAGTCCATACGTTACGTAATTAGTTTTCAAAATATACAAAATTTTACTCACCATGAAATCCTGGAACTGTAGATTTAACAGTATCTTTCAAATAGTTTTAAAATATTATACAGCACTGAAAAATGTAGAGGTCTTAATATTTGTGAAATCTACACAAAAAACAACCTCATGTCTTACAATAACAAAAACAGTAGAAAATGTAGTAATGTGCTTTTGCCGGTCATCATTGGGCGTTCCTTAAAGTGTTTCTAAAATCGGTCACTGGATTGGAACACCGACCAGGAAATATCGCTTGTTGCTAGGTACACTCTCTCCAGGTATAACACTCTACCCTACCATCTGGGAAACTTTTCTTGGCGCAGTTCTGAATCAGTTGCAGTGGGTAGTAGTCGGGAAACGTCGGGCCCGTAGTCTTTTGTTAGCCCACTGGCGATTACTACAGCACAAATGTACGGCTACTACATTAATACACACAGTTTTGTTACCCTACCTGCTTTGCTTTTGAAAACTGAAATCCAGGGTGTCAGGAAATTACGTAGAAGTACGTCATTCATAATCCAGTTTAAAGTACTATTAACCACGATTAGTTGCACTAGACAGTGATTTTTAGAGCTAATTTACTTTCTTTCTTTAGTTTTTCTGGTATGTCTGATTCGGGTACTTTCTTAAGGTAGAAGCCTACTGAAAGTGGGGGGAAATATGAAGAGGGGTAGAAAAAGCAATAATTTGTAATTTTATGCAACATAACGTTAAATATGTAAAAACATGTAGCTATAGTAAAATATGTATAAATATATATTTCAACGCAGGGTAAATAATTCATGATGATTTACACTTTTCACGTGAGCAGGGGCGAAGGAATAGTGCATGTAATAACGCACTATTCCGAGCTCTACATTTTATTTGCAGAATGTGGTGACGATGCACTATACACTATGTGATCAAAAGTATCCGGACATCTGGCTGAAAATAACTTCAAAGTTCGTGGCGCCCTTCATCGGTAATGCTGGAATTCAATATCGTGTTGGCCCACCCTTAGCTTTGATGACATCTTCCACTCTCGCAGGCATACGTTCAGTCAGGTGCTGGAAGGTTTCTTGGGGAATGCCAGCCCATTCGTCACGGAATGCTACACTGAAGAGAGGTATCGATGTCGGTCGGTGAGGCCTGGCACGAAATCGGCGTTCCAAAACACACCAGAGGTGTGCTGTATGATTCAGGTCAGGACTATGTGCAGGCCAGTCTATTAAAGGGATGTTATTGTCGTGTTACCACTCCGCTACAGGCCGTGCATTTTGAACAGTTGCTCAATCGTGCTGAAAGTTTCATTCGCCATCCCTGAATTGCTCTTCAACAGTGGGAACCAAAAAGATGGTTATCAGTGTAGGTCTGTGTTGTCATAGTGCCACGCAAAACAATAAGGGGCGCAAGTCCCCTCCATGAAAAACACGACCACACCATAACACCACCGCCTCCGAATTTCACTCTTGGCACTACACACGCTGGCAGATGACCTTCGCCATACAACCTCCCTGCCATATGATCGCCACATTGTCTACCGTGATTCGTCACTCCACACAACGCTTTTACACTGTTCAATCGTCTAATGTTTACGCTGCTTACACCACGGGAGGCGCCGTTTGGATTTACCGGCGTGATGTGTGGCTTATGAGCAGCAGCTCGACCATGAAATCCATGTTTTCTCACCTCAAAGTACGTGCAGTGGATCCTGATGCAGTTTGGAATTCCTGTGTGATGGTCTGGATAGATGTCTGCCTATAAGACATTACGACCCTCTTCAACTGTCGGCGGTCTCTGTCAGTCAACAAACGAGGTCGGCCTGTACGCTTTTATGCTGTATGTATCCCTTCACTTTTCCACTTCACTATCACATCGGAAACAGCGGACCTATGTATGTTCAGGAGTGTGGAAATCTCGTGTACAGACGTACGATCCAAGTGACACCCAATCACATTCGAAGTCCGTGAGTTCCGCGGAGCGAACCATTCTGCTCCCTCACGTTGTCTAATGACTACTGATGTCTCTGATATGGATTACCTGGCAGTAGGTAGCAACACAGTGCACCTTATATGAAAAACGTATGATTTTGGTGGTGTCCGGATACTTTTGATCGCATAGTGTATGTATGTTTTTCTTTTATGTTGGTGGTACTGCTCTGCTACTTCCAGCACTACAAACACCTACCAGCACACAAATTTTGTACAGAATTTTCTAAACATGCTCCACGTAAGTGAAAAATATAATATATTTGAGGGCATTGTAGATGCTTCGTAATATATGGTGGTGAAATGCGTATGGCAAAATATATTATGCATTTATGCAGTTGCACACTTATGTAAATCGTTAGTGCTCTGTTACGAGCAACTAATGATCGAGGGATCAACAACGTTAAAATTATTAATCAACTATCCGCATGAGCTTAAATTAACTTGTAATGTGTATGAATAAGTATGATTATGAATAAGTATGAGTATAAATAAGTACAGACATATTGTTACAAATGAAATTGCTAGAATGTCATGAAGCGAAATTATTTATGTAGTATGATTTTCTACCCTTTTTTTCAATATTAATTGTCATGTAAAATTTTCGGAATAGTTTGACAGAAAATGTGTCGTTTGCGAGCGGACAGGGTGTGTCACCAAACTGCACCAAACGTTTTATTAAGCGAATAACACCATCACCTTAAAACAAGGTTCCAACAAACATTTTACTCATAATCTTCAGGCCAGGCGTGGGTACTAACTGAATATGAGTTCTTCAATAATGCATTGATCTGTCAGTTTCTTGTCGAGGTGGAAACTAGGCTTGTGCTCCACGCTGCCTTGTCAAACGCTATAAACATAAGGCGTTTGTAACCCACCTATACGATGGCACGACATTCACCGTAGTGCAAGCCTATGGAGGCAGAGACGCCAGCGCCCAACTCCAGGAAGAAGTACCGCTCAATGGACCGCCCTTAAACGAGGCAGATATCACCATCCCTGATTCTTTCCCCACGAAAGCAAAGTCGCCGGCAAAACAGCAGCGTCGGACGCGGCACTAGCCGGCCCATTTCAGGCTCTACGCGCCAATGAAAGGCAGAAGGGATACTGTATCGGCAGTGACGAAGACACAGATGACTGATGTACCGCCACGTGAGGATATGGCTGCGATCAGCATAGTGTGCGCCATAGTGAAGCACAGCCTGACAGTGGACGCGCGCTACGCTACGGGCCGCTGCAGCGGGTGTCCAGCGGGGACGAAGAACATCGCAATGCAGATCCACTTGCACTTCACTACATGAGCAATCCGGAACATGCCGTATTAGAACAGATTTGACGACCTCGCTATGTCCTGCTGTTTTCTATTGGCTTTCTCTTCTTCTCTACTGTTGACCGTTTGCCGGGCCCCTCGTTCGGCGCATAGATACTTGGGTCAGGCTACAAATTCTGGTTCAGGCTTAACCCTAAGACGCGACACAACTTAAGTAAGAGAAATAAAAATAACTACAGTAGTAACACCCAAGCCATTACGAGATACCTGAGCGAAAATGTGTATTGGTTTATGAAAAACCTATTACTGCATAGGGAATTATTCACAATGGCATTTGTTTAAATAAACTGTTGTATGAAGGTTAAAACACACATTAGTTATTCTATATGTTATTGAGATATAGTAAATGAGGGAAATTTAAAATCAGAAGATATTCATTGGAGTTGCATGAGGAGTTAAAGTACATAAAACGGATATAGTAGGATTATTAGCAAGCCACTTAAAATGAATGCAGGTTGTAGTAGATACGCAGATATGTAGAGACTTCCACAGCGTAGCGTGGTGAGAAGAGCTGCATCAAATTGACCTTCGTACTAAAGACTAAAATAACTGAAGGGTTACAATCAGTACAAAAAAAAAATGCTACATATAGTTTAAATCGGGTCGACTGTTTAATTACACCGGAATGCAGTAGAAAGAAAATTCAAGACTTGATTGTAAACAAGAATATTCAAGACAATGTTAGGGACATAGAAGGAATCTCATACATACAGCACTGTTCTAAGACCAAAAGAACATCGGCCTTCTGTCTGAAAAACGTAGTGGATATTTTTATCTCAGTTGTTAATTAGTCCACTGTGACTACTCGTGTAGGAGAAAAGAAATTACCAACATATTTAAAGAATCCTTGGATATTTAAGGTGACTACGCTTGGTGCCCCACCCCGTGCATGAAACATTGTTCTTGTTACTTAATACACCTCACACTTTATATGGAAACGAAATAACATCTATGTGGAGAATAGTTGGAATACGAGAAAAAAAATCTTGTGTTGTTTTCTACTGGCTCTTCCTGCGTTCCGTATAGTTCGGTAACCTACAACATGGCTCACACTATGGCCTCAATATGCATTCCTCAGATGGATTAATTTGATGCCGCATAACGTTGCGTGCCAGCGCCTCGTAGCTCAGGGAAGTACCTGATGGGAGTCGTAACTCGGCGGCCTCACTGCTCTCCGTAGTTGCACCACGTGAGAAACGCGTCATACTCGCCTTCACCTCATAATCCTAACTCTTCCTTCCTTCTGCGTAGTTGTGAGTCGTTGTCATCATCCAGAAGGAATAGGACATTTTCCAACGTTAACAGGGATTGATTTAAAAATGACATCACTTTGTAAAGAATAAAATAATTTATATACTGTGTATATCCTCTGTGTATGCATATTCCTAGTGCTGCAACCCTTCGTTAAACAAATAAATTAAAATTTTTCAAGTGACTTGACACACAATGACTTTGGCCCAAAAGTAACTACCTAGTGGCCGATCACGAACCGGTGCAAAACAGTTGCTATCTTTACACTGAATTTCATAAAGTTTATTTGCAGAGCTCATTAACTGCAGATTAAAGTGAGTGTAAACTGATAGAGTCAATACCCTATCAAACCAACAAGTTTCGAACCTGGATTGATTAAAAATATAGATAAGTGAAGACGGTGGTATTATTTCTTCGGGTGTTCCATATAGCGCCTCCCCACTTACGTACAGCGTACAGAACGTTTATAAAACCATGGGAATCTGTCCTAAAAGTCATTCTTTGGGATATTGCTCAACTAGTGGTTCACATCGGATTGAATGTAGGTTATATTGTCAAAGCGTTGAACCTTCATTTGAATTTCTGCACTTTGTCGTTATGCAGTAGTTTATTATTGATACCACCCCCCCATGAACCATGGACCTTGCCGTTGGTGGGGAGGCTTGCGTGCCTCAGCGATACAGATGGCCGTACCGTAGGTGCAACCACAACGGAGGGGTATCTGTTGAGAGGCCAGACAAACGTGTGGTTCCTGAAGAGGAGCAGCAGCCTTTTCAGTAGTTGCCGGGGCAACAGTCTGGATGATTGACTGATCTGGCATTGTAACATTAACCAAAACGGCCTTGCTGTGCTGGTACTGCGAACGGCTGAAAGCAAGGGGAAACTACAGCCGTAATTTTTCCCGAGGACATGCAGCTCTACTGTATGATTAACTGATGATGGCGTCCTCTTGGGTAAAATATTCCGGAGGTAAAATAGTCCCCCATTCGGATCTCCGGGCGGGGACTACTCAAGAGGACGTCGTTATCAGGAGAAAGAAAACTGGCGTTCTACGGATCGGAGCGTGGAATATCAGATCACTTAATCGGGCAGGTAGGTTAGAAAATTTAAAAAGGGAGATGGATAGGTTAAAGTTAGATATAGTGGGAATTAGTGAAGTTCGGTGGCAGGAGGAACAAGACTTTTGGTCAGGTGATTACAGGGTTATAAATACAAAATCAAATAGGGGTAATGCAGGAGTAGTTTTAATAATGAATAAAAAAATAGGAGTGCGGGTTAGCTACTACAAACAGCATAGTGAACGCATTATTGTGGCCAAGATAGACACAAACCCCATGCCTACTACAGTAGTACAAGTTTATATGCCAACTAGCTCTGCATATGATGAAGAAATAGATGAAATGTATGACGAGATAAAAGAAATTATTCAGGTAGTGAAGGGAGACGAAAATTTAATAGTGATGGGTGACTGGAATTCGTCAGTAGGAAAAGGGAGAGAAGGAAACATAGTAGGTGAATATGGATTGGGGGGAAGGAATGAAAGAGGAAGCCGTCTTGTAGAATTTTGCACAGACCATAATTTAATCATAGCTAACACTTGGTTCAAGAATCATGAAAGGAGGCTGTATACATGGAAGAAGCCTGGAGATACTGACAGGTTTCAGATAGATTATATAATGGTAAGATAGAGATTTAGGAACCAGGTTTTAAATTGTAAGACATTTCCTGGGGCAGATGTAGATTCTGACCACAATCTATTGGTTATGAACTGCAGATTGAAACTGAAGAAACTGCAAAAAGGTGGGAATTTAAGGAGATGGGACCTGGATAAACTGAAAGAACCAGAGGTTGTAGAGAGTTTCAGGGAGAGCATTAGGGAACAATTGACAGGAATGGGGGAAAGAAATACAGTAGAAGAAGAATGGGTAGCTCTGAGGGATGAAGTGGTGAAGGCAGCAGACGATCAAGTATGTAAAAAGACGCGGGCTAATAGAAATCCTTGGGTAACAGAAGAAATATTGAATTTAATTGATGAAAGGAGAAAATATAAAAATGCAGTAAATGAAGCAGGCAAAAAGGAATATAAACGTCTCAAAAATGAAATCGACAGGAAGTGCAAAATGGCTAAGCAGGGATGGCTAGAGGACAAATGTAAGGATGTAGAGGCTTGTCTCACTAGGGGTAAGACAGATACTGCCTACAGGAAAATTAAAGAGACCTTTGGAGACAAGAGAACCACTTGTATGAATATCAAGAGCTCAGATGGCAACCCAGTTCTAAGCAAAGAAGGGAAAGCAGAAAGGTGGAAGGAGTATATAGTGGGTTTATACAAGGGCGATGTACTTGAGGACAATATTATGGAAATGGAAGAGGATGTAGATGAATATGAAATGGGAAATAAGATACTGCGTGAAGAGTTTGACAGAGCACTGAAAGACCTGAGTCAAAACAAGGCCCCGGGAGTAGACAACATTCCATTAGAACTACTGATGGCCTCAGGAGAGCCAGTCATGACAAAACTCTACCATCTGGTGAGCACGATGTATGAGACAGGCGAAATACCCTCAGACTTTAAGAAGAATATAATAATTCCAATCCCAAAGAAAGCAGGTGTTGACAGATGTGAAAGTTACCGAACTATCAGTTTAATAAGTCACAGCTGCAAAATACTAACGCGAATTCTTTACAGACGAATGGAAAAACTGGTAGAAGCCGACCTCGGGGAAGATCAGTTTGGATTCCGTAGAAATGTTGGAACACGTGAGGCAATACTGACCTTACGACTTATCTTGGAAGAAAGATTAAGGAAAGGCAAACCTACGTTTCTAGCATTTGTAGACTTAGAGAAAGCTTTTGACAATGTTGACTGGAATACTCTCTTTCAAATTCTGAAGGTGGCAGGGGTAAAATACAGGGAGCGAAAGGCTATTTACAGTTTGTACAGAAACCAGATGGCTGTTATAAGAGTCGAGGGACATGAAAGGGAAGCAGAGGTGGGGAAGGGAGTGAGACAGGGTTGTAGCCTCTCCCCGATGTTATTCAATCTGTATATTGAGCAAGCAGTAAAGGAAACAAAAGAAAAATTCGGAGTAGGTATTAAAATTCATGGAGAAGAAGTAAAAACTTTGAGGTTCGCTGATGACATTGTAATTCTGTCAGAGACAGCAAAGGACTTGGAAGAGCAGTTGAACGGAATGGACAGTGTCTGGAAAGGAGGATATAAGATGAACATCAACAAAAGCAAAACGAGGATAATGGAATGTAGTCAAATTAAGTCGGGTGATGCTGAGGGAATTAGATTAGGAAATGAGACACTTAAGGTAGTAAAGGAGTTTTGCTATTTAGGGAGTAAAATAACCGATGATGGTCGAAGTAGAGAGGATATAAAATGTAGACTGGCAATGGCAAGGAAAGCGTTTCTGAAGAAGAGAAATTTGTTAACATCGAATATAGATTTAGGTGTCAGGAAGTCGTTTCTGAAAGTATTTGTATGGAGTGTAGCCATGTATGGAAGTGAGACATGGACGATAACTAGTTTGGACAAGAAGAGAATAGAAGCTTTCGAAATGTGGTGCTACAGAAGAATGCTGAAGATAAGGTGGGTAGATCACGTAACTAATGAGGAGGTATTGAATAGGATTGAGGAGAAGAGAAGTTTGTGGCTCAACTTGACTAGAAGAAGGGATCGGTTGGTAGGACGTGTTCTGAGGCATCGAGGGATCACAAATTTAGCATTGGAGGGCAGCGTGGCGGGTAAAAATCGTAGAGGGAGACCAAGAGATCAATACACTAAGCAGATTCAGAAGGATGTAGGTTGCAGTAGGTACTGGGAGATGAAGAAGCTTGCACAGGATAGAGTAGCATGGAGAGCTGCATCAAACCAGTCTCAGGACTGAAGACCACAACAACAACAACCATCAAGTCACGCCAGTTTTTTCCAGATAAAAGCTGTCCGCGTTTCGCATATAAGTCAAGTCGTGGCAGGCGTCCACGCTTCGTAGTTCGGTATTCAAGGTGTGCAGGACATTCTATGCATACACCTCTCTCTCCTTTATAACATTAGGTGGGATGTCTTGAACACTTAGGGATGTTGATTCATTGCTATTTGTGACACAACAACGCTGATACGATGCGGCGACACACTGGCTGCTCACAACGGACTTACCCACACCGTTTGATACAATTGAAATTCCACCCACCTCTCCTTCTGAAATTGGGAAGATAATAAACTCTCTCAAGAATAAAATCTCACATGGAATTGATGGCATTTCCAGCAGGGTAATAAAAGCCTGTTCTCAAGAAATAAGTGGGATTCTTAGCCACATATGTAATAGCTCTCTGAAGCAAGGTATTTTCCGAGCTAGACTGAAGTATGCCATTATTAAACCACTGCAAAAAAAAAAAAGGGGGATACGTCTGATGTCAACAACTACCGTCCAATCTCTCTTCTGACTGCCTTATCCAAAATTCTTGAAAAAGTAATGTATTGTAGAGTAGCTTCACACTGTTGTAAAAATAAAGTTTTAACAAAATGTCAGTTTGGTTTCCAGAAGGGTTTTTCAACGGAAAATGCTATACATACTTTCACTAATGAAATATTAAATGCTCTGAGTAACCGGAAGTCACCCGTTGGGATTTTTTGTGACCTATCAAAGGCTTTTGATTGTGTAAATCATGGAATACTTCTAGATAAGCTCAAGTACTGTGGTATGAATGGGACAGCTCTCAAATGGTTTAAATCATACCTAACTGGAAGAGTGCAGAATGTTGAAATAAGCAGTTCACATAATATGCAACAAAACTAGTGATTTCTCAAACTGGGGAACAATCAAGAATGGGGTGCCGCAAGGTTCGGTCTTGGGTCCTCTGCTGTTCTTAATATATATTAATGACTTGCCATTCTATGTTCACGAAGATGCGAAGCTGGTACTTTTTGCCGATGATACAAGTATAGCTATCACACCCAACAGACAAGAATTAACTGGTGAAATTTTAAACGATGTTTTTCAGAAAATCATTAAGTGGTTCTCTGCAAATGGGCTCTCATTAAACTTTGACAAAACACAGTATAAACAGTTCCACACAGTAAATGGAATTACACCATTAATAAATACAGACTTCGCTTAGAAATCGGTAGCTAAGCTATAATATTCAAAATTTCTAGGTGTATGCATTGATGAGGGGTTGAACTGGAAAAAACACACTGAAGATCTGCTGAAACGTTTGAGTTCAGCTATTTATGCTATTAGGGTCATTGCAAATTTTGGCGATATAGATCTCAGTAAATTAGCTTACCACGCCTATTTTCATTCTCTGCTTTCGTATGGCATCATATTCTGGGGTGACTCATCATTGAGTAAAAGAGTGTTCATTGCACAAAAGCGTGTAATCGGAATAATTGCTGGAGCTCATCCACGATCATCCTGCAGACACTTATTTAAAGAGCTAGGGATCTTCACTGTAGCCTCACAATATATATATATATATATATATATATATATATATATATATATATATATATATACACTCCAGGAAATTGAAATAAAAACACCGTGAATTCATTGTCCCAGGAAGGGGAAACTTTATTGACACATTCCTGGGGTCAGATACATCACATGATCACACTGACAGAACCACAGGCACATAGACACAGGCAACAGAGCATGCACAATGTCGGCACTAGTACAGTGTATATCCACCTTTCGCAGCAATGCAGGCTGCTATTCTCCCATGGAGACGATCGTAGAGATGCTGGATGTAGTCCTGTGGAACGGCTTGCCATGCCATTTCCACCTGGCGCCTCACTTGGACCAGCGTTCGTGCTGGACGTGCAGACCGCGTGACACGACGCTTCATCCAGTCCCAAACATGCTCAATGGGGGACAGATCCGGAGATCTTGCTGGCCAGGGTAGTTGACTTACACCTTCTAGAGCACGTTGGGTGGCACGGGATACATGCGGACGTGCATTGTCCTGTTGGAACAGCAAATTCCCTTGCCGGTCTAGGAATGGTAGAACGATGGGTTCGATGACGGTTTGGATGTACCGTGCACTATTCAGTGTCCCCTCGACGATCACCAGTGGTGTACGGCCAGTGTAGGAGATCGCTCCCCACATCATGATGCCGGGTGTTGGCCCTGTGTGCCTCGGTCGTATGCAGTCCTGATTGTGGCGCTCACCTGCGCGGCGCCAAACACGCATACGACCATCATTGGCACCAAGGCAGAAGCGACTCTCATCGCTGAAGACGACACGTCTCCATTCGTCCCTCCATTCACGCCTGTCGCGACACCACTGGAGGCGGGCTGCACGATGTTGGGGCGTGAGCGGAAGACGGCCTAACGGTGTGCGGGACCGTAGCCCAGCTTCATGGCGACGGTTGCGAATGGTCCTCGCCGATACCCCAGGAGCAACAGTGTCCCTAATTTGCTGGGAAGTGGCGGTGCGGTCCCCTACGGCACTGCGTAGGATCCTACGGTCTTGGCGTGCATCCGTGCGTCGCTGCGGTCCGGTCCCAGATCGACGGGCACGTGCACCTTCCGCCGACCACTGGCGACAACATCGATGTACTGTGGAGACCTCACGCCCCACGTGTTGAGCAATTCGGCGGTACGTCCACCCGGCCTCCCGCATGCCCACTATACGCCCTCGCTCAAAGTCCGTCAACTGCACATACGGTTCACGTCCACGCTGTCGCGGCATGCTACCAGTGTTAAAGACTGCGATGGAGCTCCGTATGCCACGGCAAACTGGCTGACACTGACGGCGGCGGTGCACAAATGCTGCGCAGCTAGCGCCATTCGACGGCCAACAACGCGGTTCCTGGTGTGTCCGCTGTGCCGTGCGTGTGATCATTGCTTGTACAGCCCTCTCGCAGTGTCCGGAGCAAGTATGGTGGGTCTGACACACCGGTGTCAATGTGTTCTTTTTTCCATTTCCAGGAGTGTATATACTTATGAAATTTGTTATTAACAATCCGAACGATTTCAAAAGTAATAGCAGTGTAAATGGCTACAACAATAGGAGAAAGGATGATCTTCACTACTCAAGGTTAAATCTAACTTTGGCTCAGAAGGGGGTAAATTATGCTGCCACAAAAGTCTTTGGTCACTTACCTTATAGCATCAAAAGTCTGACAGATAGCCATATAGCATTTAAAAGGAAATTAAAAGAATTTCTTAATGGAAACTCCTTCTACTCATTAGATGAATTTTTGGATATAGTAAGTGGGTGATTTCCCCAACCCCCACAAAAAAATTAAAAATATTAAGTGACATGTAATATTTTGTGTAATATAATATCTTGTATAGATACCTTTTATTAACCTGACACGTTCGACATCATTACGAAGTGTCGTATTCATGATCTATGGAACAAGTACTAATCTAATCTAATCTAATGCACATCTGTTGTTTACAGTTGTTAGTTCATGCCACCGTATTTTCTGTGCTGACATCGCTTAAACGCCAAGAATAAAACCAGACCCGAGACTTTTTATGCGGAAGGTCTATGACTAATTAAACTATACGACATTATAGTTAATAATATCATTTCAAAATGTTTATTTAAAAAAAGACATAAGTCATTTGCGGTTAAGAGCTTTTGAAACAGCAATGAAGGTACTTCACTAATATCCCACTAAAAGAAGGAAGAAGCTAATTTCCTGTGTCTCCTTACTCTTTCGTCGCGGTACGTGACGAGAACATTAGAAAATGCTTCGTAAAATCATCTGATTCCTACATTGAACTCTCTCACAAAAATCTGTAACTTTCGGCTGTATGACTGAACACAACACAGAAGCTAAGCAGACAAGAGGACCCGACCAAGCCATCACTCAATCATCTCCCTGCACGAAGTACCCTTTCCCATCACAGAAAAAAAGACTCTCATCAAACCCTACCATCTCGTGTGCTCACCCGCTCCCACAGCTACATAGCTCATCTTTGGGAGTCGCTTTCACCAGCTGTTTTCCAGCCACACCGAAGTTATTGATGTTTCTTAATACATATTAACTGTCAATTTTCGACACACCGAAGTTATTGTGGTTTCGTAATACGGTATTCAATTTACAAATTTCGGGCTATTTGGACAGTTTATATAAATGACGTCTTATACGTATGTTAATTTTAATCTTATACAACGTACAAATATTCAGTTATTTCTTATATAATGTTAAATCAATAGGTTTCAACATTTGTGATTTAGTCTTTTCATAACTAGTAAAGTAAACCAAAAGAAATTTTGGTTTTAGCTTATTACTAATGTGCAATGAACGGTATCGCTGATCATTTATTTTGACTGTTACGTAATGGATGTCGGATAACGGTAACGAGGTTCCTATTTTTGCAGGGTGTGTTTTTATTTGTTATTCCGTGTTTTTGAGTGTAATTCCTATTTCACAGCTTGTAACTTGGAATGTTTGGTTGCAGTCCCTAATCCGTGCTTATGTGGGTTTTTCTTCTCACTTTGGCCATTCCAGCCCATTTGAGCTCAGGAAACTAGAAGCTAGGAAATGATTTCCGGTAAGCAGATATTGAGAGGGCCTGCATACAATAACAAGATTAGTGTGAGCGAGTGACCGGGTTCCAAAAGCAAAAATATGAAATATGTTTGTTTTCTTGCGCACGTCTTTCTGAAGACTTTGATATATAAAACATACATGATCGAGGAAATGTAAGACATGTTATTTGTTCTCAAGTGTATCAAAGTGCAGTGCCACGCCTCTTCAAAAAGTATTCTTCTATCGTACGTCACTTTACTTCGTTATGTGGAATTCAAATGTGTATATTTTGTTATGGAAGCCATCAAACCTTATTCAGAACAGTGGATATTAAAATGTTCTGTGGCGCCTCTCCTGCTCCCAGTCGGTCGGTCTGACATCCTACCCCCCTTAAAAAAGCTACCAATTAAGGCTGGATGGGATTATTTGTGTTCGGAACAACAAGAACTCTTCAAGAAATATACACTCTTTATTGCCTATTAGCTAATAAGTTTCTCTTTTGTGTGACATAGAATTAAATACAGTAAAAACAAGAGACAAGAAAGGCAATGCACATTTCTTCAATCGTTATGCACCAGCATTTTTTTTCTCTCTGATCTTACTACAGCTATATACGGCGTGCTTTCTTTTCTGTGAAAGAATCTGTTACCTCATCAATGTTTCTCAAACGGAAAACGTGGTTGCCCCAAAACTGAAAAAGCTGTTAAGTACGAATAATGCCCAAGACTGATGTGGTTTATTGATTTGATTATGTCTATTTTTGTCACTGTATGCTAGATAAAACCAAACAGGCCTTTCTAATATTGTCGCAATTGTAACACACGCCAAATAAGTGAGACTAATTTGGCACAAAGGATCATTTTTATCTACCTCATTTACATAAATAACACAACAGAATATAATTCGTGAAGTACCAATATCAAATGCCTATTAGGCCTACTACAAGCAAAAAGTTTTATGTTAGGGAATAGCTTCACATTTCATTCTTGTGTTCCAGTTTCTCAAGCCTGAGATCGAAAAGTAGTAGTGGTATGAAATTTTTATACAAATTAGGAATAGTCATATTCGTCCATATAATTTGTGTGATGTCCCCGTTCTTCTCTTTCCTAGTCCTAACAAACAACATTGTCATCACTATTCGTGCAACTACTCCTGTCAGTGTCGAAAGTTATCCTCCGGTTAACTTTCCTAATTCTGCCAGAATCACTGGTTCAGTTATCTCGCGCTCATTCTCCGGGTAGGCGTTGTTACGTGTTCGTACAACGCGTTTTCTGCGCATTTCGAGAATAGAACGTATGTGGCTACTAACCAGGGCCTATACAACTAGCCGTTAGGAGTGTAGCGATCTGGCAAAAAGTTTCTGCCAGAATTTCATATTCTTGGATGTCGAGAACATAATACGTAATCTTTCTTCCTGTTAGTCGTTTATTTCCGCTCTGGTAGTCTGAATCTATGGATTTCACTAATAATTATAACAACGCTTATCATTCGCACACCTAATCAACCACATAAACAAACAGCGATTGGCATTCACTCGTTCGGTTTATTCGGCTCAACTCGTATAGCCCCGTCCCCCTTTGTCTGCATTAAAGTTTTTTATTTCTAGACGCGACGGGAATTCCCCTGGCAGAGACATCATGTGCACAATGCACGCATTCAAAAGTCAGCTTATGGGTCGCTCAGATATCAACTTACAATGTGTTCAAAAATGTTCAAAACCCAACAGGGTTGTCTTTCAAAACCATGTAAACAGTCGTTAGACCAACGTGTGTTAGATGCTAGACGCTTTGTGAAAAAAGATTTTTTTCTTCAAGAATGTGAATATGGCACCCCCTGAAATTGCCATTCGGGGCAGATAACCCCGTGTGCCCCCCCCCGCCCCTCCCCTGGATCCGGGCCTGTTCAAAGGCAGGGTGAATACAGGCGGCCGCAGGACAGCCACGATGGACCGCAGGTAGTTGGACCCTAAAGTATACGGCTGGCTAACGGCAAACATAACACACACTTTAATAACAAATAAATGAGGCTAGGAAGGCTGGTATAGTAAAGTCAATCCCCAGAGTGCAATAAACTGTATAAAAACTGCCAACTTCAATCATAAACATATTTACAATGAAACTATTCATTCCACTAGAAACGTTTATACTTACTGAGTGATAAGGAATTTCGTGATTCACAATAAACAGTATGTTTGTTAATGGCATTTCACAGCAGCTACCATCGCGACAAACAACGAATATTACGTTGAAACGCGTACGTTTCATATGTATTCATTACCAGCGATGGCGAGGCATGACAGAATCTCTGACCAGAGAGTTATTTATCGTTGCTAGTCTGCGCTTGACCGCGCGGGAGACGGTAGTAGTAGCGCGCGCGAGACGACAGTAGTAGTGTGTGTGGAGTCGGCAAGAGCAGTTGCGAATTGCTCTCTGTCGGCAGTAGTTGTAGCGAGTGGACGGTTGTACTGAGCGGGCGTCGACATGGGTCGGCGGCGTGCTCTCCCTCCATCTCTGGTCACGGTTCGGGACGAGGTATTTTGTTATAGAAGGCAATGAAGCAGCATTGCGCTCAGCTAATAACATATGTTAATTGTAATTAATTTGTTCAAGAATTGCCCCAATAATAGTTTTTATAAAGTAAATCTTTTAAAGAAAGTAATCATCTCAATTTAAAGAATTTTTCCACCCTTTTGAAGAAAAAGATTCATTTCAATTCAAAGAATATTTCCTATGCATTTCCTCCAAGAATCAGAATTAATTATACGCCAGCATTGCACGAAGCTGTGCCAAAAATAAGAGCAGATGGAGTTTTACTGAAGTAAGAATTTATCAGGTTTAATCATTTCACAGGGCCGTAGGTCAGCGCTGCTGTACCTGTAAAATTTGTCAGGTTTAATTATTTGTGTTGAGATGTTACAGTCAGTTCATGGTTCATTATCTAATTAACATTATTGTGGGTTTAATGAGCAATCTTCATTTCTTAACGTTAATTTTGTGCCGAGTTTACATTTGGGCCATTATTATTCTTTAATTCTGCAAGGAGGTTACGCTTGGCTCATTTTTATTATTCAGTTTCGTGGGAAGTCAACATTTGGCACACGTTTTCATTATTATTGTCATTATCATTGTCCTTTTAAATTTTCACGGGGAGGTTACAACGTTGTTGTTAAATACTCTACAATATTATGTTTATATGTCCAAGGGCGTCGAATCAGATCATTCTCCACAAATACGCTGATGAAATGAAGCAGTATGTAGTTATTAGCGAATAGATTTATTAATGTACGATAAATGCTGAATACAATGTGAATGATGGTTCGCTAGAGGCACAAATAGGCCAATGTTAATACGATATGCAATTAAAAATGAGAAGATATAAGAACGTAGGCTTCCGCGGCCGGTGTCATAGTGATTAAAATTCTTCTGGGTATTATGCCGCGTCATTCCTAAAAACTAACAACAATAATAAACTAAAACCGACGTTTCGGCTGAATTCCACCGGCCTTCCTCAGGGCACGACTGGTTTTGCATGGGGATAGGTGCTTCAATTTATTACAGACTATCGATGTCTGACGTCACTTTTGTAAAACTTTTAATTGGCCCTGTAATATGATTGGCTAGTCATGACGTGTAGCTTCTGCCCCGCGACCGCTCGCGGCCCGTTGGGCTGGGATGGCGGCAGCCAGGACGCCGGGAGATTTTAGCCATCTTCTCTGTTGATGTTGTCAGGCTGTTTAATAATTTCGATCGCCTCCCGTATTTTGCGTTCTCGCATCCACGATTCTTTCGCCAGTACTCGGGCCTCCTGGAACCTGACAGGTTGTCCACAGTCACGGTGGTGTTCCGCTAACACCGATTTGTTATGTTGTTGTAATCGGACATAGCGTTCGTGTTCTGCTACTTGTGAGCTGACAGGTCTCCCTGTTTCTCCTATGTAGGCAGCTCCGCACTCACACCGTAGTTCGTAAACACCTGCAGTATTAAGAATGTTGACTATATCCTTGGTAGAACCTATCATTTCGTGCATCCTGTGATTGCTTCGAAAAATCGGTTTGAAACCTCGTCGGCGGAGGACGTTTCCTAGCCGTTCACTGACGCCATTTACATATGGTAAGTGTACTAGTGGAAGCTTCTCTTCTTTGCCTTCATCACGTGTCCTGCTCCCTTTGGTTTTAGCTACCTTGCTTATGATTTTGTCATCATAGCCATTGGCACGAAACGTGTGTTGTAGCTACTTTAATTCTTCTTTGATGTTACTTTCATCGGTTATCCGGTAGGCTCGAGCAGTTAACGTATGCAGGACAGAATACTTTTGAGCTGGGTGGTGGTGACTCTCAGCATGCAGGTACCGATTAGTGTGCGTTGGTTTCCGGTACACTTTGTGTCCCAGTTTATCTTCGGCAGCTCTGTATACTTCCACATCCAGAAATGGCAAGGTACCATTGTTTTCAACCTCATGTGTGAAAGTTATGTTTTCGTGCAGGCTATTTAAGTGCTGGAGAAAGTTTCCCAATTCCGCTTCACCGTGAGGCCAGGTAACGAATGTGTCGTCCACATATCGTAGCCATCAACTGGGACGTAACGGAGCAGAAGCTAGGGCCGTTTGCTCAATGGCTTCCATGAAGATGTCCGCAGCTACAGGAGAGAGCGGGGAACCCATTGCCACTCCATGTAACTGTTCGTAATATTTTCCCCGCCAGGTGAAGTACGTAGATGACAGGCATAAGCGCACCAGATTGCAGATATCTGGTGGGATCCGATCCTGTAAAATGCGCATAGTCTCCTCAATAGGAACGTTAGTGAAGGCGTTCGCATCGTTCGTCGGCTGCCATAGTCCATTAACGCCAAACTTTTCCGCGTCGACCTAACAGATAAGTTCGTAGTTTGTCCCACATTGATTTCTGCGGTTATTTCAAGCATTGTTGCTTGTCTGTTAGCACTGACGACTCTACGAAAACGCCGCTGATCTCGGTCTCTAAGTGTACGAGATATTACCACTATCTGCATATGTGCATAGCACTTTCTCATTACCTCAGTGTTTTGCTCCTCGATAGATCTGAAACAGTTTAGTTGACAACGTTACAGCCAATTACTCACCTTGCGGGCGTGTGATATCTCCGCAATGACCTGATATGAGGCAATGCCGCATGGTTTGAGGTCAGTACTACCTCTTCAAACAATACCACTGCGAGTCCTTTCTCTTATTCTAATTCAGCACTGCTGTACCACGGTTAGAACGTATCTTATCGAACTAATAGGCTACTGTTAACTACCTCCCTTGGTCCACAAATCCCTAGATTACATGCCTTAGTACCGCTGACGTAGCCTCAGTAGCCATGACTTTCAGTTCTTTGTGATACCTATCTGTAATTACTGACTTACACAGTACTCAAGTTGTCCTAAAACATTCACTCCATAGCACAAAATTCCTATTTTTTTAATCTATGGCTATTCTGGACTACCCTAAAAATTATGCGAGATTTCTGGGATGTCAAGGTGTCTCTGGCAGGAGACAGACGCACTCACAATAGTAGTAGCCCTTTATCACACCAATCAGCTAGTACAACTATATGTGCGCGCGTTGTTCTCGGTTCTGGTGAGGCGTAGCCCTATGGTAAATGGAAATGAACGTTTGCCGTCATTGGCCGGGAGGCCCCTTGCGGGGCAGGTCCGGCCGCCTTGGTGCAGATCTTATTACATTCGACGCCACATTGGGCGACCTGCGAGCCGGATGGGGATGAAATGATGATGGAGGCAACACAACACCCAGTCCCTGAGTGGATAAAATCCCCGACCCAGTTGGGAATCAAAACCGGGACCGTAGGACGGCAATCCATCACGCTGACCACCCAGCTATCGGTGCGGACAGCCCCATGGTGTCCCCGCATCGTTATAGCAGGTGCGCCGAATGGCCCTAAGGTGCACGAGCGCTGCTGCGATGCAGTGAGCTTACGCGGCGATGCTGATTGACTGTACACGGAAACACTGCCTATGATCATAGCACTCTTGTCGGTTGCGGCCGCAGGCAGTCAGGCCAAAACGTCAAGCCTCGTAGCCCGGTGTTCCAACGATACGACAGACGGTGGTGTTGCACAGGGACACGAACTCAGGACCATTGGCTGAGCGCTGCGTCTGGAGGCGGCAGAACTCATCGGCGTGGAGCGGGATGACCTTCGTTCAAGCCGCAGAGCGTGTGTAAGCAGCTGGTTCCCAGCCAGTAGCGGCATGGAGCTGGGAGGACCACCGTTCAAGTCCTGGAACATAAATAAGCAGCAAGTAGACTCATGGCGGTAGCAGAGATCAGGGACGCAAAGATCCTGGTCGACTAAGCAACAGTTGAGGTTTCGAGGTCCAGTGGCGCTGGTGGAAGCTGCATCAGCTGGTTACACTCCAGTGTCCGATACAGAGTGTGAATCACAACATAAGACTACCTGTCGTACGATGACTGGCTGGCGCTGGTTGCAGTGGGGAGGGGGGTTATAAATAATCCTCTAAATGGCTGATCATGTTGAAAAAGTAGCACTGCCGTACTCTTTCGTCACGCGGAAGCTTCTCGAAGACTGGTCAGTGTCCGTGGATTCGGTCATCACCTTGCGGAAGTAGGCTGGAATGCAGTTTCGACTCGTGCTGGTCGGTATGAGTTGCTGACTGCGGTATTCAGCGTCCAGAGCACAATGTTACTGCTACAGGTACCGTTTGGTTCATTACTATTTATATATCTGCAAGTAAATTTTCCTAGGCCTTTACTTCCTACATGAAATCACTTTAATCAGCATTCTAAGCTCCTTACACCTGTGAGGGACCATGTGGTGCCCTATGTCAGTGTAGTTGTGTACCGTATCAACCGGCAGACGCAGCAAATCTCAAGAAACTCGCCTTGTGTGTGCATAATGTTCATAAGGTCAGTCTGTTGTAGTACGGAAGCAACCTTTTAGTTAAAGTATCAAAGGTCACTTACACCGAGTTGACAAAAGTCATGGAATACCTCCTAAGATCGTGTCGGACCACATTTTGCCCGGCGTAGTGCAGCAGCTAGACGTGGAATTGACTCAACAAGTTGAATTGTTGGATGTCCTCTGTAGAAGTATTGAGCCCTGCTGCCTCTGCAGACATCCATAATTGCGAATGTGTTGCCTGTGCAGGATTTTTTGCACGAACCGACCTCTCGATTACTTAAATTAATGTTCGATGGGATTCATGTCCGGTGATCTGCTTGGCCAAATCAGTCGCTCCAATTGTCCAGCCCACACCATTATGTAGCCACCACCAGTTTGCACTGTGCCTTGTTGACAACTTGAGTCCATGGCTTTGTGGGGTGTGTATCACACTCAAACGCTACCATCAGCTCTTATCAACTGAAACTGGGGCTCATCCTACCATGTCACGATTTTCCATTAGTGTAGGGTCCAACCAATATGATCACGACCGCAGGAGAGGTGCTGCAGGTGATTTCGTGCTGTTAGGAAAAGCACTCGTGTTGGGTGTCTGCTGACATAGCCTAACAGATACGTTTGTCGTACGTCCCGCACTGATTTCAGCGGTTCCTTCAAGTAATGTTTCATGTCTATTAGCACTGACAACTCTACGCAAACGCCGCTCCTTTCCGCCATTAAGAGGAGGTTCAAATGGTTCAAATGGCTCTGAGCACTGTGGGACTTAACATCTCAGGTCATCAGTCCCCTAGAACTTAGAACTACTTAAACCTAACTAACCTAAGGACATCACACACATCCATGCCCGAGGCAGGATTCGAACCTGCGACCGTAGCGGTCGCGCGGTTCCAGACTGAATCGCCTTTAACCGCGCGGCCACACTGGCCGGCCATTAAGAGGAGGCCGCCGGGCACTGCACTGTCCGTGGTGAGAGGTAATGCCTGAAAATTCCTGTTCTCGGCACACTCTTCACACTGTGGATCTCGGAATATTGAATTCCCAATTGATTTCCGGAATGTAGTATTCCATGCACTAGCTCCAACTACTATTCCGCGTTCAGAGTCTGTTAATTCCCGTCATTCGGCCATAATCACCTCGGAAACCTTTTCACATTAATCACCTGAGTATGCCGGCCGCGGTGGTCTAGCGGTTCTAGGCGCGCAGTCCGGAACCGCGCGACTGCTACGGTCGCAGGTTCGAATCCTGTCTCGGGCATGGATGTGTGTGGTGTCCTTAGGTTAGTTAGGCTTAAGTAGTTCTAAGTTCTAGGGGACTGATGACCACAGATGTTAAGTCCCATAGTGCTCAGAACCATTTTTTTTTCACCTGAGTACACTTCCCTTTTGCACTTTATGTACGCAACACTGCCGTCATCTGTATACAGGGTGGTCGGAAATTCCCGTTACAGACTTCTAGGACTTGTAGAGGGGAGTGAGTACATCGTATGTCGAATAGGAGCCCATGTGCGGAAACGTCATCCAACGAGACTACAGAGCGTCAAAGTTATAGGCGCGGGCGTCTGTAAATGTACGTATACACCGGGTGATTCCGTGATGATGTTACAGACTTTCAAGGATGAAGGAAAACGATAAATGTATTAATTTGATGTAAGGATCCCTGTACCAGAAACGAACGAGTCGAAAGATATAAACGAAAACCGTTCTGATACCTCTGACAGTTGAACACATGTACCGGTTCTTGTGTTGTGAAGAGTGTGGGGTGGGTAACTTTCAGTGGTGGTAGTGTGGACAAAAACGAGAAAAACTGTCCAATAAACGTGGGCTCTAAATTGCATACCTGAGGAGCTATGACCATTCATTCATCATTGCTAATGTGAAACACATCTCCTCTACTGAGCAAGTGTTCATAGCTGTTAAGGTACGCACTTTATAAACCACGTTTATTGGACATTTTTTCTCGTTTTTGTACACACGACTACCATTGAAAGATACCCACCCCACACTCTTCGCAACACAAGAACCGGTACATGTATTCAACTGTCAGAGATATCAGAACGGTTTTCGTTTATAACTTTCGACTCGTTTGTTTCCGGTACAGGGATCCTTACATCAGATTAATACATTTATCGTTTTCCATCATACTTGAAAGTCTGTAACATCATCACGGAATCACCCCGCGTATACTTACATTTACAGACGCCCGCGCCTACAACTTTGACGCTCTGTAGTCTCGTTGGATGACGTTTCTGGACCTGGGTTCCTATTCAAAATACGATGTACTCACTCCCCTCTACAAGTCCTAGAAGTCTGTAACGGGAATTTCCGTCCACCCTGTATGTGCATAACGCTATCCGATGACTTTTGTTTCCACAGAGTTTGATGGCTTCAACTCTACTGGGGACACATTCAATTATGTGTCTCAATGTCTTGGAGGAATGACAGCACTTTCTTCCTGGAGTGTCGACAGCTGAGGAGTTAATAATGTTGGACGCTAGAGTCTGGAGTAAAGAAGGCGATCTACCTGATTCCAGAGGTGTTCCTTTGCGTTCAGGTTGGGGCGTTGGGCAGGCCAGACCATTCCAGGAACGTTAGTGTCCAGAAACAAATTGCCCCATAGATTCTGCTTTATGAGCGGATGCACTGTCAATAGTAGAATCAATCATCGTCTCTGAACTGTTCCTCTACTGTACACAATACAGAATGCTGTAAAACGTTTTCATATCCATTTAGCGTTTTTTTAAGTGCAGGAAGGGGACCACAAACCAACCACGAGAAACACACCCAGACCGCAACACCACCTCCTTCATAACTCTCTGTTGGCAATACACGTTATGGCTGGTAAAGGTCTCTATACATCTTGCAAACATAAGTCCTTCCATCGGATTGCCGCTGGGTATAACGTGACTCATCACTTCATAACACTCGTTTCCAGTCGCTCACTGACCAGTGACTTTTTACACCACATCCAGCGCTGCTCAGCATTTACCTCAGAAAAGTGCGGCTCATAAGGAGCTAATCGATTATTGTAGCCCATCTTTCTAATTCTCTACGCACAGTCCTTTATTTCTTCAGGCAATCCACTGAAGATTATTTTATGTTAATATTGCACAGTTTTTTAAATTAAGGCCTTGCTCGTTGCTTAGCTATGAAAATCATTCCCATTTCTAGATAATAATTTTCCTGTTGTCCTTAATTCGAGAGATGTTTTCAGCATGGAACGTAAGCTCTCAGAATTTTATCAGTAATGCACTCCGTGATAGCGATTACACTGATTTTTGATGAACGTCTACGCAACGTTCGCAAGCTTACAAAAAGAACGCGCTGCTCTTGTTTGGTTTATCTCCTCTATTAATCCCTGCTGTAAGGGTCCCAGGCTGACTAGATATACTCGAGAATCGGTAGTAAAAAATTTGTTAAACGGAAAATTTAAGGTTTCTTAGGACACTTCGAATGATTTTTAACCTGTCATCTGCTTTTCCTAGTACTAGTTTTATTGTTTAGTTTCAGTTTAGGTCACTCTGGATGAGTATTCCTAGATATTTTACAGTTTTTATTGTTTATAGTGATTTAATATCAATAATGTAATTCAACAATAATGGATCTCTCCACCTATTAATGCGCAATACACTACTTTTGTTTCCTGCATGAGACATACTGACTGTAACCTTTACAGCAACCGCTACGTCAGGGAAATTTAGAGCCCGAACTGCTTTTCATCATTCGGGAAGCTTGACATGTTAGTCTGCGGTAGCGGCGTGCAAACCCTCTTCGAAGAACGGCGTATCTCTGTGATCCTCGGATCGGTGAGTTCGTCTGACATGTCATATAGCGGACAGGGTGGGGTGTGATTAGCCGACAACTTGCTATCGTTGTCCTCCAGTAACAGCTCTTGAAACTCTACCGACCCGCACACGAACAGTGAACAGCGAAATCTTACATCCACTGTTGTTACGATTCGTCGTCACGGCGTCTAGTGGCTCTGATTACAAAACGTGGCGCTTTCACATCGTACATACGTCTCATCATGTACCACAAACTCCTGTATCACCTGACGAAGAATTACAGTCTCTAAGAACAGAACTTTCGATTCCTGTCGTCCGCACTGTCCGCCATGTTGTAGTTAGACAAAACGTTACACCGGTATGTGCGTGAACAAGGATTATTTCGTATTTCTGGTTTTTACCTTTATGTTATTTGCTGCAACGGTGTCTGAAGCAGAGAATTTTCAGATCGGCGCAATACTACAATACTTCATTAGAAGACGGCTACCAGAACAATTCCTTCCTTCACGTAAGCTACTAATTTTACGATCTCTCTTGTGGTTTTGTTCCTGCGAATAGTAACGGGACATTTAGTGCTCTAGAAAGATTTCGTGAGCTTTGTCTAATTACTGTGTACATCCTGCAGGAAACTGTCAAGCACTTACTGCGTACATCCTGCAAGGAACTGGCAAGTACATGCAGCATTATTCGCTCAATATGTTAGACTTACCTTTCAAATGTATCTCTTTGGTCAAAAGTGGCCCATGTAGTATTCGCACGTGTCAGAGGTGCAAATAAACTTCTACATCTACATCAAAATTTACATAGATACTGCGCAAGACACAGTGCGATGCGTGGTGGAGGGTACACTGTACGACTACTTGTCATTTTCCCTCCTTTTCCATTTGTAAATAGAGCGAGGGAAAAACGACTGTCTGTACACCTCCGTATGAGCCCTAATTTCTCGTATCTTATCTTCGTGGTCTTTACGCGCAGTGTATGTTGGCAGCAATAAAATCGTTCGGCAGTCAGCTACAAATTCTGGTTCTCTAAATTTTCTCAGTAGTGTTTCTCAAAAAGAACGTCGCCTTCCCTCCGGGAGTATCTCCATAACACTTATGTGTTGTTCGAACCTATCGGTAACAAATATAGCAGTCCGCCTCTGAATTGCTTCGAAGTGTTACATCAATACGACGTGATACGAAACCTAAATACTCGAGCAGTAACGAAGTCCTCTATGTGGCTCCTTAAAGGTGAAGCACTCTTTCCTAAAATTCTCCCAGTATACCGAAGTCGACCATTTTCTTTCGCTACCACAGTTTTTACATGCTCGTTCCATCTCATATCGCTTTGCAAAATTACGCCCTGATATTTAAACGACTTGACTGTGGCAAGCAGTACACTATTAATGCTGCATCCGAACATTACAAGTTTTTTTCTTGTTACTAATTCGCAGTAACTCACATTTTTCCACATTTAGGGCTAGCTGCCATTCATTACACTAACTGTAAATTTTGTCAAGTCGCCTTGTATCTTCCTACATTCACTCAACTTCGACACCTTACCGTGCACTACGGCATCATCAGCTAACAACCGCAGATTGCTGCCCACCCTTCCCGCAAAATCGTTTATTTATATACAGAACAACAGTGGCCCTACCACACTTCCCTGCGGCACTCCTGACGACACCCTTGTCTCTGATGAACACTCGCCATTAAGGACAACATACTGGGTTCTATTATTTAAGATGTCTTCAAGCTACTCACATATCTGTGAACTTATTCCATATGCTCGTACCTTCGTTAATAGCCTGCAATGGGGCACCGTGTCAAATGCTTTCCGGAAATCTAGAAATATGGAATCATCCGTAGTTCTCATTGTATCATGTGAGGAAAGGGCAAGCTGAGTTTCGCACGAGCGACACTTTCTAAAATCATGCTGATTCAGGACATAAGTTTCTTACAAGGGAACATCCCCATCGCACCCCCCTCAGATTTAGTTATAAGTTGGCACAGCGGATAGGCCTTGAAAAACTGAACACAGATCAATCGAGAAAACAGGAAGAAGTTGTATAGAACTATGAAAAAAATAAACAAAATATACAAACTGAGTAGTCCATGCGCAATACAGGCAACATCAAGGAGACTGTGGGCTCAGCAGCGCCGTGGTCCCGTGGTTAGCGTGAGTAGTTGCGGATCGGGAGGTCTTAGGTTCAAGTCTTCACTCGACCGAAAATTTTACTTTCTTTATTTTCGCAAAGTTATGATCTGTCCGTTCGTTCATTGACGTCTCCGTTCACTGTAATAAGTTTAGTGTCTGTGTTTTGCGACCGCACCGCAAAACCGTGCGATTAGTAGACGAAAGGACGTGCCTCTCCAATGGGAACCGAAAACATTTGATCGCAAGGTCATAGGTCAACCGATTCCTCCACAGGAAAACATGTCTGATATATTCTGTACGACACTGGTGACAGCATGTGCGTCACATGGCAGGAATATGTTGTCTACCCACCTAATTTGTACACTTAGCGAATGGGTAAAAAGATTCTTCTACCTTGCCCGATTTAGGTTTCCTTGTGGATGTGATAATCACTCCCAAAAAGTGATGAAAACATAAGAGTTTGTCACATAAACTGAAAATAAAAAATTAAACTTTTCACTCGAGGGAAAACTTGAACCTAGGACCTTCCGCCCCGTAGCTGCTTTCGCTAACCACGGGACCACGGCGCTCTTTACCTACCATTGTCCTTGATGTTGCCTGTCGTGGCAGGGAGTACTCAGTTTGTATGTTTTACTTATTTTTTCATAGTTCCACACAACTTCTTCCTGTTTTCTCAATTGATCTGTGTTCAGTTTTTCAAGGCCTATCCACTGTGCTAACTTATAACTAAATCTGAGGGGGGTGCGATGGGGAGGTTTCCTTGTTAGTCTCAAGAAAGTTTATTATATTCGAACTGAGAATATGTTAAAGGATTCTGCAGAAAACTTCTTGAAAATTCCATATTTAATATTATTTTGAGAGAAATACATTGTTACTGAGTTGTAACAGGGTTGCTTGTAGGCAATGCTCCACATGAGTTATTAGCTGTGTAAAATCTATTTCGTTTTCGGTTTTTACTGAATAATTACTTGTTTAGTTCATTCGTAATTTTGATCATCATTAGTGGTATTTCTAAGCAAACGGTGTCAACTTTCTTCAAATTACGAAATTTGATTTTACGAAATGATTTTCCTATATAATAACAAATTTGTGTACATCTCATGGAGGTGTTTAGCACAACAACAAAATGAGTAAAGCATAAATCAAATAAAGAAGAATCATTGTTTGATCAGCGTGACAATATCCAGGTCACACTACAGTTCTGAAGTGATACAACAAAACTGTCACTGTTTTTACACCAGATTTTAATCACTTCGTTTCACTTTCCGTGAATTTGGAACATCCAATGTAATCCACTCATGAAGGAGTAGAAACAGAACGTATTTGCGTCTGTGTTACAGTGATACTTGGTGGGAGGCATACTGTAGTTAGGCAAGAAGGAAAGTGCGAGAGTCCTTGGCCAGCAGCAGTTACACATAACGGTTCTCTACCATGCACCTTGTGGTGTCACCGCCAGACACCACACTTGCTATGTGGTAGCTTTTAAATCGGCCGCGGTCCGTTAGTATACGTCGGACCCGCGTATCGCCACTGTCAGTGATTGCAGACCGAGCGCCGCCACACGGTAGGTCCAGAGACACTTCCTAGCACTCGCCCCAGTTGTACAGCCGACTTTGCTAGCGATGCTACACTGACAAATACGCTCTCATTTGCCGAGACGATAGTTAGCATAGCCTTCAGCTACGTCAATTGCTACGACCTAGCAAGGCGCTATTACTAGTGTATATTGAGATTATATAAAGTATTCCAAGAGCTTCGTACTTTATTTATTAGACTCAATTCCCATAACTGTTCCAGACCTCACGCCAGTCTGCGTGAGCTTATAGCGTGCATTTCGGACTCCTCTAGCTATACGGTGTTGGCTCTTCTGCCAACACATCACACCTAATCTGTACTTCTTAGTCACACGTATTTTTCTTCGAGTTACAGTTTTCTTAAGCAATAGTGTACCTTCATGAAGTCTTCCAACAACGTGTACCACGCTACGTACAGAGTCTGACATTTTCAGCAGAAGACCTTCAGCTTTCTCCTGGTAATAAATATGTCGTGACTCCAGAATCTGAAATGTGTTTTGACGCTTGTCATATAATTATCTTACTTCAAACTGCAGCCTTCCTTCCTTTACAATAATAAACTGCATTGAAATTAGAACAGTCAGTTGCTGCTATATTCGACAAATAGCCTCTGTTTACAAGGATATATGGAAAATACATTGTCGGTTACGGAGACCTAGGAATTATGAGCTTTCGCGCGACGCGGCGGTGGTCTGCTGGGTTCGAATTAGTGGGCGAAGCTTCTATAAATACCCGAACACGAAGCAATACTTGTTTCATTGTGTCCCAGCTCCGTAATATACAGTAGGGCGAGGAACGAAAGACACTATAAAGTGCGACCGTTTCGGCTTGTTGACCTGGTTGCTGGAAGTACACGGCAGCTGGCTTTGCTCTTCCTTTTGCACGTCTCGCGCCTCACCGACTAGCGGGATGAACAAGGCGCAGATATATGGGCCGCCCTAAAGTTATCTGTATCGGATATTGATCTGGGGGCAATCTTCGAACACTTGCAGCTGCTGTGAGAGCATGAGGCGCAACCCAACGTCGTCGACAGCTCTCCGTGATATCCGCAACGTTATACAGCCCCGCACTGCACGAAGACATCGTGTTTTTAACACTCTGAATTTTCCAGGGTGCGAATGAAAATCCCTTGTGACTGTAAGACAAAGAAATGTTTGTAGATTCCGAAGCCCTAATAAACCCCTCCTCCTTACCACACGACCTTTCTCCTAAAACGACAACATCAAAAAGAAAATTAAATAACGTGATTTAATGTGGTCTTTGAATACGTAGGAAACTTAGAGTCATTTTTTTACTAGGCAACAGCGTGGACGGGAACAAGACTTACAAGTGAGGAGTCTAAATGTTCGCAGCAGGCAGAAGTAAATAACGCAGGTTGTACCTCATTAGGAAGAATTCTTTCTATCCATTTTGTGCTTAAACCTCATCACCGTACAGCCATTTTATTCTTTTATTCAGATCAATACAACCTTATAATGAAGTAAAAGGTACAAATTTCAATAATTTTTATGATATACATTTAAAACGTAACGAACACAGTTCACAATCGAATTACAGGCAACCGTAACGTAACTTTTTCTTCATTGTTTAACTGTCGATCACTCCAAAACCCTAAGAAATAAATCAACAAACGTACAATATACTCTTTACGCGTTCGTTGAACACGTTCACCAGGTGTAAATAAGATGGCTCCATCATGTAGCCAAAAAGCAAGACAGAAGCAGTTCTGTACCAGGGAGAGGTATGTCTCACGGAACTGTCTCTCAACACAGATTAGATTAGATTAGATTCAGTTTTCATTCCATAGACCCAAAAAATGAGATAATTCTCGTGGGTGTGGAATATGTCAGAAAGTATAATATAAAAAACATAATACATTTGAATATAATACTCACTACCCTGATCATTTGTCAGGAGATAGTCAAAATAGGTAAATACAATACAGTAAACTAGAACAGCTAATATTTACAGAATTAATAACCTAACTAATATTTACAGAAATAACACGCTGTCAGAATGAAACATTGTTGTGCACTATTAATAAATTTATCATACACAAAATACCTAATCTTGACTGTTGTGACCAAGTGCTTTCGAAAGAGAAATCTAACAGACATTTTTACTTAAGCTGGGGTAACAGTCTCTGTTAAGACATTCATCTATAGAGTAGAAGGAATTCGCTATCAAAAAGTCTTTCAAACTTTGTTTAAACCGTGCTTTATCTGAAATCGGGTTTCTAATGGTAGCTGCTAATTTATCGAAAATGTGTGTTCCTGAAAATTGGACTCCTTTTTGGACCAAGGTAAGTGATTTTAGGTCTTAAGGTAGGTTTTTCGTATTCCTGGTATTGATACAATGTATTGAGCTATTGGTTGGAAATAAAGATATATTACTTGCAATAAATTCATTATTTAATAAATATACTGAGAAGCAGTGGTTAGCATACAAAGCTCCTTGAACAGGTTTTTACAAGATGTTCTTGAATTTACACCACAAATGATTCTTATTACACGCTTTTGCACGCTAAAAACTTTTGTTCGTTTTGATGAGTTACCCCAGAATAGGATCCTGCATGACATAATAGACTGAAAGTAAGCAAGTTTTTTTTATATTTATATCTCCTACATCTAACGTCATTCTCACTGCAGACTTGTTTAGGCGCTTAAGCAATTCTGTGGTATGCCCTTCCCAACTGAATTTATTATCAAGTTGTAATTTCAGAAATTTAACACTGTCAACTTCTTCGATCTGCATGTCTTCATATGATATGCACATGCTGGAAGGAAATCTCTTACAGGTTCTGAACGGCATATAATGGGTTGTTTCAAAGTTTAATGACAGTGAATTAGCTTCAAACCATTTATTAATGTCAGTGCTAATTTGATTAGCAGCTGTTTCTAAATCTATACTTAACTTGCTACTTATTGCAATGCTTGTATTATCTGCAAACAAAACAAACTTAGCATCTGGCACTTTAACAGACAAGAGGTTATTAAGGTACTCAACAAAAAAGCAATGGAGCCAAGATGCAACCTTGAGGAACACCACATGCAATTAATTCCCACTCAGATGAAGACTGACTGCTTTCTGCACAGTTACTTCGCAACGACACCCTTTGTTTCCTGCAAGTTAGATAAGACTCAAACCATTTTGCAGCACTGCCGGTGATACCATTTCTATTCTAATTTACCTAAGAAAATAGTGTGGTTCACACAGTCAAAGGCTTTTCACAGGTTATAGAAAATGCCAGTAGACTCTAATTTATTAACTAATGAATTAAGTACATTCTCATTTTACTTTAAGTCTAAATAGCTTTCTCTGTACCAGAACCCTTAAGAAACCCAAACTGTGACTAGGACAATGTAGTATGTGCAGTCATATGCTTAAGGAGACACTTGAACACAACCTTTTCAATTTTTTTGAGAAAGCCAGCAAAAGTGAAATTGGTCGATAGTTTGATTGCATCTCTTTATCCCCCATCTTGTACAGAGGCTTAACTTCAGAATATTTTAGCTAGTCTGGAAATGTTTCGCTGATAAGTGATTGATTATACAGATAACTTACGATAGAACTCAACTCTCATGAGCACTCTGATTAACTTCGTTGATACGTTATCATACCCACTAGAATACTTAGATTTTATGGATTTTATGATCGATGGTACTTATTTGGGAGACTTTAGTGTAATTTCCATTTTTCTGAAGTTATTTTTAATAGCTGGCCTCAGGTACTCCACTGCACTGTTCACAAAACCTGATAACCCCAAGTTGTCAGTAACAGAACTGAAGTACTTGCATAAGAGGTTTGCAGCATTACAGGCACTTGTTACCAAAGTCTCATTTATTTTTAGAGCTATGTGTTCCTCTTCCTTTTTGGCTCCACCTGTCTCTGTCTTCACTATATCCCGTACAGTTTTTATTTTGTTGCCTGATGTAATTTTCTTTTTCTCATAAAAAAGCTGCTTCGATTTCCGGATTTCTTGCTTCACTATTTTGCAGTGTTCTTTGTAATGAATTACAATGCTAACATCAGAGCTGGCCCTAGATAGTAAATACAGTCTCCTCTTTGTCCCACAAGATATCTTTATTCCTTGTGTAATCCATGGTTTATTTTTTCACTTCTGTGTGATTAGAGTTACCTTTAGGGGAAAACAATTTTCAAAAGTGGAGGTAACTTTATTAATGAATGCTTTAAATTTTCCATTTGAGTCAGAAGTATTGTAAACATCCATCCAGATCTTGTCTGAGCAATTTCCTAAATTTCTAGATTATTGACTTATTTATTACCCTCCTGTACTAAGATTTAATAGAATTTTTATCCTGACAAATTTCAACATTTAACACAAGATGCTGCATGTCGCTATCAGATAATATCCCATTTATTATTGGTTTTGTGATATGACTTCTTTCTCTAGATTTGTTTACAAGGATATTATCAACACCAATGTCTGAGCATTTACATATCCTAGTTTCAAAGTTCACAGTAGGAACTAAATTGAATGACAGGGTTACTGATTGCAATAGTTGTTCACTGACAGAAGTTATCAATAAATCCACATTAAAATCACCGGCAACCACTATTTCCTTGTTTTTTAGTGTGAGATGGGACAAGAGATCTTCCAGATTTCTTATGAAGAGGTTAAAATTCCCTGAAGGTGATCAGTATATACCTACTATTATAAAGGACTTATCATGAGATACTACTTCTGTTGCACAAGCTTATAAGTGCTGCTCTGAGCAAAATTTATTAATACCAATATACTTGTCATTAAAACACTTTCTTACAAATGTGGATACTGCTCCTTTCTCCATATTTTCTCTAAATAAGTGAGAAGCTAACTCGAATAAAAAAAAATGGTTCAAATGGCTCTGAGCACTATGGGACTTAACATCTGTGGTCATCAGTCCCCTAGAACTTAGAACTACTGAAACCTAACGAACCTAAGGACATCACACACATCCATGCCCGAGGCAGGATTCGAACCTACGACCGTAGCAGTCCCGCGGTTCCGGACTGAGCGCCTAGAACTGCTAGACCACCGCGGCCGGCTAACTCGAATCCCGTGTAATTTAACATATCTATGCCAGTGCTCACATGATGTTCAGAGAGGCAGATTATATCAACTGGTTTGCTCAACTCTGATTCTTCAACACAAATAAACAACTCATTAAGCTTACCTCTCAGTTCTCGGATATTCTGATCCAATAAGGATAGCTGAGTTTGTGCACTGGCGAATTACAACTGGATGAACCTAGTTTTCCTGTCAATTTTTGAGTATCTCTAGTTTCAATCAGAGACTGTCTTCATGAATTGTGTACATTAAAATTTGCTTCCTGGCAGCCTGTTTCATCAATGTGAATGTCATTTTCAGCCTGTCTCTGAACATCTTTTGTTTCTACCCTCCCTACCCTAAAAAAACTGCTGTTCTGTCACTTGTAACCACTGGTACTTTACCACTTGTGACAGTGCCCACCTTACGTTATTTGCTATTATCCCAGACAGTTTTCTCTTCCCTTTGCTGTTGAGGTGAAGGCCATACCTAGTATAGTCCCACCTGCTGATAGAGCCAACAGGAACCACACTGATATGAGACCCCATACCTGATCTAAGCAGTCGTTCCACCTCTAAATAACCTCTGCTAACAGAAGAGTTTAAATGAGGCCGGACATGGCGCCTCATGACAGACGCAAGCCCAACGCCAGTTGTCTCGTTGCTGAAGCTATCTTTAACAGGTCACTCTCAACTGAATAATTAGGGTTCCTATCTATGCTGCTGCATGTCCCACCCACTATTACCACGGTGTCTTCCGTTGCCAAGTCTTTGCAAAGTAAACCTACATCCTCCGTCACCTGACCCAGACTTGCACTAGGTTTAAAAAAACTTGGGAGTTGGTAACGTGACCCTATTTCATCCTGCCACAGTTGGCCAACACCTCTGCCATATGAACCTCCTAACAACAAAGCTTTCCTCTTTTTCACAACTTTTTCTGACTTCTTACTTTTCAAACACTTTTTGAAAGTTTGTTGCGTCTTTTTTACTCCTAAATCCACTTTTGGCTCATCAGTTTACAGCTGTGACAACAGATCAAACCTTTATTTCCACATTGACAACAAAACTGTGTGAGAAAGTCGTATTCTTGTTTCTTCTATAACCTGTTGTCTCCTTTCCCTTCCGCCCCTTAACCTTTCCAGATCTTGCTTCGCTTTATCTAGTTCCGCCTGAAGGGCAGCAATCTTCTCCTCCTGTTCCACTGTCTCCCTGTCTCTACAGAAAATCCTACACAATCAGTGAGCCTTGTTTATATCCCCAATTCCCACGTCGCTACAGCCACCTTTATGAAAGAAAATGCAACAACCCTCACACCACACCCCGGAACCAACAATTCTACGGCAAGTCATACACTTCTCACTCATGGCAAACAAATTTTAGCTTTTGTCTACGTTAAAACAAGAATACCTTCCTCGACTACTTAGTTAATATATTAAATTTCTTAGAAAATTTAGGCCTAAAGTTCGGACACTAATTCAAAACTTCCGGAGAAATAAAAACTGTTTAACCTGTATTGTTTACAAACAAAACGTAAACAAAGAACTGAGGCTACACTAGATAAACTTTTCACTTATTCCAGAGCTTTTCACTTCGGCTACTTACTAGAGACTCAAATGGATAACGTGTAAGAATACACTAACAACACAAGCCTTACTTTATTGACATAATCAAGTAACTTGCAGTATACGACAACGTAAATGAACCCTACTCTAAAATTCGCGACTGTGAAATGTTTTCTTTTTCGGTTAAATACGCAATAAATGAAAAACCTTCAATTGATAGCTTACAATAGGTATTAATTTGCTGATTTATGATGTAATATTGACTTAATTAATTGTTATTACTCAATTAAAAACTTATCTTTACGAGAGCTGTGAATGTACACCACTCGTCAGTCAAAGATGCTACTCTCATTCGACTCTGATCAGTTTACCAAATAAACTGTTCACTTCACATGTACTTAAATGCTGTGAGCGAAAACACTGATTGTTCCACGAAATCATTCAAAAACGTTCTGAGTCTTAAACCAACATTGAGGCTCAGAGCTAGAAACCACAAAATGTAATTGAAGAACTTTTAAGTCGCTTACCTGTAGCAGTGAAATTTCGATCACTTTTGGTAGCAACTGACGTGTCGTACATCCACATAGATGTAATCCCTGCAAGCTCATACTAGAAACTGTTCATCATCAATATGACCGCTGCACTGAAACATTTTTTTAGAGGCACTTAGTTATGATTTATTTGCATATCAATATGATGTATCCGTAAAAATTTGCATTCGTCACCAATAAATATTTTAACCTAAGGATTATTATACATGTACAGGTGACAGTTTTTATTTCTTACCCCGTTACGCCGCTCTACTTATTGTTTTTGTAATTACTTTATGCTTAAATGGGTTTTTTAATCTGTGGAATCAAGATTCTGGCTCATTATTTGTATTCTGATTTATTAAAAAATCTGATACTAACGTGAAGGTCAAGTGCTGTCGGTGAACCCTATATGACAGTTTAAGAAATTATTTTTTATAAATAAGTTGTACATCCCCATCCTTCATGTCTCTAGCTAATGCACTTTCCCACCTATAGAGTGGGTCTTTACACTTGGGTTTTCGTCTGCTTTGTGTATGTCATATGGCGCCATTGCCGATGATGTAGTTTTATTAGGGTTGCATTTACTCGCATGGAAGCTGTAGAAACAACCTTTGAGTTTCCGCCCTGACAGCCGCGATTAACTTCGAGGCCGACGCATCCCACCAGCTAACGGATTTTTTTCAGGTGCAGTTATGGGAGATCACACAGCAGAAATTATTTCAATTAGGGAATGCTGTCATGTTTATTAATATTTCAGTTCTTTACCTCGATTCTTTGTCCTACCGTAACTTTGCTGTGGTAGAGTGCTTTGACCAGTCTATTTCACATTTCAGTTAATATGAGTCTCTTATGTGTGAATGAGTTGTGTTTTTTCCGTATGTTTCTGTAACAGTTATCTTTCCATGGCTCAATTTCGTTTCATTTCACGAATTTTGGGTTTCTTGTACCGTGTGAAATGTTAATGACAACCGTGTGTTTCTCGTGTGGAATATTGAGCCTTTATCTCTGTTATTTAATCTTCTCTTATTCTTTTAATAACTTTCCGTGTGACTGTAATTTTATTTCATTCGAATATCTTTCGTGAATTGTGTATCCTACATTGTGTATATTATCTGAATTAGACCACATGCATTCAAGCCACGTGGTGAGCCGTCAGCTCAACATAACCATTTATTCTAACTCTTTCAATATGAATTTCAAATCGTGTGCCAGCTTGCTGTTATTCCAAATATTTCCGTATTTTTTGTACTTCCGAAGTGAAGAATTTCTATGCGAGGAGCTGACCACCGTTTGACGGGTAAAGCTGGTTACTATCCGGCCTATATTGTGTAAGTTCGGTGTACGAAATTACGCTTATGGTCTCTTCTTGCTGTGTGTGCACTGTTGGTACGAATGTGCATGTGTGTGTAATTTTACGAATCCTTTCCTTGTAGTTATCCTATTTTCTTCCCACATGTTGGGCTACGATTTATGAAGTGGTCCAGTATTATACAGGGTGTCCCAGAAATGTAGTGAAAAATTTCGCCGGCCTGTTTGGCCGAGCGGTTCTAGGCGCGTCAGTCCGGAACCGCGCGACCGCTACGGTCGCAGGTTCGAATCCTACCTCGGGCATGGATGTGTGTGATGTCCTTAGGTTGGTTAGGTTTCAGTAGTTCTAAGTTCTAGGGGACTGATGACCTCGGATGTTGAGTCCCATAGTGCTCAGAGCCATTTGAACCGTTTTGAAAAATTTCGAGGGGTTGTACAGGGTGTCATCAGTCCCCTAGAACTTAGAACTACTTAAACCTAACTAACCTAAGGACATCACACACATCCATGCCCGAAGCAGGATTCGAACCTGCGACCGTAGCGGTCTTGTGGTTCCAGGCTGTAGCGCCTAGAACCACTCGGCCACTCCGGCCGGCTCTTTGGGAACAAATCGAGGACAGGAACCCGTATCGAGAAACTAGTGACACTAGAGAGCGTCGAAGTTACAGAAGACGGTGCCTACCGCGAAGGCACCCCTTCAGCAGCAAACATGACGTTATACGCTGATGGACACTAGGCGGAACATCTCGCAATGTTGTTTGTTATTCAGTGAGCGCAACTTACTGCGAAGAGCGCCAGTGGAGAAGATGGAGCTAACAGATGCGTAGAAAGGCCTTCTCTCCTATGAATGCGATTCTCTACTGCATTGGCGGACGTCGGTTTCAGACACATGTTTCCATTCACAGTTTATTCTTCTCCTGGAACCTCCTAAAACCTTCAATGTTTTGCGGTATACAAGAGAAAAATAAATTGCAAATGAATACCCGTGCCTAAATCGTCATCCACCAAGGCAACAGAACATCGCATTCATAGGGGACAAGGCCTTTCTACGCAGCAGCTGAATCCATCTTCGCCACTGGCGGTCGTGGCAGTCAGTGCGATAACATCGTGAGAAGTTCTGCCTACGATCCGTCAGCGCACAAAGTTATGTTTCCTCCCAAAGGTGTGGTACTGTGGCAGGTGCCAACACATGTAACTTCAACGCTCTGTAGGGTAGTTGGATGATGTTTCCGGAGACGGGTTCCTATCCATAGTTTGTTCCTCAAGACACCCTCTACAACCTGTCGAATTTCGTAGAAACATTTCTGGGATATCTTGTGTACAACCCCATACGTATCGTCCCAGCAGGGACCGTGAAGACAATCTGAGACTGATTACAGTGCGTAGAGAGTCATTTAGGCAATCACTCTTTCCGCATTCCATACATGAATCGAATTAGGAGAACCCCTAATAACTGGTACACTGAATGTAACCCCTGTCACGCACTTCAGAGTCGTTTGCGGAGTACAGATGTATATGTAGATATAGACAGGAAAACAATGATTGCACGGGGACACAAGAATGTAGACACTACAAAGGTATTAAAAAATGGTTCAAATGGCTCTGAGCACTATGGGACTTAACTTATAAGGTCATCAGTCCCCTAGAACTTAGAACTACTTAAACCTAACTAGCCTAAGGACATCACACACATCCATGCCCGAGGCAGGATTCGAACCTGCAACCGTAGCGGTCGCGCGGTTCCAGACAGTAGTGACTAGAACCGCTCGGCCACCTCGTCCGGCAAAGATATTCAATTAATGGAAGTAGCATCTAGCAGTAAAATGCTAAATGAACGTAAAGTAACAAATTAGACGTTTTAACAACAGTATTAAACAGACGGTATTAGAAAAAATGTGGAAAGTGTTGCGATTTATCCAAAGTTAGATGTAGCGTTCCATTCAGCGAACAGCTGCTGATGACGTCACAGAAAGAAGGTAGTATACACATCGAAAGACAGTCAAAACCACGACTGAACTGCAACATAATAACGTAACAGCTATTCCTTGTAAGATGTCATGAACTGATGTATTTATTTTGTACACGTTCTCATGAAGTACGTTTCTTTTCTGTCTGTATGTGTGGTGTACCTTGAAATTGATTTTAAGCTAACTTCCTAATGGGCCCGAGACTTGAAATTTGTACATAACACAGAACTGGCTGACAATATAATAGTGTGGTGGTAAGAACCACCTAGCTGCAATAGAGGATGGAGTGTGTGTGAAAACACGGTGAGAAACAAGCGTAGCACAGAATACCGCATTTCTTCGAACTGGCGTTCTTGCACGGTAGCTGTCCTAAGCAGATTGCGTCGAAGCCCCTACAGGGGCAGTGTGCGTAAACTTCCTGCTGCAGAACGAGTCTGTAGCAGTTCATTGTATTTATAGGGACACCTCTGTAACGCTTGAAACAATTTCTACCAAACTGGGCTCACGTAGCACTTGCAACCTGGAAAAAAAACTTACCGTGAAAGTAAGACCCTTCCAGCACCCCTGTGTCTGTGGGTAGGGGTGAAAATGGTTGATACAAAGTCGTAACTCAGGGACACTTGGAGCAATTTTACCAAATCTCATTCTCGTTTTTATTATCTTGCTCTATTTTTTGTCTATTTGTCTACTCGTTATGAATTTTGCAATGACTTAAAACTAACTTCCCAACGAGCTAGAGGCTTGAAACTTTTAGCATAGCTCAGAACTGGATGACTATGCAATATTTACTCGCTTTCTTGACTGGTGTGTGACGGAGGGAACTTCCTGTAGCACTGCCATTTCGCCTTTTTCCTGTTCCGGCCGCAAATGTTTCACTGGTAGAACGGTTGCTGATAAGCCTCTAGGTGAGCTGAAATATCTGTAAATTTTTACTTTCAATGTTTTTGGGCGAAATGTATATAGGAGGAAGCAATATGTTGATTGAGAAGCTGGAATAAACCTGAATTTACCACATATCTTTCTTGTAACCTTATCTAGAGATTTGAAATCAACTGAAAAATTTCGCACACACAAGCAGACAAAAAGCAGAAAATAATTATTTAAATGAAAATAAAATTTTATGTAACACATTTTAAATCGGACTAAGAAATGTAAAACAATCCTTAATCCCATAAAGATAATTCTTAAAGTTTGTGATTGTTAAATTTTATAGCTATGAAAATACTTGTAAAATATACAACGAAAAATGTTGGTTGTAAGCAATATATAATAGATGTGTGAATAGTTCACCTCGCAAGTATTATCTATTGGAAGCACCTCACATTTTATACTATAAATCTTGCATGTATTTCAATTAGGGATTTTCAGAACTACCTGTATGGAATTAGAAATCTGTATGGGGATGGGAAAAATTATTTTAAACTTTTTTAAATAATTTTTTTCACGCTACTGTCCTCATTCTCACGATCTGGTTGACACACTGAACAGCACAAATAATACTTTTGGAAGTATTCCAAGTCAACTAAATATAGGAAATAAATACATGTCGTTTTAGAATTTTTTCATGTCACCCCCATCCTTAGAGGCTGTGGGAAAATCTAACTCCCACGGAATTTTCATACGAATGACATGTACCAAAGATATTTGACTGAAATTGTTCCAGGTGTTCTGACTTACACGTCAAAGTCGCCCCCTTTTTATTCCCATCCCTGTAGGATATAGGTGGTTCTCAACCCCACAGTGCTTCTTTCCAGATAGTAGGTAACCAATAAACCCTTGATTCTTTAAAAAATCGATCTGCTCTGCATAAAAGAGCTTCAAAGTTCTGATTGCTGTACAAATTAGTTAATGTGTTAAATATTTATCGTAAGCGTGTAAGCGAGGAAAACTTTAGGAAATGTTAGAAATTATGTTTCAAGTTCGTTGGGAGTCACTAAGTCCTCTCACTGCCAAATACTGGATGACTATAGTGTGAGTAATTAGTGCTCCGTTTTAAGAAAACCTAGTTTTTCGTACATATCAGTGTTTATGACATCATGTCCCGTTAACTATGAGTCGTACAATAATATAAATGGCTCCGAGCACTATGGGACTTAACATCTGTGGTCATCAGTCTCCTAGAGCTTAGAAGTACTTAAACCTAACTAACCTAAGGACATCACACACATCCATGCCCGAGGCAGGATTCGAACCTGCGACCGTAGCAGTCGCGCGGTTCCGGACTAGGCGCCTAGAACCGCGAGACCACCGCGGCCGGCGTACAATAATATAATTTTGCAGGTACATTCAGCAGTTTTATTGCATGAATCAAGAAAATGTATCATTCCATGTAGGCTTTCACGGCCGGCGTCTTCATCAGTAAACACTTCCGGGCTAAGTTGCCGTGGTCGATCTGTAGAACTTCTTCTCCCTGACGTTTCGTTCTCAACTACGGAGAACATCTTCCTCGGAAGATGTTCTCCGTAGTTGAGAACGAAACGTCAGGGAGAAGAAGTTCTACAGATCGACCACGGCAACTTAGCCCGGAAGTGTTTACTGATCAAGAAAATGTAGTTAGCGATTAACTTGTTTTTCGTCATTTTGCGGGATTTGGCGACGAGAAGAAGTTTCGTAAAGGTTTAAATTGTGTCTAAAGATTGTTGCAACTTACTAGGTGCTCTCATTATCAAATTCTGAATGACTATAGTCTGGGTATTTTCAAGTGATACGTTCGGCATCTGCATCTACATGATTACTCTCCCATTCACAATTAAGAGCGTGTAGAGGTTTCGTCAAACTACCTTCAAGTTAGTTCTCTACCGTTCCACTCTCATATACTGCGCGGGGAAAATGAACTCTTAAGTCATTCCATACGAACTCGGATTTCTCTTGTTTTATTATGATCATCATTTCTCTCTGGGTAGGTGAGTGCCAAAAAATATTTTCGCGTTCGGTGGAGGAAGTTTTTTACTAAAATTTCATGAGAAGACCTGATGCAACGAAAACGCCTTTGTTCTAATGACTGCCCATTTTTCGTATCATATCCGTAGCTCTCTCTCCCCTACTTCGCGATACTTCAAAATGAGGTGCCCTTTTATGAATTGTTTCGATGTCCTTCATCAACCCTATCTGATGTGGATCCCACACACTGCAGCAATACTCCATAAATACGTACGGTAGTGTAGGCAGCCTCTCTAGTAAACCTGTTGCATTTTCTAACTGTTCTGCCAATAAATAGCAGTCTTTGCTTCGCTTTACACACAACATTATCTATGTGATGGTTCCGATCTAAATTACTCGTAATTTCCGCTTACTTTTCACCCCCCCCCCCCCCCCCACCTGTTTGAGAGGTAGGTGGTTTTTATTCCCATATTGCTTCTTTCCCGATAGCAAGTAATATTTATTTTGGATGCAGTAGTTTAGGAGGAGATGTTGAACACATATACATACATCCAGTTGTATTAGATATAGAGTTTTGACCTAAGCCGATTAGGCTCATCCGTAAATTTCTTACATCGAACTAGGGTTTCACAAATACAGTACTTTTCTTAACATCTTTTTACCTAAGAAGTAACTAGTAAAAGGTATTAATACGATTAAAATGATTTGAATGTATATAGGGAGGATGTGAATTGATTGTACTGACTAAGACATAGTATACTTATTATTAACTGTGCTACTACTACTGCTTCTGTTGCTGTTGCTGCTGTCCTGCTGATGATGATGATTAATAATAATCAATAGGTAAGGCCTGATGACTGAAGTGAAGAAGATGATAATACATGAGCCGATGTTAAGGTTTCTGTTTGTGGGCGTTGCTGCAGCGTGTAAGCAACGTTGAGCGACTCCGACGCGGGTGTATAAGCACCAACATGTAGGCAAGGGATGAGTGTGGCATGTGTCTCTCCTACGTGCGTGCAGAGTAAGAGGTTCAAATGGCTCTGAGCACTATGGGACTTAACATCTGTGGTCATCAGTCCCCTAGAACTTAGAACTACTTAAACCTAACTAACCTAAGGACATCACACACATCCATGCCCGAGGCAGGATTCGAACCTGCGACCGTAGCGGTCGCGCGGTGCCAGACTGGGGCGCCTAGAACCGCTCGGCCACACGTGCAGTAAATGAACTATGGCAACGTTACTACCTGATGTGTACAAACAGGACCAACGTGGAGTTATTCTTTTCTTGGTTGCCGACGGACAAACATCGGTAGACATTCAACAGAGAATGAAGAATATGTACGGGCAGCATGTCCGTTAAAAACCACCGTTGTAAATGGGGCGCCGAGTTCCGTGCTCGTTGCGATTTGACACAAGCCGCTGGTCGATCTGGGAGGTCAGGCTCATCCATTACGGAGACACTCGAGAATCTGCCCTACAGTCCTGATCTCTCCCTCTCTCACCATCCGATTGTCCGCGTTCGTTCCCTGTCGGCTGATGATGCGTATTAAGCAGTTATGGACTTCTTCATGCAGCAGGACACGCTGTTTTACCACACGGGTATTATGGACCAGATGCGACGCTAGGATGATTGACTCAGTGCTCACGGCGATTTTGCCTGATTGGCATACCGATTCTGGACTGCACGACCAGTGAACGGAAACTTTTTGATCGACCATTGTAACAGTAGTGATAGTGGCAGATGAGGTGCAAAATGTATTTATGGGTGTACAAAAATGATATTTTCTGATGTAGCAAGTTCTGAGAGAAGGAAATTTAGGTAGAGTGCACCAGCTAAAAGCATTGGAAAATGGGGAAGATAAGGCTGGAAAAAATATGTAATGGGGATCGAGTTCGTACAGGGTAAATGCAGGCATTATCGTTGCTGCTGTAGATACGTCGTTAACTGTCTTTTGAAGCTGCAAAAGGTATTCAGGCCTCTCATATAATGAGTGAGGTGATTCGAGTGTCTGGTTACTGTTACTGTAATGGAATTAGAGAAAGCGGCTGCTTGGTGGAATTGGTCAGAAAGGATTTTGCTATGATGGAGACAAGTATTTCTGCTATGTTATTCAAACAAGAGTGTTAAGTGCGAGGATAGATATGAGGAATAGTGTATGCCGATAAGACAGTAAAGGAGACAGAACGCCTGCAGATCTCTGCACTTGTCTGCACACAGCCAGGATACCCTTTTATAACATGGTGAAATATGATCAAAGAGTAGAAGGTCACAGATGCTTCGAACACAGACGTTCGTCACCAGTTTCAGGTGCTAAGAGCTTTCCTGAGAAAGATCTTGCAGGGAAACATAGCTGCAATCAAAACAATTGGAAGTATAGGCGTTTGCAGAAGTTTCTTTTTCAGGTCAAAATAGAAGAAATTTTCACATTTTTGTAGGGTATGGAGAGATACTGATGCCTTCTTTCACACTGCAGCTATGTGCTCAGCCCAGTTTAACTTTAATCTATTATTACTCCTAGACTGAGGGATAGATGTTAATATGTGTCCCATTTAAGATTAAGACGGTTGAGATTGCTGATATTTCGGGATAATGAGCCTTATGTGACCTGAAAGGACCGCATGAGGTTTAGTCACAGGCCAGTACTGAAATTCAAGGTAGCTGTCTCCAAATTTATTGATTTTGCACTTACATACCACTGGTACTCTTCAACATACATATGGTATTAGCAATAGAACAAAGCTGGTGACACATTACTAGCATACAATGAACCGAGTGTAGGACCTAATACCAAACTCTGGGGGTAATATTTCTCACCATTGTGAGTTTATCATGCCGGACATGACGAATTGCTGGCAAGACGACAGGTATGACCGAAACCAATGGAATGAGCTTGGTGGGATATTTAGGCTTCTAAGTTTGGCAAGTAAAATTTCAAAGCCGACAACGTCATAGGCTTTGATAAAGTACAAGAAGCACATGGTAGTCACTTCTTGTCTATCCATGGCAAGCTACAGGTCGTCTGTTACTTTCATTAAACCCAATGTTCTGCTGCAATGTTTGCGGGAACCTGGTTGTTTGTAGTCAAGTACTTGGTTGTCTGGTCGTGGGTAGTATAGTCTAAGACCTTTGGCAGCGCCGGAAGAATGCGAGTAAAACGATAATCAGAGGTTGCTGTGGTATCGTTCTTTTTAGGTAGTGGTTTAACAAGCCCCTGTTTGCAGGCTACAGGGAAAACACGCGTGTTTAAGGGGTGGTTTAAGATATCTCTTATAGTGGGTAGTAGTGGGTCAATAATAAGCTTTATCATTTCGACTGTGGTGCCATCGTGTTCAGTAAATGCTTATCTAGTACGCATGATGGATTTTTTGACGGTATTACCAGTAACATGCTGAAGGCTGAACTTTTCGTGGCTATCGTCGTTTATGTACGTACTTGCTAAAACTGAAGGACAGCCAACTGTGACTAACTTGTATGACGGCCCATGTAATCAAGGAAGTTGTGGGTCTAGCGCTTCTAGGCAGCTGAGGTACGCTTCCCGGGTGCCAAGTTACATACTGTGTGCTAGTTCGCGCCTTCTAGAACCGCGCGGTGATCTGTGATCACGTACCACATGCTACAGCCATTCTTTTTATGATTTATATATTTTTCCATATCATTTCAAGGAGGTAAATCTAAATTATGAGTTTTCAATTAGTTGTTTTTGAGAAAACAGCTAGTTTCCAAAAAGTCTGTTGTTACTGAAAACTGTACTTACTAACTTGAAACACACCGCATATGTCTTTTAGTGTCTAAAGCAGGCCATAAATTACATTTTCGAACGTCCTGAATAGACTACGTGTTGAACGTTTTGTAAGTTTGAAATTACCAGCTGTAAAATACAAGGAGTGATGGGTTATCTACAATTTGTACGAAAACCATTCGACAGCGGAAAGATAGATTGTAATAAAAAAGGGAGTCAAACACGGCTGTACCCTGTTTCTCACGTTACTCAATTCGCACGTTGAGGAACCAGCAAACAAAGCTAAGAAGTAATTTGGGAAAGGAAGGTGTAAGAAGTAAAAACATTGAGATTTGATGACGAAATCGTGCAGTGTGTCCCAAAATAAGGCATAAATTTTTCGAAACTGAATCTCTCTTTAATTGAAGAAGATATAAACCATATTTTTGTGAATAATAATCCAGACAGCAGTGAAATCGTAGCCATGCTTCCATTTATTGCCTAATTTGAAGTGCACGTGACGTTATCGTTTGAAGAACCTGAGTGAATGATTAAGTATTACTACAAAACAGAGGTTCGATGACATTGCAGAGCTGATTTTGAAACACCATTACCTCTACTATTAACAACTACAAGAATCAGAGACAAGACTGAGTTCGATTTAACGGTGCATGCTGTGAAGAAGGGACATACTGGAAGAAAGAGATGTTCAAGAGACAACGAAACTGTTGATCCATTGATTCAAGAGTACACATAATCCCCGAAAATGTCTGTGAGGCAATAATCTTGTGTTCATAGAATTTTGCGGACTCGGAGATGTGTGTCTTGCATTCCAACTCTCCCCCATGATCTGAACGAGGATTAGCCAGAGAGACGCATTGAATCTGGTGAGTGGTTCATCAACACGTATGAAGAAGATGAACATTTCGAAGCTGTAGTTCTTGGGTTGTATGAAGTGATCTTTAAACTAAATGGCACAGTGAACCATCATTATGGTGTGTACGGGAATATCGAAAATCCATACGTAACCGAAGAAAGACATGTTCATCTACCGGCAATATCGGTCTGGTGTCGTCTGTCGTCTGTCGTCTAGAGAGTTAACTGGGCCGTACTTCTTCGAAGAAACTATCACTGGTGACTCTTATCTAGAAATGTTACATATGAATATTCTACATCTTAATGACATTTCTATTATTGCATTCAACAGAATGGGGCGCCAACCCAATTTCAAATTGATGTGAGGGAATTCCTCGATCGCACACTCCCTCTAGGTGCATAGGACGAAGAGGAAGTGCTGTGGAGTATCCAGCTCAATAACCAGATTAATCCCTTTAGACTGTTGTCTTTTGGAAACTGCCAAGACCATGAAGTATGTTGCAAAATCACGCGCAGTGGATGGTCTGAGAGAGCAATCTGAACAAAACTATGGTGCTACTTCAATAGAAACAATACAGCTGGTCTCATTACAATATCGCTGTGTCCCAAGAGGACGATGTCGACAATGCATTGCGGTGGAAGGTGGTCATATTGAGCATATATAATTAAAGAGGTATTCAGATTTAACGAGTGTATGTATTAATTTGGGACGCCCTGTACTTTTATGAGAGACAGCAAAGAACTTACTTGACCGGAATACATAATATTTTAAAATAAGGTTCAAGGTAAACTTCAATAAAAGAAAAACAAGTGTAATGGAGTTTAATCGAAATATATGAGTCGATTCTGAGGGAATTAGTTTAGGAGATGACGCACTAAAATAGTGGATGAACTTTTGTGTTTGCGCAGCAAAATAACTGATAAGTTCAGAAGTAAAGATGATCTAAAATGCGTACTTGCAATATAAAGAAAACCTTTTCTGAAAAAGAGGATTATGTAAGTATCTATTATAAATTTAAATGTTAGGAAGCATTTTGTAAAATTATTTACCTGGAATGCAGCCTTTTGCGGGAGTCAAACGTTTACAATCAACAGCACGGACAAGAAGAGAACAGAAGCTTGTGAAATGTGGTCTAATCAAGCTGCGGGCCTATGGGGTATCGTCTCAGTTGTGCGACTGGATTCGTTATTTCCTGTCAGGAAGGTCGCAGTTCGTAGTAATAGACGGCAAATCATCGAGTAAAACTGGAGTGATATCAGGTGTTCCCCAGGGAAGGGTCCTGGGACCTCTGCTGTTCCTGATCTATATAAATGACCTGGGTGACAATCTGAGCAGTTCTCTTAGGTTGTTCGCAGATGATGCTGTAATTTACCGTCTAGTAAGGTCATCCGAAGACCAGTATCAGTTGCAAAGCGATTTAGAAAAGATTGCTGTATGGTGTGGCAGGTGGCAGTTGACGCTAAATAACGAAAAGTGTGAGGTGATCCACATGAGTTCCAAAAGAAATCCGTTGGAATTCGATTACTCGATAAATAGTACAATTCTCAAGGCTGTCAATTCAACTAAGTACTTGGGTGTTAAAATTACGAACAACTTCAGTTGGAAAGACCACATAGATAATATTGTGGGGAAGGTGAGCCAAAGGTTGCGTTTCATTGGCAGGACAGTTAGAAGATGCAACAAGTCCACTAAAGAGACAGCTTACACTACACTCGTTCGTCCTCTGTTAGAATATTGCTGCGCGGTGTGGGATCCTTACCAGGTGGAATTGACGGAGGACATCGAAAGGGTGCAAAAAAGGGCAGCTCGTTTTGTATTATCACGTAATAGGGGAGAGAGTGTGGCAGATATGATACGCGAGTTGGGATGGAAGTCATTAAAGCAAAGACGTTTTTCGTCGCGGCGAGATCTATTTACGAAATTTCAGTCACTAACTTTCTTTTCCGAATGCGAAAAAAATTGTTGAGCCCAACCTACATAGGAATGATCATCAAAATAAAATAAGAGAAATCAGAGCTCGAACAGAAAGGTTTAGGTGTTCGTTTTTCCCGCGCGCTGTTCGGGAGTGGAATGGTAGAGAAATAGTATGATTGTGTTTCGATGAACCCTCTGCCAAGCACTTAAATGTGAATTACAGAGTAATCATGTAGATGTAGATGTGGTGCTACAGAAGAATGTTGCAGGTTAGATGGGTAGATCTAATAATTACTTGGCCAGATCTAATAATTACTTGGGCAGAAATTGCTAGCACAGTTTGATTAAAGTTAATAAACACAAGAAATCTTGCATCGCGTTTGGCGACATTCCTTGTTATACTTTGAGAAGTGAAAAAAATAAGGCGTGACACAGCTTTTATTCCATTTAGAACAGATTTTGAACAATAGAGTAATGTTCTTTTACCAAATTCACAGGGAAACTGATCTATAGGAGAAAAATTACTACCTCACTGTAGACACGGAATTAAGACGGGTTGGCGTAAATGTCTGTGAAATTTGCAGTCGTACGCGTACTCACTGGCTGTGTTAAGGGCAGTGAACGAGAACTAGTTCACTCGGAGATCTGCCATGTATTCGTCAATTTTGTCTCGCTCTTCTGGTTATGTTGTAACGAGAAATATGTCTGTCTGAGGTCTGCCTCGAGTGCCGATACTGGAAACAGCATACTTCAGGCGGCATTTGGTACTACGAATCGTCATGATAATTGCAGTCATGGACTCTGATTAGCAGTAACGAGTGATTGCATTTATTTCGATCATATCGTACTGGGTGTGATAGAATATGGTCCCGGAGCGAAGCCATTTTGGGACTGTCAGTCCGTTAAACTGGTTTGCCTCGGATTACAAGGTTCTCATGTTTTTATTGCGTGTCGGCTATCTTATATCGTGGTTTAGGAACTTATTTAGATTTTTCTATTCTGAAAGAGTAGCTGATCAGTTTAGGTTTCGATAAAGAACTAGCAAAGAATGTTTGTGAAGGGTTGGTCTTGGTTTCCTGTCAGTTATTATTGAGAATATAGATCAGACTCCAAAGAAAAGGTCGATAACGCTAGCATTCCCCTCGGTGCTATTAGAGAGGAATGGCTGTATGCCTGCATTGGGTTTTTCCCTTCACTCATCATCATTCACCACCAACATGACACCACACTATAAACATACCCACTATTGTTACCTAAACTCAGCAGATATACATGATTCTGATACACAGCGTAGAAATGGGCCAATGTGCGCTGAGGATGGAAATTCTCCCAAGCGGCTGAAGACCTTCCCGCAATTTCGCCGCCAACAATGCCATACGATTCTTTCTTTCCTTTTCATTCAGAATACAATTTCCAAACGGAACATCTATCTTTCTGTGTGGCAATCAGTATATCTCCGGTCACTCCATTAGCTCTTCATCAATATTCCAGCAAGGTCAACCGGCTTTTCACCAAAACAGCTGTTGCTGTCAACGCGCAAACAGTATAGTGCTGGAAATTTGTTTCCTATTGTTTTCTCGTTACCATCAAGCGTGCCTATAGCGTCTGTTTAGTGGTAAACACTAAGGCTTGTCAATAGATATGGGTAGCTGAAGAGTGAATCGGAGTTTCCGAGTTGTTCGCTTCATCTGGTTACATCCATGACTGTGGTAGAACACGAAAAGCCGACAGGAGGAAGCATAGGGACCAAAGTAACCGACAGCACGTCAATGGATGCGATTAACTGGCGAGAAAATCGGGGTTTCCGGAGCACAACTAGCTAAAGTCTGGATATATTTTATCCAGTAAAGCAGCCGTATGAGTGGTGCTAATAAAGTATTAATAATCATCTTAAAAACAAGGTTACACAACTACATTTTTGTCTGTTTCCAGGTACGTGTATACAATACTGGTACGCATTGATTTAGCCCAAGCACGACGCTACAGAAGGCATATTTAAATGGCAGATCCCACTGATGGAGTGGAGTGTTGTGTGGTGCTTCGCTTTTTTCATTTGAAAACGAACAACGCTGCAACAACCTATTCTGGTTCTGTGGGAGTGGAAGGCAATAATGCACATGACAGAGGTCAATGACCGCTGACTTCTGCGACAGCTCATACAAATTCAAAATGCCCACCGAACCGAGGCAGCAAGAGAAATGTTACATCTGTGTCAGGCCAATCCATATGACTTCTTCAGTCACCTAATCACTATGAACGAGTACGCGGGAAATAACTCTGACCCGAAGGCAAAGAAACAAAGCAAACAGTCGGAACATGCGAATTCATCAAGACCTAAAAAGGCGAAGACCATCGTCAGGTATTATGACTCAAAGTGATTTTTGGCTGCCGTGGGGTGACGCTAACACATAATGCTCGCAAGGGGCAAACCGGCTGTGGAGCATAGTACGGAAGTCTCCCGACGAGGTTACGGGAGGTTGTCAACACGAAGCGTCGCGCGAAGCTGTCCAGGGGATGTTTTTCCTCCACGAAACGCTCCAGCTTATTCTGTACAGGACACGGCGAGATACAAGGACCAGTCACAGTAATGTTATCACAGCCTATGTTCGACGTCAGCGTGCAAAAACCACTCACAGACGGCAGCTTGCAGCGCTAGCAGTGGAGGGAATGTAAAGCTTGTCGTGAGACACGGAAAACAGTGCAGTCGTTGTCGTAATGCTGTACAGAGCGATTTGTCTGACGTCCAAAAGAGCATCATCATTGGCTTTCGGGCCAAGGGTGGAAGCATATCCGAAACGGAGAAGTTTGGAAACAGTTCGTGTGTCGCCGTCCTTAAAGTATACCGTGCATGGTAAAATGGCGCTCTCCAAATCCGGCGCCGAGGTAACTATGGCACAACATGGGCCGTAGATGTCACCGCCAGACACCACACTTGCTAGATGGTAGCCTTCAAATCGGCCGCGGTCCGTTAGTATACGTCGGACCCGCGTGTCGCCACTATCAGTGATTGCAGACCGAGCGCCGCCACATGGCAGGTCTAGTCTAGACAGACTCTCTAGCACTCGCCCCAGTTGTACAGCGACTTTGCTAGCTATGGTTCACTGACTACATACGCTCTCATTTTCAGAGGCGACCGTTTAGCATAGCCTTCAGCTACGTCATTTGCTACGACCTAGTAAGGCGCCATATTCAGTTACTATAATCTGAACAGATAATATTGTGAATCATGTACCGTCAAGAGCGACGTTCATCATAAATGGATTGAAGTTAAGTATCAACTAGCTACATCCGCTTTCTAAATTCTAATTCCTTGTCATGTTCCAGACCTCACGTCAGTATAGTCCTTCCCTCCTCACGCCAGTCTGCGTGAGCTAAAACCGTGCATTTCGGCCTCCAATAGTAACACGGTGTTGGCTCTTCAGCCAACCCAACAGACAGGGGTTAACGACTGATGCCGAGGTGTGTAAGGGTGAGCAGACTTGCAACTGTTGAGCAACTGTCCACCCAGATGGAGCAAGGGGCTACCAACACCGTCTCCCCCACGATCGACCAACGAGGCTTGCAACAGACGCCTCGTTCTTGCATCCATGATTACTACTGTTCATCGGCGACGAAGGCTGGACTTTGCACGCCAGTACCGCAACTGGATGTCCACTGAGAGATGACAGAGGGAATTTTCATATTAATCACGTTCTACTCTCCATCGGACAGGTGACCGTTGGGGCGCACGGTGTGAAATGTCTGAACACAAACACGCCACATGCGCTATGGTCTGGGGAATGTTTGCGTGGCATTACCTAGTTGATTTCGTCATTCCGGAAGGACTATGGATCAACACCAATATGCATCTATTGGTGGGGACCATGCCCATCCCTACAAGCAGTTTTTTTTTCCTTGGCACCATGAGTTTACTGTACTCTGGCCACCATTCTACCCGGATTTAAACCCAATCGAGAATATGTGGGAGCACCTCGGTCGGACTGTTTACGCCATGGATACTCAACCGAGAAACCTAGCACAGCCGGCGACGACACTGGAGAAAGCATGGCTCCTCAAGCCTGTCGGTACCTTCTCCAACCTCACTGATTCTCCTCCTGCATGACTCGCAGCGGTCCGTGCTGAAAAAGGTGATTATTCTGGATTCTGACACGTGAGCATATTAATGTGGCTGGACAGTGTATGTTGCTTTCCCAGCCTACTAAATTTTGCCTCACCTCCGTGAAGTGACATCCGGTGACATCTTCATCTACATCTACACTCCTGGAAATGGAAAAAAGAACACATTGACACCGGTGTGTCAGACCTACCATACTTGCTCCGGACACTGCGAGAGGGCTGTACAAGCAATGATCACACGCACGGCACAGCGGACACACCAGGAACCGCGGTGTTGGCCGTCGAATGGCGCTAGCTGCGCAGCATTTGTGCACCGCCGCCGTCAGTGTCAGCCAGTTTGCCGTGGCATACGGAGCTCCATCGCAGTCTTTAACACTGGTAGCATGCCGCGACAGCGTGGACGTGAACCGTATGTGCAGTTGACGGACTTTGAGCGAGGGCGTATAGTGGGCATGCGGGAGGCCGGGTGGACGTACCGCCGAATTGCTCAACACGTGGGGCGTGAGGTCTCCACAGTACATCGATGTTGTCGCCAGTGGTCGGCGGAAGGTGCACGTGCATGTCGACCTGGGACCGGACCGCAGCGACGCACGAATGCACGCCAAGACCGTAGGATCCTACGCAGTGCCGTAGGGGACTGCACCGCCACTTCCCAGCAAATTAGGGACACTGTTGCTCCTGGGGTATCGGCGAGGACCATTCGCAACCGTCTCCATGAAGCTGGGCTACGGTCCCGCACACCGTTAGGCCGTCTTCCGCTCACGCCCCAACATCGTGCAGCCCGCCTCCAGTGGTGTCGCGACAGGCGCGAATGGAGGGACGAATGGAGACGTGTCGTCTTCAGCGATGAGAGTCGCTTCTGCCTTGGTGCCAATGATGGTCGTATGCGTGTTTGGCGCCGTGCAGGTGAGCGCCACAATCAGGACTGCATACGACCGAGGCACACAGGGCCAACACCCGGCATCATGGTGTGGGGAGCGATCTCCTACACTGGCCGTACACCACTGGTGATCGTCGAGGGGACACTGAATAGTGCACGGTACATCCAAACCGTCATCGAACCCATCGTTCTACCATTCCTAGACTGGCAAGGGAACTTGCTGTTCCAACAAGACAATGCACGTCCGCATGTATCCCGTGCCACCCAACGTGCTCTAGAAGGTGTAAGTCAACTACCCTGGCCAGCAAGATCTCCGGATCTGTCCCCCATTGAGCATGTTTGGGACTGGATGAAGCGTCGTCTCACGCGGTCTGCACGTCCAGCACGAACGCTGGTCCAACTGAGGCGCCAGGTGGAAATGGCATGGCAAGCCGTTCCACAGGACTACATCCAGCATCTCTACGATCGTCTCCATGGGAGAATAGCAGCCTGCATTGCTGCGAAAGGTGGATATACACTGTACTAGTGCCGACATTGTGCATGCTCTGTTGCCTGTGTCTATGTGCCTGTGGTTCTGTCAGTGTGATCATGTGATGTATCTGACTCCAGGAATGTGTCAATAAAGTTTCCCCTTCCTGGGACAATGAATTCACGGTGTTCTTATTTCAATTTCCAGGAGTGTACATCGATACTGTGCAAATCTCATTTAAGTGCTTGGCAGAGAGTTCATCGAACCACCTTCACAGTTCTCTATTATTCCAATCTCGTATAGCTCGCGGAAAGAACGAACACCTATATCTTTCCGTACGAGCTCCAATTTCCCTTATTTTATCGTGGTGATCGTTTCTCCCTATGTTGGTCGGTGTCAACAAAATTTTTTCGCATTCGGAGGAGAAAGTTGGTGATAGGTATTTCGTGAGAAGATGCCGTCGCAACAAAAAACGCCTTTCTTTTAATGATGTCCAGGCCAAATCCTGTATCATTGCTGTGACCCTCTCTCCCATATTCGGCGATAATACAAAACGTGCTGCCCTTTGAGCTTTTTCGGTGTACTCCGTCAGTCCTATCTAGTAAGGATCCCACACCGCGCCGCAGTATTCTAAAAGAGGACGGACAAGCGTAGTGTAGGCAGTCTCATTAATAGATCTGTTACATATTCTAAGTGTCTTGCCAATATAACGCACTCTTTCGTTAGCCTTCGCCACAACATTTTTTATGTGTTCCCTCCAATTTAAGTCGTTCGCAATACCTAGGTATTTCGTTGAATCTACGGCATTTAGATTTGACTGAATAATCGTGTAACCGAAGTTTAACGAATTCCTTTTAGCACTCACGTGGATGACCCCACACTTTTCGTTATTTAGGATGAACTGTCAATTATCACGCCATTCAGATATTTTTTCTAAATCGTTTTGCAACTTGTTTTGGTCTTCTGATGACTTTATTAGTGGGTAAATGACAGCGTATCTGCAAACAACCGAAGGCGGCTGCTCAGATTGCCTCCCAAATAGTTTATATAGATAAGAAACAGCAAAGGGCCTATAACACTACCTTACGGGAGGCCAGAAATCCCTTCTGTTTTACTCGATGATTTCCGTCAATTACTAGAAACTGTGACCTCTTCGACAGGAAGTCACAACTCCAGTCACATAGCTGAGACGGTATTCCATAAGCAAGCAAATGTTACTACAAGCGCTTGTGTGGTACAGTCTCAAAAGCCTTTCGGAAATCCAGAAATACGGAATCGATCTGAAATCCCTTGTCAATAGCACTCAACACTTAATTCGAATAAAGAGCTAGTTGTGTTTCACAAGAACGATGTTTCCTAAACCCATGTTGACTGTGTATCAGTAGACCGTTTTCTTCTAGGTAATTCATAATGTTCGAACACGCTGCTGCATATCGACGTTTATAATATGGGACTGTAATTAAATGGATTACCCCCACTACCTTTCTTGAATATTGGTGTGACCTGTGCAACTTTCCAGTCTTTGGGTGGAACTTTCGTTGGACGAATATTGCCTGACAAGCATTTACAAAATGACGATGAGATGATTTTCGAGGTGTACCGTATCCTGAACAGCCAAACTGCAGCCTTCTACAACCAAGGTTCCCGAAAATGGCGCCTATTCTTGGGAAAAATGTGTCACATTGAAGCGCGAGTAACCACTCCAGACCAAAAAGTTACGAGTCTGGGTTAATAAAAATATAGAAAAGTTAAGACGGCGGTTTTAATGCTTCAGGTATCCTACATACTCGTTGAATTTCATTTGATGCAAGTCCGTGGAGGTTTGCCCACCCCAAGAGTCAACGCCGATGTACGGGAATTGATTATTTTCCACGTATGTTTGAATTACTTCATCCAAAAACTCTTCGTGCGTTTGTTTGTGCAGTTTTCCGGACTTTGTCGATGTGTTGTGGACATTCTGGTATTTCTCCGTATATTCGTCGACGTCTTTTCGGAGTCGGGGGCCGAGCGTTCCAGTCACCTCTTGCAGGCAAACAAATACTTTAGGCAGCAGTTTTCCGGAAAATGTGATTGCGTATTGCGCAGTATATGAGTGCGTCAATTTAGTTATTTGTTCCACAGCAATTTCGGTGACTTTTTCACATTTGTGGGACAAAGTGCACCTGCTGCTTATTTTATATTCACATACTGTTTGATCTGTATTTCTGATATAATCAGGGTTGAATCTCGTGATTATATTTCTTGTTTGCTGCTGATATTTCGTAGCAATTTCTAGAAGCTCGTCCAAAGTTCTCTTGTCTTTCTCGTTGACATATTTTGTTACGTGCCGTCGAGATATCCGATGCATCGATCTGAAACGACGAACCCAAGATTCCGACGCTTTGAAGTCAAAATTTAAATCCAGAAATTGAAAAGCAGCAGCCCTTCCCCACTGTTGGAGCATCCGTGTTGTTACGAGGCCTGCTCTCTGGTCTCTCGCCTCGATAAACCGGTCGTAAATATACGAATTGATTACTTCTGCCGGCCGGAGTGGCCGTGCGGTTCTAGGCGCTATAGTCTGGAACCGAGCGACCGCTACGGTCGCAGATTCGAATCCTGCCTTGGGCATGGATGTGTGTGATGTCCTTAGGGTAGTTAGGTTTAATTAGTTCTAAGTTCTAGGCGACTAATGACCTCAGAAGTTACGTCGCATAGTGTTCAGAGCCATTTGAACCGTTTGAAACTATTCCCTAACATAAAACTTTTTGCTTGTAGTAGGCCTAATAGGTATTTAATATTGGTACTTCACGAATTATATTCTGTTGTGTTATTTATGTAAATGAGGTAGATAGAAATGACCATTTGTGACAAATTAGTCTCACTTATTTGGTGTGTGTTACAATTACGACAATATTAGAAAGGCCTATTTCGTTTTATCTAGCATACAGTGACAAAAATAAACATAATCAAATCAATAAACCACATCAGTCTTGGGTATTAATCGTATTTAACAGATTTGAAACATTTGATTACTTCCAGTGTATCATTTCGCGCCCCTCCTACTGCGATTTGGAATCTCCACTTTGACAACTGGGTTTTGCTTTCCAATAATCTCGTTTAATGTATTTGTAACGTTTTCAATGACCACGTTGGATGAAGTTCTTCCCTCTCCACGGCCTTGACTTGCACTGCATATTGGATTCTGATCCGCTCATCTCCATCTTCTTCATTAGAATCCGAAGAAATAGGTGTTATTTCTATTTTTCATTTTTTCCGTGCTTCGGAAGGACTCGCAAACTCTTCATTGTCAAAAAATAACACTTCTAGATCCGTGAATGTCATAGTCCCGCACATGTGTAGAAATCGCTTGAACATTTCTCTGCCGATTAATGAAGATCGTTCGCTGATGTTGGAGCTCACTGATTCCAGTATAAAGTTGTTTTTGATAAGTAACTGCCGTAGACAATGCATTGCGTCTGTTAACTCCTGCCGTTCTTCATTGTTAGATGGAACCCACAGAAGACCTCCTTGCTCTTCCACCAAATGTTCGATATTGTCAAAATTGCACTCACTGACAACTCGTGAACAACTTGCACTTTGCTCTATTTTAAAGGATAAAAGTCTACACACTTCAAAGCCAAGCTTTCAACTGACGAGAAACGTTTATTCGGCAGTTATAACCGTCGCTACTCACGTACACAGACAGTAGAGTCCCTTTATTCGTGGAACGGCACGTACAAATAGGGGAACGCCAACGGTCACAGACCATAAACAGGATTAGGCGCGACGACGCGTCAACGATGACAGGTATAAAATTTTCTAGGACCTTGTCCCGGCATTTGTATGATGGGTTTATGGCTATTTTCGAAGAAATATTTTAACAACTTCTCTCAATTTTCAGGTAAATAGGCAAATTTATGTATGCCAACGTTTTAATTACGGTTAATTTCCTGTTAAAATAAAAAAAACGCAAAAGATTGAAACAAAATGTGACATTTAGTTTGTAATTTTGATTTATAGAGGCTTGTAATTCTTTTTAATCAATTCCTTGCAAAAGTTTCACGAGTAACTATAAATTAAAACAAGCATTTGGAAAAAAAATGAAACAAAAGTAGCATAGACGGGTCTAGAACCACGGTCGTCTGCACGGGAGTCTCGCTCGCTCGCCACTTTTTTTTTTTTTCAATTTTTGTTCGTTGTTGATCGTTGGGTTTGGTCGTTGCTGTCGTCACATGACATTCGTTAAAGTTCGTTTGTTGATCCTTCCACTCAGTTATTTATTACAGAGGCCAAGCAGCTCTCTGACCGAACACGCCGAACTACCGTGCCGGCGCCACTCGGTTACTCGCTCACTTTCCACAATAGTGAAACTTTTCTGTATATAAAGAGCTGCCCAAACTTTAACAGGCAATATTTCAAAAACGAGGCCGCATTGACACCTACAGTTTTAGGGTTTGATAGTTGCCTACCCACATTATAAGGAGGCGAAGTGGGAGCTCATAACTCGATGCACCTTCCAGAATGTCCCCTCGTTAGAGCAGCAGTCATTTAGTGGTTTCAGTATTTCCCTAGGACTTCATTACCATAGTCCATTTGACTTCGATGACGTAATTATACTTCACTCTGTTACACACATTTTGAAAATCAGAGAAAGTTAGGTCTACATCGATTTCAGTTAACCCAGTCATATGAACAATGTCCCTGTGAATCACTAGTACATAAAGCGTGGAACTTTCACTTATAATTTGTCGTCTCATTTCTCACAACTGATTGTTTAACCATCTTGAAAAATTATGGAATCTTGATTCAGAACTGTGACTGGCCGGTAATTCTTTAATTCCTTAGACTTTTTGCCGTTTAAGAATGAAAATCCTGATTCCCGCTCTAAAATTTCCACAAAATGACATCCTTCTAGCATTTCCTATTAATGAATGTATGTTTAGCTCCGATAGCGTGCCAACAGATTTTGCAAAATTTTGTAGGGAGACCATCGGCTGCTAGGATCTTTTTCGTGGGTGCTGCTTTGTCTATTCTTTTTATTTCGTCTGTAGTAAAAGGATACAATAACTTGCTATTTTTCTTTTGTGTTACGTTTATCGTTTCTCCGTTTGTGTACAATTCCTCAGTGCTAGTTTCTGGAAGATCAACAACAAAAAAAGATTAACGAAATTTGGTGACCGTTATGAATCTCGGTAGTTACTTTAGCTGAAAGAAGTGCAGGAGCGTAGGCAGTTAGGTCTGATAATACATTTACAGTACCTACTGTTAATGGCTAACTGAACAGAGAGAGCGAGATAAGTACACTGTTATGGCACATGTCTTTACACGTCGAGATCGGTTACAGTCCTGCGACTGGCATTCATTCGAACATCAGTTAATGTTATCTCTTTGAATAAAGTGCTCGATCTGGATTTGAGGATTCACCACGGTTACAGGAACGACATTTGAGCATGGTTAACTGTGAATCTCGTATCCTGCATTACAGCCGTTCAAAGCCCGCTACTAGAAGACTGGTGCTATTATGTCACGTCACATCATTGGTTCATGGTTAACAACCAATATTCGAAACAGCTCCATCACAGAGAATTCTGGGATTTTACAGCTTGGAATACTCCTAGTTATTATTATTATTATTAGGACAGTAACAGACACTGACTGACAAGAGCTCCACCAAGCATACTTTCAGTCACGAGAAATTTTATTTTCAAGTGATGTTACTTGGTTTTAAGAGTATTTTATTTCCAAAGGAGGAACTTAGCTTACAAGAAGTGTGAAGAAATCAAGAGGAAACTCTGTTTCTGTAGTTACTCTATATTAAGAGTTTTTATCTCAAGGTAACTATAAATTTAAGAGGTGAGAACTTTTTGTGGCGAAAAAATTGCTAGTTGGTGAATTTCGCTTCTGTTTTCATTAAGAGGGAATGCAACGGAAAATGTAAACATTTATTTAAAAAATCATTACAGACTCCATCCGGTTGTAAATACGATGTGCCTGGGCCGAGTGAAACATCCTCTTCACCTTCAGAAATTTCGGAACCGTCGAAGTGTCCCTGCAGCGTAACAGGAAGGTGAGGGTACACAGTTGTTGAGCTTTCTTCTTGCGCATTCCTTCCTTATACTTCGACCACGGCCTATCAGCCAGGAAGTTTTAAGTGAAGACAATACCGGCCGTGAAAGCTTACATTGTATGATCAAACGCCTTTACGGGGAGGATATGTCAGCATCGGTTCGACGATTTGAAGGAATGCGCAAGAAGAAAGCTCAACAACTGTGTACCCTCACCTTCCTGTTACGCTGCAGGGACACTTCGACGGTTCCGAAATTTCTGAAGGTGAAGAGGATGTTTCACTCGGCCCAGGCACATCGTATTTACAACCGGATGGAGTCTGCAATGCTACGTGAGAGGATTCATCAGACGCGGCGAACACTGGCGGTAACCAGCAGTAAACTTTTTCATCTCCACTTGTTTCAGAGTAATACTATGCAGTGTTGTGATTGGAATAAGATTGACTGTCTAACATTCAAAACTATGGAAGTTAGTGCAGAAATGTCAGCAAATAGGCAGAAGAAGAAGTTCAATAACTTACAGAACAACATTTCTGGAGGTTCAGTTGAGGACAATTCTCGAACTGTTATTAACCTGTCTGATAAAGATTTGTCAAAAGTTGAAATTTCTGTACTAGCGAAAGGAGGCAATTTTGCTGTGACGCCCCAAAACGTACCCACAGAGGATATTGTAGCAAATATTGAGACCGGTATCCGTCAGCTGCCACAGCAGTCCGCTGACGTAATTAGGATGGAAACGGCTAGGATTTTACGTATGTGTAAGCCACCTAAAACTAATTTGTCGCAGGCTCAAAGGAAGGCGCTGAGGGATATAAATGGAGATAAAAACATTATTGTTCTTAATGCAGATAAGGGTAATGCCACTGTCATACTGAACAGTGAGGACTATCATGGAAAAATCAATGACATTTTAGTTCCCTCCAATTACAAAAAACTCCAGAAAGATCCGACTATGAAGATTTTAAGAATGACAAATCGACTGGTGAAAGCGTCTTCATTTGGCTCCGACAATAAGAAGCTGCTTTGTAAAACAGAAGCATATCCACCTAGACTTTATGGCTTACCCAAAGTTCATAAACCTGGGATTCCGTTGAGGCCAATTGTCAGCGCTATAGGCGGACCAACACACGAGTTAGCTAGACACCTTGCCTCAATGCTGCGGCCTTATGTTGGTAGGACGGACAGTCATATTAAAAATTCAGCTCATTTCATTGACAAGTTAAAGGAAATGAGCGTGGGCCCGGATGATATCCTCGTCAGTTTTGACGTTGTGTCATTATTTACCATGATTCCGGTAAACGAAGCTATCTTATGCATAGCGGATATTTTTCCTACCGATATTGTGGCATTATTCCGACACTGCCTCACCACAACCTACTTTCAATACAATAATGACTTTTATGAACAGATTGATGGGGTGGCTATGGGCAGTCCTCTCAGTCCTGCTGTGGCTAACTTATTTATGGAGACTTTTGAACAACGGGCGTTGCAGACTGCCAGTAAGAGACCAACCAGATGGTATCGCTACGTCGATGACACGTTCGTAGTATGGACACACGGAGCAGAGGAGTTGGATGCCTTCCTGACACATTTAAACAGCGTTAATCCAAAAATCCAATTCACTATGGAGACGGAAAGGAATGGGCAATTGAACTTCCTGAATGTGTCTGTGATTAAACGACGGGACGGAACGTTGGGCCATAAGGTGCATAGAAAGCCCACACATACTGATCGTTATCTACACAAAGAATCAAACCACCACCCTAGACAAACAAGAGGTGTAATGAAAACTTTGGTAGACAGGGCGTACAAACTTTGTGAACCTGTTTATTTAAAAGATGATATTGAACATCTACGGTCAACGTTCGTGAAGAATGGCTATTCTAGCAAGGATATAGATCGAGCACTTCGCTCTAGGCAGAAAATCAGGAGTAACGATGAACAACAGTCGTCCAAGGCCAAAGTTTTTCTTCCGTTCATAAGTAAGGTCACAGACCGCATTGGGAAAGTTTTAGGCAAGTATGGGGTGAAAACTATTTTCAGACCCACCAGAAGAATAAAAGAATTTTTAAGGTCGGCAAAAGATGCACGAGACCCTTTGGCTACACCGGGGGTATATAAAATTCCTTGTAGTTGTGGACAGGTTTACATCTGTACCACAAAGAGAAGTGTGAACACCCGTCTTATTGAACATAAGAGGAATTGCCGCCTGGGTCACACGGATAAATCGGCCGTAGCGGAACATGTTTACCAGGAAGGTGATCATGAAATAAAATTCAGCGAGACGAGCGTCATATCAAAAACCTCGCATTATTATGCACGCTTGTATAGAGAGGCTATCGAGATTGATAAACATCGTAATAATTTTAATAGGAAAGACGAAGGTGTTAAACTGGATAAAATTTGGATGTCAGCGTTGCACCGCAAGCGTGACGATCGATTACTTTCAATCGAGAATGTTGGCATTACCAGAGACAATCTCATAGCCGACGCCACGTGATCGACTGTGGCGCCCTCTGTACTGCCTATATAATCAGCGCTTCGTCGAGTTCTCTTCGCAGTTCGCCGCTTTACCTCCGAGGATGTCTCCCGCAGTCAGAGACGAAACGTCAGGAGAGTGTTTTATACTTCGACCACGGCCTATCAGCCCGGAAGTTTTAAGTGAAGACAATACCGGCCGTGAAAGCTTACATTGTATGAACGTCTCATTTCTGTTGCTGAACTTACACCAGTCGTCTTTCGGACACAGATTGTGCACTGGTGTTTGGTCAGTGGGTAGTTTGTGGAAAAAAATTGCCCACACAGCACGCCTCATTGCTTCTAAATTATGTGTTTTTCCTGATAGCTCTCCCACAAAATAACCGAAGAGAATCAGTTTCTTTCAGAGTAAGCCTGCCTTTTCCTTCTAGTGGTTTTCCATCCTCAAGTGCTTCATCTTTCTTCTCTTTGAGCAAGCGACGAAGCCTACCACCAAACCTCTTTTCGATGTGGCCGACACATTCCAACTTTCCTATTGTTATACCTTACGGATTTTTATCTGTTACAGCTCTGAATGAAGAGGAGTCCACATCACCAAAGTATTTGGTATATCTAACACCATACTGGTCCTCAGATCTGGAGAACATACAACTGCAGCAGCCTCCATGCCTCCAATTGAGCCACTATAACTTTTAGAAAATTCTACTGCATGCTTTTCTTGCCACAGTTTCTCACTGTCTTCGTTGTTGGACATTTTGGTTGTTGCACACTGGTGGCAGTATTTAGACATAGTTTCTACATCTAAAACTTTACCTCAGTCAATACCAATAACAGATGCAACCCCATACAGAGATGTGAGACCCCTTTTCATCCAGATCCCATCTACAGACACACACAGGTCAGTAACATTTGTAAGAGATTCACTGTCATGAATATCTACCACAGGATCTATTTCTTTTTGGTTTATTTCCACCAATTTCTCGACTACTTTCTTCAGAGAAACTTTGGCAGTATCGCATACAGCATCAGACATTTATTTATTTTTTCAAACCTTGCACAAGGTGGAGGCACGTTCAGGAAATCGCACAATGAATTACCTCCTTCCCTGCCCTGTCCAAGGCATCTCAGAGCATATGCTAATTTAAAATTGCTCTCATAGGTACGAGTGTCAGCTTTTTTGGAGGAGGAAAATAGAAATTCATAGTCACACGAATTACAAATTAATATGAAATCACAAGCAATTCCCACTCTTCTTTCTTCAACAACAATCATGCGTTCCGTATTTTTACAGCTAACACGTGAACATGAAAACTTTATAGCCTGACAGAGAAGCTCTAAATCCACAAGTCTGAATCCAGTGGAATCCAAATCAACAACATTCACGTACCTGTACAATTCTCCTGTCCCAAGTTTCGGTTCTGAAGCTGAGAGCTTATGTTCTTCATTTCGAGCCGCTTCCTCTTTCTTGTTGGTAAACCGATTTCTATGAAACCTCCATTTCCTAAACAGCTTTTCCACCATCCATTGTGCATAAATCTTGACTTCCACGTAAAGGTTTGCGAATTCAACCTTCCATCTACTAATATGTGTTAATGTCAAAACGTAAATAAAGCACATGCAAGAAAGTTTTCAGGCGAAGATATAGATGTTAGACAAAGATACAGATGTCAGCCAAAGATATCGAAAGAAAATAGCCTTCACACTGACAAATTCCGCAGACATTTTCCCAAATGTCAGAAAAGGAGGGAGTGGCTGCCAGTGCAGAGTTAATCAGTTTAACAATTTAAAGGCATTTCTAAAGCTGCTGTCATGATAAAATCCACACACAACATATATTAAACTGTGTACGTCAAGAAAATAACATTTTTGAAAAATCGATTTTTTGGACAAAAATCCATTACAACACCTCCCTTAAAGAATAGCTGGACTTTATTCAATATTCAGATTGTTTCTCCACTGGGGTACCATAAACCAGTAGGTTATTCTTCATACAGAAGTCCCTACATGATTTCGTCTCATGTCACTGCATCTTCATTGATTTTTTTCCCATTGATCCCTTCACTTCCTCCGAATGCACTTAATTCATTTCACTATGCACATACTCTTCGTAAAAGGGCGTTCCGTTCTTAGTCTTCCATCCGCGCTACAAGTCACACACTAGCTTAGACTCACACGTTTAGACATTGAGTTAGAGAGATTTTAAAGAGGAAATGTGCACAAAAATCAACGTTTACCAATGGTATGAGTGAAACATTAAGCCCAGTACATCTCAGGTACAGGAAACAGAGACCAGTCATCAGTATTTTTATGCAGCTCTAAAGAAAAGTCTTCTGTCGGCTACCAGTACCCGAAATATTCGCAGAATATCTCTTTACTGAAAATCTCTGAAGATTGAGAGTGAAGTTTCAATTATTCACAGTCTAAAATATGACGATAACCTGCCAGAGAACAACTATCAGCTTTCATAGCTACATGCGCTATGTTTATTCCATTTTCGGCTTTGGGGCGTAGGTAAAGTGATTAAATATTTTCCTTTAGCGTTTGTCAGCAGGATATGGACGGGGTTTATGGTGCTGTGTAAGTGGGTTAGTGGACGGGGTGGGGTAACTGCGGTTGGTGCAGATTTTATGAGCTGAGTTACTGCAGACGGTAGTGTGGCCGCGACCTGAGCAGCCATGGGGAGCCACGTCGAAATACCGCCTGCACTTTCTGCTGTCCCATTGCAAGAGCGGCACATTTTCCATGAACTCACCTTCTTCTTCGACTTCATTGTGAGCACTAAGTACCGTAGTACTGTGCGTATTTCCACTGGACAAGCCCCATGCGAAATCAGAGAGAAATGCTCGTTCTTGCTGCTTAAAAGACCTTCCACTCTAATCATTATTTTGCAAGCAACATGCCAGATTTAAAAGTCCTTTGGAGTAGTCTCCTCTGCTGCCATCACAAAAATAACGGTAACTCAAAACATTACGTGTCGACTATATTGAAAGTTATCTTATGTGTAGAACACGTAAGTTGGAATAACTAAATCATGAGTACACAGTTATGCACAAGGAATTTCGTTCCGAACTAACCACATATTTGAAAACTGCAAAATAGCTGTCTCTATTTTACACAGCAGAGATGACGCGAAGATCGATTGCGATTACCCGCAAATAGAGTGATGTATGCTATTAACAACGTGAATTATGAGCTCGAAAAGAATAGTGCTTCCATCAATGTAGTTTGCAGTCAGAACAGGGGATAAAGATGAACACTCCATTTACTATATTGTTTTGAGTCGAAAATATTAGTCTACAAAACGAGCTGTGCGAATATGATCGTTGTTGTCTTCCGATCTCATCACTTGTCGCATCACGATAAGGATGGAAAAAGTCCTAGAGTTCATCGTCGACATAACTGGAGACGTGGGCTGCTGCACGGATGGAAACAGAGCGTGCTCTGCGCAATCTGCTGTCTTTCCTCGTCTTCGAGTATAAAAGCATATACATCGTGTTACCAAGGAAATACTTACATCTACAATTCACCATCTCTACGCTTGAGGCATTATTTAAGAAATCCAAGAAAGGGGTGTAATTCATGGGTAAGCAAACAAAATCTCAAACTGACGGCTAAAAGTGTGGTGTCACCGCCAGACACCACACTTGCTAGGTGGTAGCTTTAAATCGGCCGCGGTCCATTAGTACATGTCGGACCCGCGTGTCGCCACTGTCAGTAATTGCAGACCGAGCGCCACCACACGGCAGGTCTAGAGAGACGGACTAGGACTCGTCCCCAGTTGTACGACGACTTTGCTAGCGACTACACTGACGAAGCCTTTCTCTCATTTGCCGAGAGATAGTTAGAATAGCCTTCAGCTAAGTCCATGGCTACGACCTAGCAAGGCGCCATTAGCCTTACAGTGCTTGTATTTAAAGAGTCTCATTTGTATCGTCAAGAGCGATGTACCACAAGGATGAATTAAAGTTAAGTATTAAAGAAGCTACGTACTTTTCTTTATAGCATTCATAACGTATCCTGTTTCAGACCTCACGCAAGCCGGCGTGAGTTAACGCGTGCATTTCGGCTACTTCCGAGTGGCGTGGCTGTCTTGCAACGCCACAACAAAAAGAACGCAAGGAAAGTTATCGCCGTGGACCTCCCAGGGTGCCGCGTGTGCAAAACAGGGAGTAGGATCGCACAAGGAGTGATGGTAAAGAGGGAGCGGCGGCCAGTGGAAGTGTCGATATCATGCGTCTCGCACCTCCACGGTTTCGTGCTCACATCCTCCCCAACACTCACGCTCACAACGATACCTAAACATAGAAAAAAGAACGGCTGTTTCCGCTTATGGCTCAGGTAAGACACTGATTATTAACTTTAGATTAATTCTGTAGTTGTAACAACAGTTGCTGTAGAATATATTCAATGCAAAATGTAGTTCTAACTTCATAATGAGCAGAATGTTCCTTGGTTAAAACTAACAACAGCTCTTGAAGAAAAGCAAAAGCTCCAAAAGCTCGGAGCCTGAGCCACACCTGCCGGACTGCTTAGAAGTTGTGTGGTAATACACTGTCCAGTCACATTAATGTGGCTACCTTTCAAAAGCCTGAATATGATCCCAAAGGATAGATGCCTCGTGTTGATACATTATGCCTCCTAGAATGACGAGATCACCCAGAGAGTGCCACGAAAACACTCCATAAACCATAACGTTCCCTCCTCCCGTCTGGACCCTTTCACCAACTGTTGCATGGTTTCCGCCAATGGCCATCTGTTTAAAACAGAATGAGAACGGTTAAAAGGACTGCACACAGACATCTCAGTCGGTTATTTGAAACCTCGCTTCTTCGCCTATTCATCAAATCGTCAAAGAATAGGTTGCAACTGACGAGTTGTTGTTGCAATCCCCAAGAGGAACGATATCCAGAGAAGTCGTCAACAAACAAAGAATACTGGACCAGACATTTAAATACCGACGTCATACTATTAATAGCTATGGCAAAGACAGTTACATCTAAAACACTACCTTGAGAGACACCATTCTCCTGCAGAAATCTATCAGACAGGACGTCACCGACTTGATATCTGAAATAGCCTGGTGAGAGGAAGGACCGTGTACAAATGTTAAGACATCCTCGGAAACCTGAGGATAAGTATCTCCAAGTAGTATCGTAGGCATTATCGATGTCATTAAGGATATCCAGGAGGTGATTCCGGAGCAGAAAAGCTGTACACTGAAAGTGACTAAGGAGCTGCCTGGATCCTAAGATGCAGACAAACCAAAGGTTGACCATTCACTCCGAGTTCTTTTACCTCTCACTGCGAGCAGGGGAAGTTACCTGATGCCAAAACGAGGTTAAGTAGGGCGAGGAGGATTTCTTTGTTCCATTCTATGAGGTGCGGTAACATAACATAATGGACCCTGTAGTGACCAGCTGACGTGTCAAAAAGTACACATAACGCAGAATCCAGCTCCGATATGCAGAAGGGACAGTAGTATTCTGTATCAGTTGTGGAATTGAAGTCCCAAATGCCTCTCTCAGTTGCCACTCTGTAGCATCGGTAAGCTGAATCCTGATTGGCTATGGCGGTAGCTACGGCAGAATATGCCGCCTTAGGCAGTATAATGTCTCGAGGGTTCTACATCTACATCTACATTTATACTCCGCAAGCCACCCAACGGTGTGTGGCGGAGGGCACTTTACGTGCCACTGTCATTACCTGCCTTTCCTGTTCCAGTCGCGTATGGTTCGCGAGAAGAACGACTGTCTGAAAGCCTCTGTGCGCGCTCTAATCTCTCTAATTTTACATTCGTGATCTCCTCGGGAGGTATAAGGAGGGGGAAGCAATATATTCGATACCTCATCCAGAAACGCACCCTCTCGAAACCTGGCGAGCAAGCTACACCGCGATGCAGAGCGCCTCTCTTGCAGAGTCTGCCACTTGAGTTTGTTAAACATCTCCGTAACGCTATCACGGTTACCAAATAACCCTGTGACGAAACGCGCCGCTCTTCTTTGGATCTTCTCTATCTCCTCCGTCAACCCGATCTGGTACGGATCCCACACTGATGAGCAATACTCAAGTATAGGTCGAACGAGTGTTTTGTAAGCCACCTCCTTTGTTGATGGACTACATTTTCTAAGGACTCTCCCAATGAATCTCAACCTGGTACCCGCCTTATCAACAATTAATTTTATATGATCATTCCACTTCAAATCGTTCCGCACGCATACTCCCAGATATTTTACAGAAGTAACTGCTACCAGTGTTTGTTCCGCTATCATATAATCATACAATAAAGGATCCTTCTTTCTATGTATTCTCAATACATTACATTTGTCTATGTTAAGGGTCAGTTGCCACTCCCTGCACCCAGTGCCTATCCGCTGCAGATCTTCCTGCATTTCGCTACAATTTTCTAATGCTGCAACTTCTCTGTATACTACAGCATCATCCGCGAAAAGCCGCATGGAACTTCCGACACTATCTACTAGGTCATTTATATATATTGTAGTCTGGAGACTACTATTCCCCATTACAGCAGCCAACACGCACCTCCTCCTTCTCCCAGAAATCATCCTGGTTGTCTCCGATATGAATGAACTTTTAATGGACCCATTTATGGTGGTCAGGAACTGTTGACACGATCTCTTCTTTCTCTCTCTAATAGTTCGGTGAAGATTTGCCCTCCCTGCCCGAAAGGCTCCGAAGTTCTCTGCAGTTTTCTGGCACATGAAACAACACACAACCGCCCGCCTGGTCCTGATTACATAGCGGCATTTGATGCTCCATCAAGGTATGGGTAGGCTCCTCTTTTGTCCTGCGCTGCGCAGTTGATCATATGGGAAATGGGATTCAAGCTATCTTAGACGCTATCACGGTGTTAAAACACAGCAAGTTGACTGTAAAGTGTCCAGTTAGCCCTACTGAGCCCCCATCGCGGTGGCTTTGTTTCGGGCACCACTCTGTCAGGCAGGGGACTCCAAACTGGGAAGTTATCACCTGTGTGCAAGTCATCAACCACTTCCCGTTGAGCGGTAAATGAGAGGGCTGGAGAGCGTACCGAGAGATCGACAGCAGTGAATGTGTCTGATCCAGTGCTGAAGTGCGTGGTCGACCCCATGTTCAACAAACTCGCACATGAGGACATGAGAAGGCTCTCAAATGCTGTACTCCTGGGACGGGTGTGGGGCCCTAAAGCACAGGATGTTTGTCCAACTCACCACAGAGGATAAAAGAGTGAGGATCTGAGTAAAGAAGTCACGGAGAGCTTCTTCGTTTAGCACCTCATTTGGGGACAGGGAGAGGCAACATATTGTCAGCTATCGACGCACATGTAGTGATACAGTAACTGTTTATAGGCTGGTTGTGAGGAAAAGAAGTGAAAAATGACAAGTTTGTGTACGAAAATAGCTACTATCCTTTATCTCTCTCTCCTCTAAAGTTGTCTTTGTCGTGGAAGATGTAGCCATGTACCTCTCTTGAAGACAGGTACAGATTGGTTCACCCTGAACCAACACACGTATTTCCTCGAAATGTGTCCTGAAACCATTCAAGTTCCACAGAATTAACCGTCTTAACCATGAGGTTTTCCTCTCGTGGTGGGGAGATTGCAGCAGAGTAAAGATTATTTGTGGAACTCGCCAGTTCCCTCAGGCAGACGTTGACATCAATGCCAACGACGGTATGCTCATCGTCTGATCCATCACAAGGAACCAAGATCGCATGATCTGATAGCTTCGGACCTGGTCGTTGTGATGTGTTGGCTTTCGTCCCCATCTTAAGTTTTAGAGATGGTCGCATGGCTTTTTTAACAGAAACACTTTTCTTTGTCTCATCTGCTGTGTGCCGCGAGCGTCTGTTATCCTTTCCATCTTTAGTTTCGGTAACCACCAGAATTTCAGTGGCAGGAAGGCTTGGTTGTAACATCAGTAGTGCAGGCTTACTGCTGCATTTACTGCTGCAGGTTGGTGGGCCATGCTCAGCCGTCAAGGTCTGGAAGCCACCACTAATATTAGTACAGGCTACTGCAATTCTGGCGCTGAAGAGTCCACAAAAATGAGTGGCCATGTTGTCTTAAAAGTCTTTTTCGCGTAAGAGTAGTAGTACGTTGGGTGACTGATCTCTTGTATTTTCTTCTCTTCTGAGAAGCCAGAGAACTTCTTGCTCGGAACTGGATGGGCCTGGTAGCAACTGAACGAAATTGGTTTGACGGTACATTGAATACCTCGTTCTGTGCACTGGAGAACCCCATCGTCTACGCATTACCTGATCGTTACAGCCTATAAGGTGTGACATAGGCGTTTGACACTTAAAGCAGAGCATTAGATTAGATACACAGGGCCTAACTTTAAGTCATAGAAACCTTTCTGTGACATTTTCTGCAGTTTTGCTAGACTGAATGAAGTACGTGCAGAAGTTACGGTTACAGAGGGTTGGTGGTGCTCTCCAGTCCCCAGCTGAAGCAACCTGGGTTCGCCAAGTGCATGTAAATTAGTCAAATACTGAGCTCCTCGAGACGCTCGCCATTTGCCATGACCCGGGGAGGCACGTGTGGCCAATCGAATGCCACGGACGCGGCGAACGTCATCGGGGTCTTCCTATTTTCTATTCCTTCCTTTTTATTAAACTTTAGTTGGATATTTTTCAATTTTCCAAGTAGTACGCGATGCTTAGGACTCGATTTCGCAAGTGACGTGCGGCGGACAATTGCCCTCTACTTTCCCAACTATGAGCTGGGTTGTTAGAGCACCGTTTGCGAGCACTCGATCTTCTGCAACATACACAAAACGTAAATATATATTTGGCGTCACGTATCCCCCACGTGGCACAGACGCATCCTATTCCGCCATCGATGACCCGCCGCATGCTGTTTGCTGCGGCTTGCTGTTCGAGATAAGGTACGAGACCCTTACCCTCCCAGGGTGTAGGGGCGATTTAGGACTGTATCACGTACCTGGTGGAGCGGTAGCCCTTTTCATTAGCTCTCGCATGACGTTGTGACGCCATAGCCCTATGTCCCCTACCAGCCTATTGCTGGAGGCCCTTGCACCACACTCTCTCTCAGCGCCTATCCAGCTTTCGTCGCCCCCCTTCTTTCACTTCCACCACTTTTTCCGCCGTCCGCACTGTGATACTACCGTCGCAGTTGACATCCACTAAGGCAATCTATGGTTTCCTTCAGCGGCACAGGTTCCGAATGTGCTTGAGGGAAAGCTTCCCCACGTCGACTGTCGTGCCGTTTGGCGACCGACGTGCGCTGCTTATCTTGCCAGTGACGGCCAGTCTGCATGGTACCTTATTGTCAATAGGAAACAAGTATACCGGTCACGCCTTCACAGGATTTACCTTGCAGACACCCCGTTGTGTGTCAGCTGTGATGTTATGGACACAGACGAGCACCGCCTGATGTGCAAATCGGCGGGAGGTCTCGTTCTTAGTGTGACAGATACGAGGGTCGGTCAAAAAGTAATGCCTCCCATTTTTTTTCTACTTAAAGAAATTAAGTTAAGTGAAAAATTTGAATTTGGCGCCATTCCTCAAACCTTCTTCTGCAATTCACTGCAGTAGTAACTTTCTGTGTCAACAGGTGGCAGCACAGCAGAAGTTTGTAAGATGGCCGACATCGATGTTCGTTTGAGACAGCGTTGTGTGATTGAATTCTTGAATGCAGAAGGTGAAACGCCCATACGCATTCATGAAAGACTGAAGAAGGTGTATGGCGTTGTGACAGTGGATGTCAGCACTGTTAGACGATGGGTTCGTCGTTGTAAGGAAGCTGAAGGGCAAACACCGTTGACTGACGAAAAGCTGAGCGGCAGGCCGGTGAGTGCAGTGACTCCACACAACATTCAGCAAGTTGATGACATCATTCGTGGTGACCGTCGGGTGACTGCAGATGAAGTGTGTCGCATTATTTCTCTTAGTAAAGGCAGTGTGATCACGATTATTAAACAATTGGGGTACTCAAAAGTTTGTGCACGGTGGGTTCCAAGAATGTTAACCGATCAGAATAAAGAGGCAAGGAAAACAATAGCCTCCCAACACTTGCAGCGCTTCCGTTTGGAGGGAGATGAGTTTCTGAAAAAAATTGTGACCGGGGACGAAACATGGGTGCATTTTTTTGAACCCAAATCAAAGAGTCAGTCAATGGAGTGGCGTCACACAAGCTCGCCGAGGAAGAAAAAATTCAAAACTGTGCGATCGGCAGGGAAAGTTATGGCAACAGTTTTCTGGGATACAGAGGGTGTGATTCTGGTTGATTTTTTGGAGCAGGGATGCACAATAAATTCTGTTCAATACGTCACAACCCTCAACAAACTTAAAGCACGTTTTCAGCGAGTTCGCCCAACAAAATCAATGGCAGATGTTCTTCTTTTGCATGACAATGCAAGACCACACACCAGTCGTCACACCTCTGACGAGATTGTCAAAATTGGATGGGAAGTTTTGCCTCATCCCCCATACAGCCCTGACCTGGCACCATCAGACTTCCATCTGTTCGGGCCACTAAAAGAAGCTCATCGTGGGATTCATTTTGAAGATGAGGAGGCCGTCAAAACATCCGTGCGTCAATGGCTTAGGAAGCAGAGCTGTGATTTTTACCGTGCTGGGATACATGCCCTTGTTCAAAGATGGACCAAAACTGTAGAGATGGGCGGAGATTACATTGAAAAATGACAAAATGATCCTCAATGTTGTGGTTTTCAACCTATGTAATTGCATTTAAATTTCCTGACAATTAAACGTAGAAAAAAAAAATAGGAGGCATTACTTTTTGACTGACCCTCGTACCTACTCAACTGCTCATCTTTCCGGATGCGGGATACTTCCCGCAAGCAAAGACGAACTCTGTGAAGTGGATTTGTGAACACGCAGCACACTACTTGTTTGCTGATGGCGATAAAAGTATCCTTAACTTTTGGCGGTTCCTTAATGAACACCATTGTGCAGTTGTCCTCAATCCAAAATACAGACAATTTTTCTCTAGTTTCCTTTGCTGTGTCTTCAAATGGTTCAAATGGCTCTGAGCACTATGGGACTCAACATCTTAGATCATAAGTCCCCTAGAACGTAGAACTACTTAAACCTAACTAACCTAAGGACATCACACACACCCATGCCCGAGGCAGGATTCGAACCTGCGACCGTAGCAGTCCCGCGGTTCCGGACTGCAGCGCCAGAACCGCACGGCCACCGCGGCCGGCGCTGTGTCTTCCTCAACCCACCCCAGAGCTGGGGTGTTCCTGATATGAAGATTTGACCCCCTCCTCTTCCACATTTAGAACCGATATTTTTAGTGGACATCGAAATGTTCTTCTCGGAAGAACTATACGGTCATAGTCTCAATTAGTGTGACGTCTTGCTGCGCCCTCCTTCTCGCGTGACGCCCGTTTCGTGATATTCTCGGTGGTTATAATGACAAAAATTAATTAATCAATTAATAAAAACAACGAAAAGGAAAATAAATAAACGATGTTCATTGTACCTCTACTCCACTTTCCCTAGGCTTTCCTTTGTTGCTGGAGGGTGGCAATTGGACATGGAGGCTAGGCCTCAGGTTGCGACCCCTGCCCACTTTGCCCCACCCCTCCCTTTGAGCGCCAGGAAGGTTCCTTTCAAAAACAAGTGGGAGAGCCATGTTCCAACCTACCTCGCCCCAACGTTGTTTTTTTTTTCGCCTTTCGCTTTATTTGTTGAATAAGCTGTAACAAATAAACGCAACAGTTTCACAATCACACTGTTTCTCTGTGCTTTGTCAAAACATATTCTTTTAACGTTTTTGAAGTTGCATTCCATGTTGGAAGTTTCGGCTCTTGAATTCCTTTGTTGTTACATAGTTCACACCCGTTTATCTGTTGTTTTCATTTCTGTGAGACGTCTATTTGGTACCTCACCTGCTTTCACTAGTCATCACGTTTTCTTGCGACGGTAACGTATTCTTACCATATGATTCATATTGTATAACAAATGTGTATTATGACAACTGTCAACACTACAGGAAGAGAACAAATACTTCAATGACCAGACAGCCAGCTCATAATGCTGTGAAAAAAAATGAATTAAAATGAAAGTAATTAGCATGAGAGAATTTCGGACATGGCTTTTTTTTTCGCGGGCAACTACTCTACCGACTTTTTATACATATACATATAAAGGTATTGATTAGGGGGCAGAGTGGGCAGGGATCGTGCTGGGAGCCCTGGCCGCGGTGTCCCAGTCTTCTGACATTATAAAAAAAATGGTTCAAATGGCTCTGAGCATTATGGGACTTAACATCTGAGGTCATCAGTCCCCTACAACTTAGAACTACTTAAACCTAACTAACCTAAGGACCTCACACACATCCATGCCCGAGGCAGGATTCGAACCTGCAACCGTAGCGGTGGCGCGGTTCCAGACTGAAGCGCCTAGAACCGCTCGGCCAAACTGGCCCAGCTCTGATATTATAAGGGAGAGGAAGCGTGAAGGGAATAGTGTACATTTATTTAATTTTTTTTGTTGTTTCTTTATTTAAATTTAATGTCCCAGGAAAAAAATAATAACGTATGAAAAAGAAAGGAAAGAAATATAGAGCCGAAGTGTCATCCTCGTCACTTCACTGGGAGTAATATCCTAGCCCGCGAAACTACGTAAACTTGGTACTCCCCACCGCTTCGGGGGGGTCATGAAACATGCTGCCTAGAAAGTGCGTTTTGAATTTAGAGTGACGTCGGATGATTTCGTGTTGTTCTAGTAGATAATGCCAATAGGACATGCCCGATATCACGGTCCGCGAGAGCACGTAGTGCGCTGAGTATCCTCCAGTCCAGCGTATTGACGTTTTCTGTGAGCGGGAAAGACAGCGTCCGGGAAAAATAAAGCGTCCCTAGTGATCGTGCAGTCGTCGGTGCGTCGGAGAAGTGCCCTGATGCGTTGCGTCAGCCGCCGAACATCCTTTGCTTCACCCCATGCAGAGAATGTTCGTCGGTGTCTTGCATGCCACTTTACACACTTATTCAAGAAAAATCCACAAAAATTTACGAAACAACACAAACCTCTCACCACTTTCTCATACAAAATTTAGGAAACGAACCACCAGAAGCTTCACACAAACGTTCAAAATTAACCCTTACACTCCTCTATAGGGACTAATAACACATACATAAAACACCAAACACAAGCTTACACACAGAGAACATGCACACAGCCCCAATCCCTCAACTTCACGTAAGCCCCTAGCGTATTATGAAGACAGACGGGCACACCCCTGTGGTACTTCATACACAATCAAAACAACCGTGGCCTCGTCACATGCCACATATAAGGCAGAGTGGGGAATCTACCACTTGAAAGTCGTACAATCATCGTCGGTTGATTAATGTATACCAAGACAATCTCGCAGCCGTGGCGAGGAGAGGCGTATGGACAGCTCGCCAGATCTGCCACCAATCCCTTGTTGGGTATTTAAGCTCGACAACATTGTTGCCATGATGACGCCTCAAGTATCGATATATCTCACGGGTACTGGGGATCCTTGTAGAAGGTCTCAGTAACTAAACATAATTAAAATCAACAAAGAATGGGGCGACGTGAGAAAAAGAAGGCGATATTGTGCTTACCACCATCGACGGTTCAAAGGACGGGGGAAGAAACACGTCCAGAATCGCCGACGTGATGGCGTGTTGCCGTTGGTTCCAGGTCCGTAGCGTCGCTCGCAGGTACAGAGCTAGAGCCTTGTTCCACACATTCGTGAGATTAAGTCCTCCAGAGTGGTATGGGAGAGTTACCATTAACCTATCATAAATACCATGTGGCACTGGCAGTACCTGTGCCAGGTGGGGCAGTCGTGAAGTAAGATGAACATTAGTGTATTCCACCGTTTGGAGCAGGTCGTGGGTTCGGAGTGAATTGTTGCGTATGTGCAGTCGGGCGTGCTGGAGCAGATGTTGGTAGCTCGCCGCCGCTGATTGCCGTAGCAGTCGGGTGAACAAAACTCCTAAGCATCGCAAGATGTCCACAGTCGTAAACGGAGTGTGCAGAGCGTCCAGCCCCCGTCCGATGTGCATCATCTTGGTTTCATTCATGTTGACCCTGCTACCCGCCACCACTCCGTACGTAGTAAGAAGGGCAACCACCTTACGCACTTCATTCTTCGACTGGGCGAGTATCATCAAGTCGTCAGCTTATGCACAACACGTGAAGGAACTCGCACGGAGTCGGACGCCTGTAAGACTCCATGTAAGAGTCTGCATCAGTGGTTCGAGAGCTACTGCGAACAACACCATCGACAAGGGACACCCTAGCCAAACTGAGGTGCGAACAGATATCGTTCCTAACTCCCTGCCATTAACTCAAAATGGTTCAAATGGCTCTAAGCACTATGGGACTTGACATCTGAGGTCATCAGTCCCCTAGACTTAGAACTACTTAAACCTAACTAACGTAAGGACAGCACAAACATCCATGCACGAGGCAGGATTCGAACCTGCGACCATAGCGGCATCGTGGTTCCAGACTGAAGCGCTTATAACCGCTCGGCCACAACGGCCGGCCCTGCCAGTAACTCTCACCGTCAAAGGAGCGCCGCGAAGGAAGTGCATGAGGACAGTCATAAAATCCTGAGGTACCGTCATGTGTCGCATGGCCGAGTCATGGAAATCATGGTTGATCCTGTCAAAAGCAAGATCAAAATCCACTGATACGAACGCCGCTTGCACGTGACATGCTTCCGTCAGGGAAATGATGTCACAATATTCGCCTAGGATAAAATGGATGTTGCTCTGAACCCCTAGACAAGCCTGGTCTGGTGGTAATGTCTTGGATATTACAGTCTTGAGCCTTGCCGCCAACCTTCGCGCAAAGATCTTATAGTCAGTATTGAGCATCGTGAGCGGTCGAAACTGGCTGCCGATTTCGTCATTGGTATAAGCATTCCCGCCATGAATTGCGACGGGACGTCCGTGTCAGGGCTCAATAACTCATTATACATCAACACCCATTGGCACATCATTAGATCTGAAAATTAGCGATAAAATTCCAGTCTCAACCCATCTGTCCCATCGGACGCACCCTTCGTGAGTGTTCTTCGTATGTATTCTTCCTTTAGGGGTTCCAATAAAGTCTCTGCATCCGGACCATCCATCCCCATTTGCATCTGTCGCAATATTTCTTCACCTATCCAACTTACCATCGGCGTTCCGGTGAAAAGGAGGTGGTAATCCTCCCAAAACCCGGCAGCAGTGTCCAGTTGTGATGTCAAGAGCCGATCATCACCATCATGGAACACTGTGATCAAGGATACGCGATTACGCTCATATCCCCTAGACACATGGTCCATGCAAAAAAATGGTTCAAATGGCTCTGAGCACTATGGGACTTAACATCTGTAGTCATCAGTCCCCTAGAACTTAGAACTACTTAAACCTAACTAACCTAAGGACATCACACACATCCATGCCCGAGGCAGGATTCGAACCTGCGACCGTAGCGGTCACGCGGTTCCAGACTGAAGCGCCTAGAACCGCACGGCCACACCGGCTGGCCATGGTGCATGCAAATACGTTCTCCACTGACGTTGTCCAAGCACCAAGCACGGACCGAAAGTCCCTCCAGTCGACGTCTCGTGATCGATAAAATACACTCCTAACGTTCGAGCGATGGGGTCCTGGAGGACAGGTCACGGAGAACCAAGTGTATCTCGTAGCCATCTCGCTTTCCCTTGCCTTATGTTATGAGAGATCTTCGTATCGCCGGTTTTGCACATTACAGCCACCATGATAGAACCGCACGGTGCATCGGCGGACGACGAGTGCATGTCTGCCATATTTCTTCGATCCGCTGGTGACATTCGGGATGCACCAGTAAAGATGGATTATGTTTCCTCGAACTACGGCTTCACCAGACCCGCTGCTGTGGGAGAGTCAACGTGCATAAATGTGCAACGTGATCCGTAAAAGCTAGTAGCCCTCACGTGCCCATGGATCTTTCCCACGTGTCCATTAGTGCCATGTCTCGGCAGATCCTGTGCAATGCATAGCAGGAGCTGAAGTTAGGGGTTTGATCCTTCGGTATGAGAACACAATTAAAATCCCCTCCTACCAAGATGTGGTCACATCTCCCACGGAAAAGGGGCGCAATCTCCTCCGAGTAGAATTGCGCACTCGCCCGTCGATTGTCACAGCCGGAGGGTGCATAGATGTTGACAATACGAATGCCGTTCACGGTCATCGCCAAACTCCGAGCCGAAGGGAGATATTCGAGGTCAACACCAAAATCCCTTCCCGGACTAATACCGCTGTGCCATATCATCCGTCTGGAGTTGGCGTTAGGTAAGTGTTGTAACCATGCAAAGGCAGCATTGCAGGTTTCCTGCACTAACAGAATATTCACTTCTCTGGCGTAAATCATGTCCTGGAAATGTTGCACCTTTGCAAGCGATCGTGCGGTGTTAATGTTCCCACCTTATGCATTTGGTCCGTTGTCATTGTCATGCTCGTGTCATGTCATTGTGAACTCCGAAAGCCTTAGTCCACTATTCGTGCTCAGAGGGCTGCCCGCCAACGGGCTGCCCTCCGTTGTTTTCGTTCTGTGGTGTACATCCTATGAGTGAGCGCTCATCAAGTGGGGGTGCCAATTCCTGTATCCCTTCGACTGGTTCTGTCCAGTCACATTGGCCATCAATCCCAGAAACGCCCTCTGCTATATTTCGATGTGGCTACCAGGACATTGTCACTGACTCCTCTGTCGGCAGTATCGAGTCGGTCGGTGTCAATGAAGAGGGACCGTCTGAAAGGCAGGGCATCCGGTCACCATCTGAAGGAATCCTTTCAGCGTCGTCTAGAGACACATGTACCGTGTCATACGATTATTGTGCTCGAATAACTTCCGTGTGCGCTAGGCTAGGGGAGGACGTGTCGCTTTTTGTGACGCTTCGGTGATCGTTGTTGGTGTGCCCTGCCCTCTGCCGCCGTAGGCGACGCCTCATAGTCTTCGTCGAGCGTTCGTTGATCCGTTGCTGCCGCCACAGTCTCGACCTCGTTTTCCACACCGCGTGCTACATGTGAGGGTGTGGAGGGTTCTTCCCTCATCTGCCATGAAATGGATGTAGGGGCATCCCCCGTGTCACCTCCATTCTCCCCTAACTCGGTCTACTCTTGCATCAACACGTCAGTCTCCGAACTCGGCAACACCTCCCGGAGGGCTACTGTGACATACGTCATCGGCAGTTGCGTGGGAACTCCTCACTATGACGCTTCTCCATGTTGCAGTTGCATGACGCGGCGCTGCATGCATTCCGAGCGGATATGTCCTTCTCTACCACAGCCAGAACACGTGCGTGGCTGGCCATCGTATATCACAATAGCTCGACATCCTCCAAAACATAAATATGAAGGGATATGTTTGTAAAGCACGGAGTAGACGCTAAGACTCACCCAGCGTCCAGGCGTATGACTGGCTACCGTTCCATATGGTCGTAGCGCTTCAATAAACATCGATTCTGGTACCTCAAACGGCAATTCAAAGATCCAAATGACCCTCACTTCCAAGCCTGAAGGAGCTACTGTTACATCGCTGATATGACCATCAGAGTGTCAAAATTGGAATCATCTTTGAGCAGCGGCGATAGTTCTTTAACACACAGCTCCATCGGTGATCTTGACGTACATTTTACTGCTTACAATGGTTAGGTGTATCCCAATTAGATCTGTATAAGGTAAACGAACTTCTCTCAAAAAACGCTCTATTTCGACAGCCTTGGGTCTGGCATAGTCGTTGTCAAACGTAAATTGGAGTGTAGTCTTTCTACAATTGTGTCCCATGGCGATCTACTCAGACAACAACAAGCGCCAGTATCAGAGGTATGAACACATCTTCTTCCATGCGCGCCCGCGACCGGGACAATATGTCCGAGCCGCGCCACTGCCTAATGCAGACTGTGGATCGTCCGGTTCATAGTCCAACACCGTGACCACTTACCCACGAAGCCACAGTCGTTCACATGCGATCAATATTGCACCTTAAGCATGGACCGCAAAAAAGCGATTGTACAAATTAGTACGTTAGTAGATAGTAGATTTTCGCGTATATAACTGTACTATGTGGTTGACAAAATCTTTGTCAATATATCCATTTCATGTAAATATTTTAGTATTATATCATTATATTTTACCTCACTTTGTGTGTCGTACCTCATTCTTCTTCTTCTCATTTTTATTTCAGCTGATCTTTTGGCATAGACGGCGGGTTTGCTTTGCAGCGCCCCCTTATGGTTTCTCGCTGTCATAGTCAATTCTCGATTCATCACTTTATGTTTCACCTCTGCTTAAGACAGTATTACTACTCAGGGCACATATTGGTCGAAAGGTAAATTTTTATGTTCATTTTAAATGGTTTAATGCGTCTATATACTTTTAATTGGTTTACATTGCTTTATCTACAGTTATTCATTTCGTCACTGTTATTAATTATTTTTATTCTTGTATTTGTAGCACCGATGATGGCTGTTAATCAGCTGAAATCGATTTGCAAAAGTGAATAAATAAAATATGATTTTGCGACTGGTTGCTGCATATTTGGTAATTTTATGGTTTACGGCCGCTGCACGTCTTGGGAACCAACATAAAACAGAAGAGATTTCTGGCGTTCCGCAAGGTACTGTTATAGGCCCTTTGCTGTCCTTATCTATATAAACGATTTGGGAGACAATCTCAGCAGTCGTCATAGGTTGTTTGCAGATGACGCTGTCATTTATCGACTAATAAAGTAATCAGAAGATCAAAAAAAATTGCAAAACGATTTATAAAAGCTATCTGAATGGTGCGAAAATTGGCAGTTGACCCTAAATAACGAAAACTGTGAGGTCATCCACATGAGTGCTAAAAGGAATCCTTTAAACTTCGGTTACACGATAAAACAGTCAAATCTAAAGGCCGTAATTTCAGCTATATACCTAGGAATTACAGTTACGAACAGCTTAAAATGAATAGAACACATATAAAATGTTGTGGGGAAGGCTAACCAAAGACTCCCTACATAGGGAGAAACGATCACCACGATAAAATAAGGGAAATCAGAGCTCATACGGAAAGATATAGGTGTTCGTTCTTTCCGCGAACTATCCGAGATTGGAATAATAGAGAATTGTGAAGGTGGTTCGATGAACCCTCTGCCAGGCACTTAAATGGGATTTGCAGAGTATCGATGTAGATGTAGATGTAATCATGAATCAGCTCCCTCATGGGTAAACAAAAAGGGAACCAACCAAAGCGTTTCCGAAGCGAGATCCAGAGGATCGTACCTTAGGCCTTACCGCACAAAGTGTGTGGTTTTCACAAATGCAGCCATGCTCGAAACACTGCGGACGAAGAAATTATTGGAACGCACTACTTCTGCAATCCGAAGCCCCTTTTGACAATAAAAGCGGTTTAATATCAATTCTAATGTAAACAGCTTCAAGATATATAGTAAAATAGTCCTTACCAGCAAGTTAATATATAACATTAATGAAAGATTAACTTAGATTGTTATTTTAGGTCAGTGTTGCCAGTATCCAGTTTTTTCCGCCTTTCGGTGGGGTTTCTTCCGTGTAAGTATGTTTGTTTCATTTTAGTGGGAGTCTCTTTATATTTTGTATCTATCTTTGGTGGTCTGTGTGTATGTGTACGTGCATCATTTTAGTTCTTTTTTATACCCGTATTGTGGAAGACTTATTTTCTACTGGGTGTTAATACTTGTTCTCGACTTTTCTTGATGAAAATTTGGAGTGATGAGCCACGAGGATGATCAGAAAGTTTGGAAACTTCTATTGATGGAAGTTCCCGAATATTTATTTCAAATGTAGCAAAAATCTCAGTGAAAGATAACATTTTTTCATGTATCGGTCCATTCGCATTTTAAAATTTTGTCTATTTCCTTTCAATATGGTGCCTCATCTTTGTGTATGTGACTTTCAGCTCCTAAAGTGTTTTGATATCATTGTTGAAAAGTCACGGGATTAATCTGTTGTAGACATGGATTCTCTGCCACGTTTTAAAAAGAGTTTTGAGAGGCATTTGGCCTTGTGCCGTTGTTGTCAAAAGAATGCTTTGGAATTTATATCGATTGTTGCCCGTGTGATTATGGCCTTTCAGAGTTTTTAGCTCGCGAAGAGCACGTTTTGTTGGAGATTTCTTTTTTCAGCCGTCGGTTAGGAGCTATTAAGCATTGAGCAAGTCTTGACCAGATTTCTTTTATAATGCGATTTGCGCTTACAGCACCTCTCGCTATTATTCAAATGAATTATTGTGCAAAGTCAAGGTGTAAAATTGTTGCCCTCCCCAGCACCAAACTGCGGAAATATTCTGCCTCGCCGGCCGCTGTGGCCGAACGGTTCTAGGCGCTTCAGTCCGGAACCGCACTGCTGCTACGATCGCAGGTTCGAATCCTGCCTCGGTCATGGATGTCTGTGATGTCCTTAGTTAGGTTTAAGTAGTTGTAAGTCTAGGGGACTGGTGACTTCAGATGTTAAGTCCCACTGTGCTTAGAGCCATTTGAGCCATTATTCTGCCTCACGTTTGTCAAGCTCTAGGACTGATGTAAATTAAAAATGAGGGACACCAAGTATTTTTTAGACTTAGGATTTTGAGGGAAACATCACTTCGTCAGCCATTTAATAACTAAATTTCTTATTCAGTTTATCAGGAGAATTTCATTAATTCACCTTTTTTTCCTTTTTTCCGCGGCTGTGGTCAAATTTAGAATTTGCGTGATTTCTAAAACTAATCTAGTTCAGTTAGGACAATATGGGCAAGCGATGATTAACTTTGCTTATTAGTGTTTCTGACGTGTTTCAGGGGTCCATATGATGCAGCCGGAGGCAGGCAGTGTGAGGTCTCTCCGCAGCTGTCATGGAGCTCAGTGACCAGCAGCAAAGGGCGGGAGACCGCTACCTGGAGTTAATCCCCGCTGGGGAAGAGCACTGGGCGGGGCAAGCGTAAGCCTCACACTTACAAGCTTAGTAAGCCTGTTAGCCACCAGAACCAGACCTAAATGTCTGACTGCCTTCCATAGCGCCCGCCCGAGTGACAAAGGGATTCACCCCGCGACATTTGTCTGCGGGCCCAAGCTTTTGGAGTCGCGCTGTGATAATTTTGTGAAAATACTCATACGCACTACTCAATTAGTTAATCTTGCACACCCACCTGACACAGACAACACTGCACTTTCTCACACTTGAATCTACTTGAGCTTGGTTATAAGTTACTTTCATCTGAAGAGGCAATGGTGCTCCAGTTCAATGTACCAGGTAGTAGATTTCCTTTTTCAGTTGTTTATAACGCATGTTTGTCATACAGGACTGACATTTTTCGTTTAAACTACGCATTCTAACATTGTTACGGATGATGATTTGATATGTCCAAACTGATCAAAAACATAGAAATGTGCACCCTATTTGCTAATGAAACTCTTTTATAATGTCATACTACGTTTCAGATTTTGCTCATGGAAGCATAATCTGTGCCTGTGGCACTATTGTTTTAGTTTTTATTGTGATCCACCGACTGAGCTCCCCATGTTCTATCAATTTCCTTACAGCAAGACTGCTAGGAGTTCAGTTTATTTCGTGTTAATTTTCGATATGAAATCTGAGATGACCTCTTGTCTTGTCGTACCACTAAGCAGTGATGATCGACGATCAGTGTCGAGAAGGCTTCACTATTTACATTTGGGGTAATGAGAGAGGGATGTGACGTAACTGTTTAATCACATGTCGCTAAGTATCGATAAATAAATTAACTGCTGTTATATTTCCCTGAATTTTCTGGATTGTGGAACAGGGCTTCTGAAGTCTGGAGCTTGAGCTTGCAAAATTCCCCATTGCTGGAATGTGGTGAGAGAGGCCAGCTACGGGCTTTAGGCATTAGCAATAGTAGGGAGGTTTCCCCGAATTGTCTTAATGATGTTCTAGGAACATGAGAAGGCCGCTTCAGGTAGCAACGATCCCATGCCGGGGTACCACATAGCCCCCTTTCAGAGAAGTGCCCGGCGGAGGGTGGGATGGGGGGGTTAGCTACAAATGTCCACTGCCTTCGAGAAGCATATGCAGATAATGTGCCACAGCCATTTTTACCACACACAGCGTGGAAAACAAACTGCATTTCGTGCCCAGACGATTTTTCAGCCAATCAAATTGAAAGCCAGTCCATTGCCAACTTCTAGTCAGTTTACGGAAGTACAACAAGCGCTTCTTTAAAAAACTCTGCGGGTTCCACCTACATTTTGTAAAGCTTGGAGAATTTATCGGTTGCCGAGATGGCAAAACTCGCGAATCCTCGCTTCCAACCGGGAGTGTTTAGGAACGGTGTGCTGGCATCATGAGTCAACCTTTTTCAGTATTCCTGCGTTTGTAAGCTGCTGAGGCTTCGGAAAAACATTTGCTTCTTGACCAGCGGGTTTCCATACAGCGTTCAGGTGATTTCCGCATTTACACAGGACTTACAGAATTGTTTAGAAATTTCTCACACTATTGATTAATTTAAAGTTTTTTCGTAATTCTACGCCCATTACTTTTTTATGCTTGATAAATAGAATTGCAACTGTAGTTTCTCTTAGTCTGATAAGAATTTTGAAGATAAATTAATTACTGTTTAATTTTAATGGCTTCATTATTTTCATTTTGCCCCTACAACTGTCGGATGAGGCGACCCTATATTCTTATTAAATATCGTCAATCGGTTCTGTGTAACTAAATTATGGTTTCGCTGTGACGGGTACGGGTGTAACATGGGTGCTCTTACTAGGCACATGTTTGACTAACCCACAAAACTAATTGTTTCTCTCTACTATTTTTCTTTTAGGTAATTAAACTTCACATGCATTTGCACTGAGCAGCATGAGTGATTATAATTACCAATGTCATTCTGTTATGTTGGGGACTTACATCGGGTAGAATTGCTTGTAGGGTCAACCGTGTGTTGAGTTAACAAGTGTGGCAGGCAGCTTGCACTTACTGCTGCAGAACCCCGCTCTACTCTCACACACACACACACACACACACACACACACACACACACACACACAAACACCACCACCACCACCAACAACAACAACAACAGCAGTAATACAGCACGTACTTAATGCGATTGAATGCTTTCTTTTCATGCCACAATATAATTTTATCACTGTAAGACTAATTGTACGTTATGTCATTAGTAGAATGTACCGTAATTTTCTTAAACCGAATAAATAAACAGAAATAAGTCTGAAAGGCTTTGTTATCCAGTGCAGTACTCCTGTCGTTATTATATAGAATGTAGTATATATTTTATAATTTCACCAAGTCATTAATGCTTCTATTTCAAGCTATAGTTTTTCTGTTTCTTGGTATTGAGGCTTTAGTATCCACTGAAACGAAAATAGATTTATTACCAACTCAATTACCAGCTCCCAAACTCACTCATTTTTCGTAAAAGAATAAAAAGTTTTCTATCCTCGTTCGAAAGCATTTCCAAACTCTTTCTTGTTATCACAGTAACTACAAGCGTATCCAGATTGAAATCGAAGACACACATTAATGTAATGCAAATATTTAGTTAATATTTATACGAAAAGGTTTGACTTCAACTACTCTGAAACAGTACAGTGTAATTAGTGACGTATGAAGGAATTAGGTTTGGATTTACGTTATTTTTCTGTTTTTAAATTCTCAACAGAGAATACTAATGATTAAAGGTTTTGCAAGGAGGTGCATTTCAGCAGTTTTGATCAGTTTTGCATCATGTTGTAATATGTCACTGTAAAAGGCAGATGGCTACTGGAACTATCACATTCAGGTTGGTTGTGGAGCAATGTGGGATGGGGAGTTAGTGAATGTTATTTCTGTACCTGATATAATAACCGATTTTAGACTGGGAGTAAGTAAGTTTATTAACCTTGAGATTCCAACATGTATTTGAGGCCGTAAACATAAATGAGAGGGCTATAAAATATCTATGTTATATGTTTTGGAGTTAGTGAATTGCGGAATATGGCAACGTAATCCTTCTATTTTAGTTGTTGCCTTCAGTTTGCTTGTCAATCTAGTAAACGCCTTGCCTGCAATGAACGTTTGCTAAGCTGAAGAACATTATACTGTCCACTGCAAAACTGGATCCATTAATTTCGTGAGGTTATAACAATAAGGAATAAAGATTGTACCTTTATCGACGAGTGAAGTTTCAGTTACCTGTAGAAAGATACAGCGGTCTTTATGTCTACATGAAGATACACCACGTTGCACACAGATACATGCATATCAATTCACTTCTGCCATCACTTTGCAAACTGGGGCAGACTCAAATGTAAAATGAAGGGTCTGCGGTTCAGCAGTCATGTAGTGCGCGTATTGCCGCGCTTCTTCTACAACTAAGCGGTGAGCAGTATACAGCTGACACATATGAAACATAGCGCTCAGATATCACTCATTTTTAACTGCGGCAAGGATTATGGTCCAGTTCCCGTGGGCACATTATAAACATTCGAATCATCACGGATCATAGCCCTCGGCATCTTTGTCTCACTGTTGGAGATGCTGTATCTGCTGTGCTGAATGATTGATGTGATGAATAAACTACAAGGACTGTCATTTTAACAACTGACTGTATGTTTCTGAGTCTGAGTCTGAGTCTGAGTCTCGCCCCGAATCTGTCAACCGCCTTCCTCTGCTGTTCAACTGGTTAATCGATTTGTTAATAGGAATTACAAGTTTTTCATGATATCGCCTTTCGCTGTTATAACTGATACATTCATACATAGAGAACAATAAAATTTAGTAGGCAATCATTAGCACCCTTTTACCTTATCCTTGTTTTATTTCTAACTGCCTGATAATGTCAAAAAGTCTGTTCTATTTTCTGTCAATGGCACTGACTGATTGAATGTTGAAATAATTTTCATAAAAAAGCTTTTCAGTAAGTTTCATTCTGTCCTTATTTATGCACAACAGTGGATTTTTCATTGTCCGTTTATTGTTAAAATTAAGTATTTCTTCTCTTACTTAAACTGTCTATCTTTCTTGGGGGAAATTGCGTGCCAAAAAATATCAAATGATCGTATTACACCAGCTATTTTTCACAGAGAAGCAGTCAGCAAAAGTATACAGGTCAACAAGTCATAAAAGCATTAATACTCACTACTATAAGATGAATAAGCGCGGTTAGACTAGGCGAACGTATGACGCTACAAGACGATACCGCCGCCCAGTCTACACTAAAAGTTTCTTCAAAATAAACTTTGACGTTGACGTTCAGTGTCATTCAGTGCTGTATACGCTTAATGTGAATATTGTCCGCAGCTCGTGGTCGTGCGGTAGCGTTCTCGCTTCCCACGCCCGGGTTCCCGGGTTCGATTCCCGGCGGGGCCAGGGATTTTCTCTGCCTCGTGATGACTGGGTGTTGTGTGATGTCCTTAGGTTAGTTAGGTTTAAGTAGTTCTAAGTTCTAGGGGACTGATGACCACAGCTGTTAAGTCCCATAGTGCTCAGAGCCAATGTGAATATCACCATACAAAATTTGCAGTAAATGTTCTGACATCACAATGTGAAGCGAGATTAAGGCTTATTTTTCGCTCAAATTTTGCCGTATGTGTGTTAGCAGGGCATTTCTTTCCACCAATGACGACCAGCTGACAAGCACCGACCAAGTACACCACTGCTGGTGACCCGTATAGACGGTATCGTCAGTGGAACTTACCACCCTCGAAACCAGAAGAATTCGATGACCAGGATAACACACCAAACCAGCAGTGCAGACAACACTTGAATAGAATCTAAGAAGGTAAGGATGACATAGGTGAATGATGAGATTAAGGAGTCACAATTCCAACGTATGTGTATTACTGTTTAATATTGACTCATAGTCACTGGATATGCTTCATAAGATTTCTAATTTCATCATATGTGAACAGCATTACAGTTCGTCAAAGATGTTGGTTGACTGCGTAGCTGACTGCGTCTATGCTACTTTTACTTAATTTATTACAGGCACACTTTGATTAGCGACGGCCAGTTATGGAGCCGTATCGTGACGTTACTGGGGCCCTATACATCTTCCGACATGGGGCTCGCCCGTTGGGCCTCGTAATTAGTAATTTGACCTCACTGAGACCTAACTTTTCACTCAGCGCGCAACACGCTCCTGTACACAGTCACGCGGTCAACATAGGAGTGCCGTGCACTCTCTCTGACGTCATAAGCAGCTCCAATTTCACTTTACTCTTTCACAAAAGATACAAAATTTATCTAATATTCCCTATCAGTTATATGTTGGCAATGACCCAATGTAATGGTGATCAATGTCACATTACAGAGGTAATTTAAATTGGTTTAACAATATTTGCCTTCATTAGAGAAACGCATTTGTAGTTGCAGGGGAAAATTAAAAAAAAAGAGATAATATTCACATTACACAAGAGAGAAAAATAACAAATCTGTGTTATACTGTCATACACTCAAGGCATCGCATCAAATGTAAAGAGCCAAAAAGCGGCTCCCTGAACTTCACTGCAAGCCTCTAGTCATACAGGGCTATTACAAATGATTGAAGCGATTTCATAAATTCACTGTAGCTCCATTCATTGACATATGGTCACGACACACTACAGATACGTAGAAAAACTCATAAAGTTTTGTTCGGCTGAAGCCGCACTTCACGTTTCTGCCGCCAGAGCGCTCGAGAGCGCAGTGAGACAAAATGGCGACAGGAGCCGAGAAAGCGTATGTCGTGCTTGAAATGCACTCACATCAGTCAGTCATAACAGTGCAACGACACTTCAGGACGAAGTTCAACAAAGATCCACCAACTGCTAACTCCATTCGGCGATGGTATGCGCAGTTTAAAGCTTCTGGATGCCTCTGTAAGGGGAAATCAACGGGTCGGCCTGCAGTGAGCGAAGAAACGGTTGAACGCGTGCGGGCAAGTTTCACGCGTAGCCCGCGGAAGTCGACGAATAAAGCAAGCAGGGAGCTAAACGTACCACAGCCGACGGTTTGGAAAATCTTACGGAAAAGGCTAAAGCAGAAGCCTTACCGTTTACAATTGCTACAAGCCCTGACACCCGATGACAAAGTCAAACGCTTTGAATTTTCGGCGCGGTTGCAACAGCTCATGGAAGAGGATGCGTTCAGTGCGAAACTTGTTTTCAGTGATGAAGCAACATTTTTTCTTAATGGTGAAGTGAACAGACACAATGTGCGAATCTGGGTGGTAGAGAATCCTCACGCATTCGTGCAGCAAATTCGCAATTCATCAAAAGTTAACGTGTTTTGTGCAATCTCATGGTTTAAAGTTTACGGCCCCTTTTTCTTCTGCGAAAAAAAGTTACAGGACACGTGTATCTGGACATGCTGGAACATTGGCTCATGCCACAACTGGAGGCCGACAGCGCCGACTTCATCTGTCAAAAGGATGGTGCTCCACCGCACTTCCATCGTGATGTTCGGCATTTCTTAAACAGGAGATTGGAAAACCGTTGGATCGGTCGTGGTGGAGATCATGATCAGCAATTCATGTCATGGCCTCCACTCTCTCCCGACTTAACCCCATGCGATTTCTTTCTGTGGGGTTATGTGAAAGATTCAGTGTTTAAACCTCCTCTACCAAGAAAAGTGCCAGAACTGCGAGTTCGCATCAACGATGCTTTCGAACTCATTGCTGGGGACATGCTGCGCCGAGTGTGGGAGGAACTTGATTATCGGCTTGATGTCTGCCGAATCACTAAAGGGGCACATATCGAACATTTGTGAATGCCTAAAAAAACTTTTTGAGTTTTTGTATGTGTGTGCAAAGCATTGTGAAAATATCTCAAATAATAAAGTTACTGTAGAGCTGTGAAATCGCTTCAATCATTTGTAATAACCCTGTATACAGGTTTTCCAGTCTTCGCGTCTTACAGCTCTCAAATATTGAAGAAAAGATATTTTAAATTTTTAAGAGCAAAGATGCTAGTTATTTATTGCATGGTTATTTTCCCATTTTCACAAGCCACCTATCACAAAGAACAAAGTTTGTTGTGAGTCGATGGGTCGAATGTTGTTCAGTACTAATATGGTTCATATGGTAACTACCTACATATTTTGTATGTGATGCAGCTCTATTTACGTCATGGAATCCAAATTTAGCTTAGATATGGATTTAAAAGATGTCACAATTGTAGCTACACCTTATTGTAGTATGTTACTGTATGAGCGTAGTATACATTTTTCTTAATCCTTATTAATGGGCAAAGCCCGAAACTAGTTAACCAATAAATAATTGACAGTTTTGTAGTTAAACAGCTTAAAATTTCTTTTCTTCAAAGCGACCAGTCAGCTAATGTCCAGTTTCGCTCACATACGAAGCATTTGCCTGAACACGCTACTTATAGTTCAGGCAAGTCATAGCATTTATTAAGAGCACGCCTGATTAATGTTCGTTATCCGTTGGCGTCTAGGGCATGGTCACACATATGTCACATTCCTCAATAAATACTTCTATCAGTTTCTAATAATTATTAATTGCAGGAGGGATTTTGTTGATTAGTGTACACAAAAATGTTCTAAACACCAACTGTTAACTGTAAAGAAAAAAGTGTTTTGCTAACCATTTTTAATCTCGAGAAAGCAACACAATGGAAGACAGATTGCGAAAGTGCTAAGACTGATACACAACGTTCAAAATTAAACTTCACGGATCTACGTGTAAAATTTTACAAGTTCAAACACGTTTGCAGCTCAGAGTTAGAGTTCGCGAAGCTAACTGTTGAGTTTTTCGAACTCATGCTCGAAGTCCATAAAACTGTCGACCCAAATATTTTAACTGCTTTAAGTCGCGGGAGGCGTGCCACTCATCAAACAATACATCCGTTTTCGTCCACTCTCGAAGCAAACTGTCCGCAGCCAATATCGCCATCGCCCTTTCATAGCCAGGATTTATCGTTGCGATGATCTCAAATTTACTTTTAAATTATTGCTGCCACACACCTGGATTGCGTCCAAAATTTCACCAGCTTTAACTTGGTTTCTTTAGTTATTTGCTGGAGATCGTTGGTTTCCTTGCTGTTTACATTTTAACCAGCAACCTTCTAATTTACGCTTATTTGCTGTTACTTATTATTATACATAATGAAATTTACATTGTTGCAGATAACTATTGTCTCTTGCTGTCTCATACTGGCACTACATTTATTGATATGCTACTCATTTAGCGTTAAATTACATTTTTAAATTCCGGTTCATTGTTCAAAATGTACTACATTAATAAAAATGCTGAGAGTGTATTTAGATATTGCTGTGCAAGCGCTGCATGTAGACATTTAGTCCTTTAAAATCGCTTAAGGTTTTTAGAAGTTATTAATTTCTTAAGTCACTTGGTATTTGCAGATATTACAGCATAAGTATTCTGCAATTCCACGTCGACCCATATTACTGCGCTGATTCCACACAATCGACGTGCGACGGATTTTTACGTGCGTGCGTGCGATGCACCAATTACGACGGATTATACGTTGCTGCTGCAATGCAATTTCTTTTATAATTTCTGTTCACCTACCTCTTTACAGCGGTAGATCTTCGCACATAGACTCCTGACTGCAGCTACTTACGAGATCACAGAAAAGCAGTATTGAGGAAACTGTAACCTCATAGCTACACCCCGGAGGCCGCTATAAGTAAAATTTGCTGAAAATTTTATATGTACTTTAAAGAAATGATTCGGAAAGGGGATGTCACTCGTACTTTAAACATGAAGTTCAAATTTAAACCTCCAATAGATCGTTATTGCCGTTAAGCAAGATCATCAGCCCACATTTACGAAAGTTACTAAAGTTTCTGCTCACAGCTATCACCATACCTAAAACAACCAGAACTTTTACCTTCCCAAATTCCGAAACCAATTACTTGTAACACAGTCAATGATCTGCCAATTACTTCTGTACACGATATTCAGTGGTTGTCTTCAGTTAAAGTTTATGTTCGCCATAAAATACTCAGTAAGAATATACTCAGTACCGCCACGGTATATAATTCAAAGTTCACTCGCGACTTTCGTCGGAACGAATTATCACAACACTCTAAAGTTTTCATGAACAGTTTTTGGTCATAACCAGATACCATTAACACTGGACCATAACGCGGAAGTCATCCCAAGACTTCATCTTACACATAATGCGAAAAGTCACATCCAGCATAACCGCCTCCAATCAAAGCTAGCTCGCGACTCCTCTTCTCACTCTCCCACTACTCAAAACTATCTCCTCGCTAGGCGGCCAACCGTCTCGCTTCTCATTGGCTGTCAGCACTTACGACCAATGCGAACTCACTTCTAGGGCGCGGCTCGCGCCAAAATCTAGCAAGCACCAACCACTTCTCTAGTCTCATTGACGTCATCAAATTAACTAACACAAAACTCTCTAATTAAATAAACAAAAAAAATTAACTATAAACTGTACTGTACACCTGCAAATTTATTATGTAGTCGCGAATGTTCTGGCTGTCTTATACATAAGCGTACTTACTTGGACATCCGACATTCACTAGTAGGGGAACCACTAGTGGATTCGTTCCCACGTTACAGAGTTGGAACACTTGCCAGTTCCTGTAGAGAATTACATGAATGATTTTTAATAATGCCGAACGTCCCACATACACTCACACACGCATTCTCATTCACACGCACCCTAACACACAATCCACGTATTTACTTAGAATTCTTGAAATTATTATTATACAAAAGTCACAGAGGTTTTCTGAAACTAAAAACTTTCCAAATTTATATATGAACACTGAAAGTGTTATCAGATCATCGTGCATAGTCACTGAAGGTGAACTATTACATCACTGTATTTATTTAAATTCTTGACTGTCGGAAAATTACGTTTTTTATGGAATTTTACTAACTTCCAAATTACAACTGTTTTTGATCTCAGACTTTGACATATTGTTTGTTTTCACAACAGAATGATGTACATCAAATATGACGTTCCTCAGGTTATTCCTTTATTAGTCATTAATGTTTTTAGTTTCGTACAGTGTAAGTGGCCTGCCAGCGCTACTCCACTGCTTTCACACGCGCAGCTGCAACAGATGGTCGTGACGTCAGTCTGCAGGACACAACTCGTCCGTTACTGACCGTATAATACTCTACCGGCTTACATTGCAGCTCACATACATTCTGAAGTAAAGCTTTTAATAGACAAATGGGCGATCGTGAACTGGTTGCGACGGCATAGACTGACACACGTCACTTCATTGCCAGATGTGGAGAGTCACATGATCGCCTGCTATCGAGCAATGGCACATTGTCTATTTACAATACACACAAAATGTTAGCGAACACAAGACGTTTGCGAGGGGATGGGAAACACACTCAGCAGCAGGGCATCGTAACATTCAACGACAGCAAATTTCCTACCGGTCACTGAGGATGCCATAGGGCTGCGTACCATTGGCGTGCACCATTCACACCGTTTCCACTCACTGCTGCAGCCAAATAGTGACATGGGTGGGTAACAAACACACGTGCATATCTTCATCCGGCCACATAGCTTACAAAACAAAATTACCCTATCACCCTCTGCTCGCAAAGAAACGACAACAGTTCTTGATTAAAAACTACATATCTTCTCCCCTAAAGGATTTATGTACGTACGTTCGACTACGTTCTGCAAACTTGGCGATAAGTATTGCCTTGGGAAGACATTCTCGGCGGAAAAGTTATCGTAATCACACACACCTATAATTTCGTCAAATTACGTTTCGCAACGTACTAAGAGATAATTATATGTGACTCCGTGTAAAGCGATCAGAAAACGTTTCTTCAACTGTTGTGTTTCTTATAACATGAGTTCGATTTCCTGAAGTCGTAATATAGGTAACAAATAAAAATGTCTTTTTAGAGCATATAAAATTGTTCTATAGATGCTAACAGCACAAGAATATAATACAGTATTGTTGATTTTATCAAATTACACAATATCCAAAACGAATCTTCCGCCGTTAAAGTTAATTCTGTTACCACATAAAAACTGTGCGATATCGTCCTTTTAGTATTCGTCAGTGTAGACACTATTAATCTGGACATGGGCTGTTTATACCAAACCTTTTAACGATGTGAAGTTCTCGAAGTGGGAGTTGTTTGTCATGGACTGAAAATTAAGGTCAATATTACAGAACCATTAGCTTAATAAGTCATGGTTGGAAAATACTGACCTGATATTTTACAGAAGAATGGGAACAACTGGTAAAAGCCAACCTTTTAGAAAATGAGTTTGGGTTCAAGAGAAATACAGGAATATAGGAGTTAATATTGACCCTGCGACATACCTTAGTAGAAATTCTGAAGAAAGGCAAACCTATGTTTATAGCATTAGTATATTTGGAGAAAGCTTTTGACAATGTTGAATGTAAAATAATCTTAGAAATTCTGGAGATAGCAGGGATAAAATACAGGGTGATAAAGGTTATCTTCAACTTGTACAGAAAGAAGACCACAGTCACAAGGTGTAAAAGGACCTGAAAGGGAAACAATATTTGAGAAGGTGGTGATACGAGGCCGTTCCCTGTTTCCGACGGCATTCAACCAGCGTATTGAGCAAGCAGTAAAGAAAACCAAACAGAAATTTGCAAGAGGGATTAAACCCCAAGGAGAAGAATTTTAAATTTTGAGGCTTGCAGAAGTCATTGCAATTCCGTCAGAGAGGGCAAAGATCCTCGAAGATCCGTTGAACGAAATGGATAGTGCCCGGAAAGAAGTTATAAAATAGACACCAACAGATGTAAAATAACAGTTGGAATGCAGACGAATGAAGTAAAGCCATACTGTGGGACTTACATTATAAAATGAGACACTAGTAGTACTGGATGAGTTTTATTGTTAGGGTATCAAACGAAATGACGACAACTGAAGCAGATGGCATAAACTGCAGCCTCGCTATGGCAAGAAAAATGTTTGTGGAAATAGATTTTTTTTTAATTGAGCATTATTTCAGTTGTTAGTAATTCTTTTCTCATGGTGATCTTGTGCGGAAGCGAAACTTTTCAGACCACAAGACAATAGACGTTTCTGAAATATTGTGCTACAGATATATGCTGAAGATTAAATGGGTGGACTCAATAACTACCAGATGTAAGTTGAACCTATTTACTGAGAAAGGAAAGTTATGGTAAACTTGTTTAATACAAGAGATCGGCCTATAGAAAACATCACGGGGTATCAAGAAGTGATTAATTTATAACAGGGAGACGTGTGGAGGGTAAAAGTTGTAGAGGGAACCAAGGCTCGAGCACAGCAAACGGGCTCGAATCGATGCAGGTCGGAATAGTTATGCAGAGATGAAGACGCTTGGGCAGGATATATTAAGGCCGAAAGCTATATCAAACCAGTCGTCAGACTTTGATTGCTCACACGATTATAATAATTTTTGTGAAATGTTATATATTCCTGAGTATTATCATTTTTAACAAGCTAATTATCACTTGGGTAATGAGTAATTTAGCCATATGTAGAAGATGAATTTGCTCACTCATTTTAACATTATAAAGATTTAAAAGTAATACAGTTCCTGAGTAACATCTAAATACAACCCACCAATACCAACATTCGTTCACTAATGTCACTGCTTTTCATGTATGCAAAATGTCATCGCTCAACATAACATTTACATGCAAGGATTGTAGTTAATGGTTCTACATTGTGTTAATTGAAAATGCACTCTCTGCTATAATATTCTTCCAAATAAATCACAGAGAAAGATTGCTCCGTATTATGCAGTTTCACCGTCGTGTTTTCACCAAATATCACTAATTTTCAGATAGATTAGTGAGCACGTAAAAATAGTTACGGGAAAATATTATTTGCAGTGAACTCAAAACTCTCATTACTGATATGACATGGCATGCAGCTTTCTAAAGAGATCGCCCCAGTCCTCGAGGCAATAATTAATTAACTACTACGATCATACACTGAAAAAGCAAACTTTCTGAAATTAAGAAACTGATTTACGAATGAAACAGTTTAATTAGAGGATGAATTCATAAAATGTTCACTTATATTACAGTACCTTTTACATCAATAACAAATCTCGGAAACGATTTCATTGGGCTGGACACAACTATTATTAAGGGATAGGAGGGGGAAATGAATCATCTCACCATTCTTCATAGTTATTTGTAGTGTAGTGATGTCGGCGACAGACGCTTGGTTGGTAAGGTGCGTCGCCTCGTAGCTGTGAGGTGAAGAGTCGGCAGCGCTCATACATGTCTCACGGCTTTGTGTCAAGACACCAGAACAGTCTCCGCACTGACTTCTCATTGTGGGTCGCGTAGCCGAAGCTGCGATATCACGGTGTTGGGAGGCAGATATTAGGCAGGGAACAAGGAAACTGTAATGCTCAGTCGAGTGCTTCACTCCCAAGCACTGGACCAAATGGATTCTTCCAATTAACATGGAATAGGAAAAGAACACGTTACAAAATGGCAATGGACATTAGACTGGAATAAGAATTAGAATTAAAGTCAACAGAATAAATAGGTGATGGATGGAAGAATCTCCTTGTCGTCTTGTTCTCCCCAACAACTCTTCCTTCACTTCTCATGACTCTCCTTAGCTCACAGACTCCTCAAATGTTTCCTCCCCTCGGTGCTGACATTGGTGGACTAAATTTGCAATGCCACTCAATGACTGACCACCGATTCGTGACCAGCCTCCCAATACAGGGTGGAATTTTTCTATCTGGCGTTTGTCTCCTCACCTGTTCACAGTCGAGCCTAGTACCAGCGTTGGCTACAATCAATCCAGCACGTTGCTCCGACGTTTTTCTGGATTGCTAAGTTGCTGTGAAAACAGCAACACAACATTTTATAATGGCTTTTTCTTCGCGAGGCCTGAACGTTTTTATGCTTGTTCTTCGTGTAAGACCCTGCTGGCGTTCGTAATTCATAACTGGAAGTTGTCTCTGAAAAGCTTTTCTATTAGTCAGAATTGAACGAGCCCTCTTCTAGAGCCGGCCGAAGTGGCCGCGCGGTTCTGGCGCTGCAGTCTGGAACCGCGAGACCGCTACGGTCGCAGGTTCGAACCCTGCCTCGGGCATGGATGTGTGTGATGTCCTTAGGTTAGTTAGGTTTAACTAGTTCTAAGTTCTAGGGGACTAATGACCTCAGCAGTTGAGTCCCATAGTGCTCAGAGCCATTTGACCCATTTGAACCTCTTCTAGAGAAAACAGCAAGCCATCAAAGTTTTTTAGAAAATTTCGTCATTTTCAAACTTACCGCGTTTTTAATGACTGGCCTAGTGACAGGTGAATGACTCAACTAGCCAGTTTCATGGTTCATTACGCTCTCTTGCATATGTTTGGTATATGACCGGTCGATTGGTGCTCCTATTTTATTTGTGCTACTGCTCCTATAATGATATTTAGAATTTTCCCATAATTGAGGGTTTGTCGTGATTTGATGAATTTTTCTCACGAGAGACGTCAATTTCTCCTTGTATACCAACCGTGGGTTGTGGACATGATGTTGTCGACGATAAATATGGGTCACTTGTTGTAGTACAGGGTGGTTATAATTAAACATTCCATATTTAACGCGTTAGAACACGGAAAATAATACAATAAATACCGTACGAGGACCAAACTTGGTAGCATTAATGTCAAGGACATGGGGAAGAGAAATAATGCAGAACCAATTCAATTGAAGCACTTTTAATGTGCTGCTCCGATAAATCATACCATTACATACCGGTACCATTACTGCTACAAAAAGGGCTCGATATGGCGCCCATCAGTGTCTATAAGAGTCTGGAAGCGCGGGATTACATTCTGAAGAGCAGAACGAAGCATGTCCGTAGGTATGCTGCCTACTTCTCTTGATATGCTGCGCTTGAGATCAGCACATGTGTGAATCCTCCCCTGGTAAACCCTGTCCTTCAGGTAGCCCACAACCAGAAATCACAGGGAGTGAGATCAGGTGATCGTGCCGGCCAAGCATTTGGCTGATAATTCGATTGTTTCGAAATGTGTTTGGGAGAAGCAGGTGAACATCAAGAGCGATGTGCGGTGGGGCCCCATATTGCATGCAATCTGTTGAGTACAATGCGTCTCACTCCTATAGGGCGGGTATGACATGCTGGCAAAGCATATCGCAGTAACGTTGGACAGTTACACTGCACGTCATTGGTCCTTCAGCGCCAACCTGTTCGAAAAAGAATGGGCCAATGATGAACGTAGCCGTGAAGCCACACCACACGGTGACACGTTCGCCATATAAAGGAACTTCATTCCCAGTGACTGGAGATGAAGATCCCCGCAATCGGCGATTCTGTGTGTTCACCTCGCCCGTCAGAGAAAAATGAGATCCGTCTGTCCATAGGATGGTCCAGCCCCATCCCTCGTCAACTTCAATGCTTGCAAGAAAGTGGAGAGCGAAGTCAACACGTCAATTGTAATGTCCCCTTTGAAAAATTATACATGACTGTGCTTAAACTGACACACAATATTTTTAGCGCAACGCAATCTGACTTTCAGAAATCCCTACAAAATAATGGCCCTGACTAACATTAACGTATGCGTTTCACAAATCGCTTACCTCACAAAAATCTTGGTTACTCGAACTACTGCAATACAGCGAGCGCCACTACTGCCAGCTATATAAAAGATTCAAACTACTGAAGGCACTAACTACTGATAGGCATAGTTAGCAAATGAAAGATTTTAATAGAGAACAAACAATGTATTTACCTTAATAGTCATCAAAAGTCATAATATATACAGCAGCTCATGACATCCATTTTTACAAATTTCAAAACTCCGCCATTTCTCTCCCCACATCCACCACTGCTGGCGGCTCACCTCCAACTGCGCAACGCTACGCGCTGTTCACAACCAGCTGCCGCTGCCCAACATTACAGTGGCAGACAACAATGCAAGTACAACAATGAAAGACTGCAACTACAAAGGAGATTCTCTCTACAATTACGCACTAGCAATAAACAAAATCTACACTAATTACACAAACTACAAGAAAAAATCAGAAGATTCCATAGGTATCCTCGGCTAAGGGTCGACATATGTAACGTCCCCTTTGAAAAATTATACATGACTGTGCTTAAACTGACACACAATATTTTTAGCGCAACGCAATCTGACTTTCAGAAATCCCTACAAAAGAATGGCCCTGACTAACATTAACCTATACGTTTCACAAATCGCTTACCTCACAAAAATCTTGGTTACTCGAACTACTGCAATACAGCGAGCGCCACTACTGCCAGCTAAATAAAAGATTCAAACTACTGAAGGCACTAACTACTGATAGGCATAGTTAGCAAATGAAAGATTTTAATAGAGAACAAACAATGTATTTACCTTAATAGTCATCAAAAGTCATAATATATACAGCAGCTCATGACATCCATTTTTACAAATTTCAAAACTCCGCCATTTCTCTCCCCACGTCCACGACTGCTGGCGGCTCACCTCCAACTGCGCAACGCTATGCGCTGTTCACATCCAGCTGCCGCTGCCCAACCTTACAATGGCAGACAACAATGCAAACTAGCCACAGACTGCACACAGCACAGCTAGTGATTTTCATACAGAGCGCTACGTAACGTTGGCAATAAGAAAACCTAAACAGACTACTTACACAATGTGCGTTCTGTGGTGCAAACTGCTGTACGATTTGGGTCTTGTGCGGATATCATTTGAGAATGTTTCGAAGCAGCTTCCTTAAAGACGACCACGGGATGTTCAACTGTCGTGACACAGGACGCGCACTGCCTGACGAGCGTGAATTGCGCACAGCGTTGTCTGCCATATGAACAACGATTTCATCAACCACCTTTGGTGCAACCGGTCGTCGGCCTCTTCCCAGAGCGACGGCCAGTTCTCCAGTGGATTGAAACTTCTTCATCATGCTCCGAGCAGCAGATGGTGGAAGAGCACTCTTCAGTAATCCTTTCAGCAGCCGATATTCTCGAAGTGCAGCTGCAGCATTACTGTTGTTTCGATAATAGAGTTTTACCATTAATACCCTGCTCCTTTTGTCCAAACTCATGTTGACACGCCAAGAAGCGCACTGCGACTGGTCAGGTTAGTGAGACTATAAATCACGATGACTGATCACGGCAGCTGGTGGCCATAGTTGGAACTGGACGGTGGCGCTGTGACGCGTGGAAACCATAAACCGCGTACTCTCGACATTAATGCTACTAAGTTTGGTACTCGAACGGTAGTTAGTTTACATGTTATAACGTGTTGAATAGGGAAAGTTTAATCACCCGGTATGAGTTTAGCTGGGAGCTCTAGTCATAGACATAGAAGTTGTTGTGGTTTGGGTTGGATGAAAACCTTTGATTTTTTCTTTGGCAGTTATACAGATATAGTTGCATGTTAGGGAAACTGCTTTGCCGTGTGTTTGTGCAGTTGTTATGTGAGAAAAATTTTTATTCAAGCAATTCTGTGCTCGCTGTAATTAGCCTAAGCTTGTCTTTGCTGTCCCTGACGAACCTACATGTAATTTATCCTTAGATTCATCATTTAAAATCAGGAACGAAAAAAGTTTCATGAGCTACAGCCGTTCAACCGTGAAGATTCAGCAGCACCTTTCAAGGGATAGTTTGTGTCTGTCTTGAAGCATTTTCCAGTTCAGTTTACCTAGCAATTGCTTGGGACAAACAAATGAGTTACCATTCGTGCTGCTGTCCTCATTATACATTCAGTATCGCCTTTTTATCCTATCAGTTATGGGTTCCACACATTTTAGCTTTATTCTAGGATGAGTCACATAAAAACTATGTGTTTTGTAAATAATTTTCATCCTAGGCTGACTGAACTTTGCTAGTATGCCGCCAATGAACTGAAGTGTTTCCCACCTTCTTCATCAACGATTTAGCATATGTAATCGTTAAGTTTGATATTCCTACAAATTGCCACACCCAGATATCTGCATGAGTTGAACGATTCCAAGTGTGATTTGCTGATATTGTAGTCATAGGATACTACGGTTCCTATGTTGGTAAAGTGCATAATTTTACATTTTGCAAAATTCAAAGGAAATTTCCATTCTTTGCACTAAACTGAAATCTTATCAAAAGAGGACTGAATATTTGTGCAGATTATTTTATGCAGTACTTGATTATAGATGACTGCCTCATCTGCTAAAAGCCTGAGGTCGCTAGTAATATTGTCTGCAAGATCGTTCATGCACAACATGAACAGTGAATTTCCCTGGGACACACCACCGATGTTACTTCTAACTCTGATGATGAGACTCCATCCAAGATAACATGCTGCGTCCTCTCTATCAAAGAATTCTAAATCCAGTCACAAATTTTGCTTGATATCTCACACGATCGTACTTTAGATACTAGTGTATGTGTGGTGGGTAGTCAAATTATCTTCGGAAGTCAAGAAATACTGTATCTACTTGACTTTCTTGATCCATGGCCTTCGGGATTTTCTGTGAGAAAAGTGCTAGCTGTGTTTTAGGAAACTGATGTTTTCGGGATCCATGCTGATTGGCATGTGGCACGGAGAATATTCAGTACGAGATACTTCATTACATTTGAGCTCGGAATAGATCCTAAGACTTTACAACAAATCGATGGCAAGGATACTGTTTTGTGGATCACATGTACTACCCTTCTCGTAGACGGTAAAGACCTGTGTTTCCTTCCAAACACAGGACACAGTTTTTGTTAGAAAGATTCACCGTATATTAGTATTAAAAGAGGGGCTAAATCAGGTGAAAATTCTGTATATATGCTCATTCAGGCTCCATCGGGCCCTGGAACTTTGTTATATTGAAACAACTTCAACTGTTTCTCAACGCCACTGATATTAATATCCGTATCAGTAACCGTGGTATTGGTGCGACAACTGAAATGGGACAATCCTCCTGGAGTTTCCTTTGTAATGAAACATTTGAAAATGGGCTTCATAATTTCTCTTTTTACATTGCTACAATCAGTTTTACTTCCTGTCTCGCACGTAAATGTCAGGAAACTAGTTTTTACTGCCACTAGCTTCCTTTGCATACGACCAGAATTTATTTGGGTTGTGTGAGAGATCTTTTGACAATATTCTGCTGCGGTAGTCGCTGAAAGTTTCACGCATTATCCTCTTGACACCCAAACGCTTTTCATTCAGTATCTCTCTATCTATGGCTCAATACATTATTTTATACGTATTGTGGAGCAATCTCTTACGTGCAAGCCTGAAAACACAGATATTGTTGACGATCCACAGTTGTACGATACTCTTCGAAATTAATTCTCTGACTGCGAATTCCTTCACATCAGCTGTATCAAATATCGATCTTCTACGCAAGAGTGATATATGTATATACGTGCTGGACTGGGACTCTAACCCGGCTGGCCTTTGGCACTCCCAGACGGTTGGTAACTGGGGCGTCAGTTTCCCCTTGACCACTACTCAAGCTGCAATGCCAATGAAAAAGTTCGATACCATCCTACGACCCTCAACAGTAGATATGATCAATTGCAAAATCCTAAGCACGAATTCATGATTTACAAGATCGAAAGCCTTCTTAAAATCCAAAAATCCAAATGCAGAATGGACGAAACTAACGGCAGCATCCGAAACCACTTCACGCTATTCGGCCACAGAGGTAAGAACAGAGCGATCAGTAAGACAACTCTGATACTCATCGACGACAGTCCCCAGCAAGGCAGACATCCTGCGATTTATCGCCCTTGCCATAATCTTATAATCAAAATTCAGTACCGTGAGAGGACGGAAGTTATCAACTGTATTAATACCGGAGTTTTAAGGTATCAACATAATTTTCTCCACCTCGAATGCAGCCGGCGCAACTGTCCCCCCTACTAATAGGACACAGAACATAATTAAAAACACCATCCAACAATAAATCCCGAGGATTCTTATGAAAGGATAAACAATCTCCTGTTTATAAACACGAACGTTCCACTGTGCGACCAGAATCAGACGGTAAGACAACAAACGTGATACCAAAATGTCTATAGCCTAACAATCTGCCAGACTCAAGTACTCTATCTCAGCAATGGGAATGCATTCCTGAAGAATAAGGCACTCGCGTAGAAAATTCGGGCGTCAAATTATAAACAGTTCGAAATCCATGGCGAAGGAACTGGTAAATACTAGGGGGATTCGATAATAAATGAAACACTTTTTTTCTGAAAACAGGTTGGTTTTATTCCAGATTCCGGTACACCATATTATTACCCAATCTTTTGGTTAAAAAGCCCTATTTTTGAACATGATCCCCTTTCAATGCGATGACCATACACTACCTTACTGGGAAGGCCTGCATGGCCGTATGGTGCCACTCTATTGGTCGACGAGGGAGCCAACGTCTTGTTGCATCATTAAACTTCCTTTCATACACCTACTGCTTCCCACGGAGTGAATCATTCTTTGGACCATACATATGGAAGTCGGAAGTTGCCAGATCCTGGCTGTAGGGTGGGTGAGGAAGAACAGTCCAATGAAGTTTCGTGGGCTCGCGTTGAGTGTGCAGACTTGTGTGAGGCCTTTCGTTGTCATGGAGATGAAGAAGTTCGTTTGCATTTTTGTGGCAGCGATTAGGCTGAAGTCGTTTCTTCAATTTCCTGAGGGTAGCACATCTACATCTACATTTATACTCCGCAAGCCACCCAACGGTGTGTGGCGGAGGATACATTCTAGAGTTGCTCGTTGCACCATGAGAGAGGACATGAAACAGAATAACCCATTCAGAGTCCCAGAAGACCCTCGTCATGACTTTATCGTCAGAGAGTGCGGCTTTGAGCTTTTCCTCTGGTGGTGAGGTGGTGTGGCGTCACTACATGGATAGCCGTTTTGTTTCCGTTTCGAGGTGATGAACCTATGTTTCATCGACTGTGATGCTGTTCAACAAAAAATTGTCACGATCAGCCTAGTAATGCGCAAGCGGTTCCTCACAGATAGTCCTTCGTTGCTCGTTATGGCTTCCTGTTAAGCGGCGAGAAACCCGGCGGGAGCATACCCCTGAGTACGCCAACTGGTGGACGAATGTGTGCTCCCATCAGAGACGTCCAGTTGTGCGGGAGTTACAGCTGTGTGCGGGCGGTCGGACAGGTTTACTCGACCTTGATGGTATGATGAAAGACGCTTCGCTCAACGCCTCACGTGCTTTTGTTGACAGCCAGGTCTCTGTAGACATTGTGCAAGTGCCTATGAATATCTGCATGGTCTATGTTATGGCGTAAAGTCAGCGCAGGCACGCCAGTCGGGAACGACAGAGAAGAGAAGATTACGGAAGAAGTCAGCAAATCGCACGCTGACCGTCCTCCCTCCAGGACGACAACGCAACAGCAGTGGCCCCTAGGTGAAGACATAAGCGCGGTGCCCGCCTTGGTGGCAGCCCATTTCTATGGCAGCTTCTACATTAGCCACTTCGCTAGCCTACGCATCGTCGCCTTTTCATTGATAATCTCTATGTAGTGCAGTTAGAGGACAGCAGTGACTGCAGTTCAGTTGAAAGACTTTCTTTAGAAGCGGTCGCTAGGACCAGAAGTGTTACTTGTGTCTGTCTATTCCGAAGAATGATTATTTTGTATGTCGCCCTTTGCTTGCGACAAATCTGTGTAATTACACTTGTGGTGGATCGTGTATAAAGGACTACACGAATTCCCAGGTACTGTGGAACTACCTTACTTTTTGTCAACGGCAGGAAAATCGCACAGACCATGGAAGCTGATTCAGATTTGAACATTTTGCTAAAATACATTCGCACATCTTGGCCTCGTTCATTGAACAGCATAACGAAATCTGTAGTGCGCCGATACTTCGCACGTGAGCATAGCATCGCTGTTCAGCAACGTGTGATTCTTGTACAAAATGACAGTGGACAGTCACATGTGTTGATCCCCAAAGCTTTGCAAAAAGAAGTGTTGCAGTTACTTCACCAAGAACACTGGGGCATTGGGAAACAGTTAGCGCGTCGACACTGTACTTGGTGGGGTATGGACGCCCAAATAGAACAGATGACGTCACAGTGTCACGCATGTGCGGAAAATCAGTCCGCTCCGTCACAAAAATTCTCTGCTTGGCCTAAGTCGCAGTCACCATGGCAACATGTGCACATAGATATTTCGGGTCCTTTTTGGAACACTCATTGGTTGATTGTGATACAGTCGTATAGCAAATTTCCGTTTGCTGTGCCACTGAACTCGACCACGTCGCGTAGCACGGTTCAGGCGTTGTCCGGCCTCGAAGGTTTGCCTGAAGGCATAGTATCGGACAATGGCCCTCAGTTCACGTCAAATAAATTTCAACCATTCTGTGGACGCAATGGTATACGGCATCTAACCAGTGCACCGTTCCATCCCCAATGAAACGGCGAAGCGGAACGTTTTGTCAGAACCTTCAAGTAGGAGGTGGCCAAGCTCCGCACCACACGTATCAGGGATCACGCATTGCCACTGTTTCTCGCCTTCTATCGTTCGCATCCACGAGATGCACCATCGCCAGCGGAAGTGCTTCGCGGCCGTCGCTGTAGGACACTGCTCCACCATGGGGTAGTTAAACAAGAAAAACGAAAAAGATTTGTGATAATATTTTTATTTACTCATCAGCAATGGTATACATCTGTAAGAATTCACTGGTTCAGGCCTCACAACAGCACATTATTTTGCAAATAAAGGTCTCCTCTTAGCACAGAACTCAGCGTGAATTTCTGTCAAACTTCTGGGTGATCTTTTAGCTTTTTCTTTTGGCACCATAGTTTTGTGGTGCTCTAAATCTTCAGCATGCACACTATTGTACAGTGATAGTTCACAATGTCCTTATACACAGTTTGAACACGAGGCAGACCATGGTTCAGTCTCTCCAACACAACGGATAGCACCATCCGTAGGCTGAACAAGTTTGTGATGGTGGAGTGTTGCAGATAAATGGATCGATCTCCAGATCCCTTCATGAGTGTCACGCCGTCATAAAATTATGTTATGGATAGCGTCAGGCGAGCACAGTAAATGTCTGAAGAGGAAGAACGCTCGGAGGTCATCTGTTGATTAATGCAGGGTTCTGCACGACACAGTTCATCCTATTCCCACACTGTAAACCACACTTTTTCTCGATGCATTTTCAATCTCAAACACAACACGCCAGTCACTACCCACATAAGCTTCTATACCAGTATTTAAGTGCTTTGAACCCGCTAGCTGTTAAATTATAAGTTAAACTGAAAAGCAGTACAGCATTGGGAAGAATGCACAGTTTCTCATCAACCACATCAACACTCTGCCCTTCCAGTAACATCGGAATGTTCTCGGATGGCGTGTATGTTGGAGACCAGCATGACCTACATTGCGTGGTGTAGAAAAATGGTTCAAATGGCTCTGAGCACTATGGGACTTAACTTCTACGGTCATCAGTCCCCTAGAACTTAGAACTACTTAAACCTAACTAACCTAAGGACATCACACACATCCATACCCGAGGCAGGATTCGAACCTGCGACCGTAGCGGCCGCGCGGTTCCAGACTGTAGCGCCTTTAACTGCTTGGCCACCACGGCCAGCCGCGTGGTGTAGAGCTCCAGCACAGTTCTTCTGAGAGTCAGGGACTGGCTGTGTCTCTTCAGTAATGCACAGGATGCATAATAGCAGCTTGTTGTCCTGCTCCAACATACTAGTCAGGTACACTATGGGATCCCACAGTGCTCCTGCTGCTGCTGGCCGCAACATGGCTGAGTTCACTGCAGGTTCCGATGAGCAGGTGATGGCTGCTGCTAGTCCAGAGACACTGGAGGTTAGTGGAGGTCCAAACACGCTGGATGCTCATGAGCAAAGAAGAAGGTACAATAAGCATCCATAAACAAAGATGTGGAGTCGAACAAAGCAATGGAACTTGAAAAAGAGGAGGAAGAACCGCTAATTGCAGTAATAGTAGCAAAGACGTGTATTGAGTTCTTACGTTTATCGGCTGCGACATAGTCGCGAATATGAACAGTGATCCAATACTGTCAAATGTTTTTTTTTTTTTTATTTCAGTCTTTGATCACAATATAAATTCCTTTGACGATGACCGGTTTCAGTCAGTAATGAGCATCTTCAGATCTGTTCTACACCATGTCCTAATGTGATAAAGCTGTAATGGCATCATCAAAACATATAAATACACTCAGCATAGCATCGTCACATAGATCTAAAATATGGCCACAAAGTCCACTGAAACCGGTCACCGTCAAAGGAATTTATATTGTGATCAAAGACTGGAATAAAGAGCATTTGACTTACATTTATGCTTCTTCTGAGATGCAGAGGCAGACGAGTATCTCAGCTGATGTTGACACAACGCCGGCTGGAGTGGCCGAGCGGTTCTAGGCGCTTCAGTCAGGAACCGAGTGACCGCTATGGTAGCAGGTTGGAATCCTGCCTCGGGCATGGATGTGTGTGATGTTCTTAGGTTAGTTAGGTTTAAGTAGTTCGAAGTTCTAGGGCAAGAACTATGCCCCTTACATAAAGTCATTAAAGATCACCTAACTCACATTGAGCGAACAGTAGGGCTGAACAAAAATGACTAACAAGGCACAATGCATCTTGTAGAAGGTATAGTATGGACGTATTGAAATAATTAACGTCGGGTGATGGTTTTAAAGTAATTCACACGACATGAAAACTTTGTGGAAATGCGTCGATTTACTGGAGGCTAGTTTATCCCAGGGAAGTATTCGAGTTGATTGTGGTTGGCTGGGGAGTGGCGAAGGGAAGCGACAATAGGCAGCTTAGGGCGGCTCAAGCTCTGAGAAAGCGGTAACAGGGCGCGGCCTCCAGCTGCCTTAAGATGAGTGACAGTGAGTGGGTGGTTGACCCCATACTGGTGTCCCAGGAAGTGGATGGAGAACTTGTATGCCTGTTCATAAATGTCCGTCGTCCCGTTTTCAGTGAAACATGCGAGTAAGCTGCGCAAAGCTACGGTGGAGCGATCAACAGATCCCAAAATATGTGTGTTTGTGATTATAGCAGCTTCACGCTGAATTCACGGTCCGCAGAGTCTGAAGTAAATCAGGTGAAGAGCGACAGAATGAAATACGCCAGCCTCCGATGGGAACATAGGACCAAGGAATTTGAAGTACTCTCCTGGGAGTCAGAATTCCGGAAAAATTGGTGTTTTGTGCAGAAGCTAACCCTGATGTGTGGCCTGGGAGGAGCTAAATAGCAGAAGTTGAGAGGAAGGGAAATTTTGTGGGAATTTGTTCACTTCCCAGAGCAGGCATTGGTCAGCGCTGGGAAGCGACGCATAATTAACGCGACTTGCGCTGCAATTGGCGTAAGTGATTTTGCTGGAGGGGAAACTGAGGCAAAGAGCAGACTGGGAGAAGTCCCCGTAGAGGTCTTCCATTACCAGCTTGCCTAGAGTGCAGACGTGGCGTTCTTTACTCAGCTTGCCTGAGAAAGAGTGAGCATCTCTGCAGTTTAGGACTTTGCAAATGGAATGATTGAGCTTGGAGGTCGGAAGTTTCGGTTCAGCTATATACTGAGCAAGATAGCTAGGAGTGAATAGACGAGCGCAGCCTTGCAGCACCACGAGGCTGGCTGTCGTCTGCACAATGATGCCGCTTTGCCATGCTGTATTCGGTAATATTTCCATGAGGGTTTCATGGGCCGTGTATTGTAGAATTTTTCTCGCACTTCGCATTACTTTTGAGTTATCGCACTTTACTCCACGCAAACGCAATTTATTACCACTGCCTGGTAGTACAGTCATGTAATGTGATGATTGAAGGTCGTGAGTTAAAATAAATCTGTGCTAGTCGACTGCATCTGTTTTCAATCAAGTAGTTGAAATCCCAAGTCATTTTCTTAATTAATTTTATGTTCAACATTTGCATCTGGTGTTCAATAGCTGAATATACCATCAATGTGCACCCCTTTTTAATTAAAAGTGATCAACTCTCAATCAATTAATGTCAACACTGCCACCGCAGTTCAATCACGAGTCACAGGGCCTTATTACTTTCTTTGCGTTATCCGATATTGTGGCAGTTTTGCACTCTCTGTTGATCTGTTAGTCAATTAGCTGGGGTGAACACACGCCAAAACCAGATAAGTGACGGGTGGGGTGTTACAACTGGTGCCCTCAGATGTTAAGTCCCATAGTGCTCAGAGCCATTTTGTTGACACATCATGGGCCTCCCACTGACTTATTGTGACCTAAATCACATCCGTGTTATATCCCCCAGTGTCACAATCACATGACTGGATGTAGTGTTCCCACATTGCTATTGACTCCCGCCAATTTTAAGGTGGAGGCAGGGGGTGAATTCTGTATTCCTATTGGTTCCCAAGGGAGGTGGTGGGAGAGAAAAAACCCATTTCGAGCGCCCTGTGGTGCAGTTTTGTGAAATGGTTCAGTCGAAGTCCACACATCAAGGTGAACACATCTGATTCATTCTCTCTGGGGTAGTGGAATAGGACGAAATTGTTTCCTGCACTGTGGACCAGCCCTGTGTGTGTGTGTGTGTGTGTGTGTGTGTGTGTGATGGCTCTGAGCACTATGGGACTCAACTTCTAAGGTCATCAGTCCCCTAGAACTTAGAACGACATAAACCTAACTAACCTAAGGACATCACACACATCCATGCCCGAGGCAGGATTCGAACCTGCGACCGTAGCGGTCACGCGGTTCCAGACTGTAGCGCCTAGAACCGCTCGGCCACACCGGCCGGCGTGTGTGTGTGTGTGTCCCAATCAGCACAAGCAGGAATATGTGAGGTGGCCTTCACAGCTGCAGTTCCCAGCAGGTCTGCCTTACAGTTGGTGCGAAGACGCGATTGGAAGTTTTGTCGCTGGATATGGGCTCTGGAGGTAGAGGGGGTGCTTGTGTAATCACGCACTGGTGCGTACAAACGTCGGATATACAGGATGAAAAGTATTTAAACCGACAAGCTTCGGGAGGTTGTAGGGGACATCAAAACAAATATTTTTCCCTAATGTCATTTTTTCCCATGAGGATTATTTAAACCGGTGGGGGCTGTGTTACGCTCTTCAGTTGTTAGAGACCGTATTACGATCTTCAGTTGTTATAGGGCGTATTACGCTCTTCAGTTGTAGGAAACTGCTATCCACCAGTGTAGTACTGCATTATCTCTGTTTACTGACGGAGCGATACACTTGGAGTGAGTACACTGATATGTTTGGTGCGTACTACGTAGCGCATCATAACGGACGAGCTGCACAGCGAGTTTATCAACAACAATATCCTAATCGCCGTATCCCGCATCATTAGACCTTTGCTGCTGTGTACCAATGTCTGCGTGAGACCGGATCATTTAGCGGATTACCTCGACAGGGACGCCGTCGCACGGTAAGAACGCTGCTATTTGAGGAATCTGTCTTGCAGCATGTGGAGCGGGATCCTTCAATCAGCACTCGTGCAATTGCACGTAAAATGGGGACGAATCAGAAGAGTGTAAGAACAGTCCTTCGAGAGCAATTGTTACGTCCATTTCACTTACAGCGTGTCCACAACCTGGAACCAGTTGATTATCCATCCAGAGCACAGTTTTCGCAGTGGTACCTGAAACAGTGTGAAATGCATCCTACATTTCCATCCTCTGTGTTGTTTATCGATGAAGCAACGTTCGGGCGTGATGGAATTTTCAACACGCACAGTTCGCATATTTGGAGTGAGGATAACCCGCATGCCACAGTTACTAGCGCTCATCAAGTGCGGTTCTTCGTTAATGTGTGGGTCGGTGTTGTTGGGGACTGTTTAATTGGGTTGTATCTGCTACCTAGGTCATTAAATGGCAGGCACTATTACAATTTTCTCGCTAGAGCATTGCCAGAATTGCTGGAAAACGTCCCGCTCCCTACAAGACAACGCATGTGGTTCCAACATGACGGGGCGCCGGCACATTACAGTCGTCGTGTGCGTCGATTCCTGGACCTACGGTTCCCAGATACGTGGATTGGCAGAGGTGGTCCTGTACCATGGCCTGCTCGATCCCCACTTTTTTGTTCGGGGAACAATTCAGGACACTCCTGATGTTTTTGCCCGTGTCAGACAGAACATGATCCGACAGTGTAACCTTTGTTTACGTGTCAATGGGGACATTTTTGAAAATCTACTGTAATTGAAATTGGGTTGTGTTAATGTGTTGTCTCTTGGTCATAAAAAAATGGAAAATTGTTTGTTGGTTTAATTAATTTGCCGCCAGAGAAATCTTTCTTTACGGGCTTAAATACTCCTCATAGGAAAAAATGACATTAGGGAAAAATATTTGTTTTGATGTCCCCTACAACCTCCCAGAGTTTGTCTGTTTAAATACTTTTCACTCTGTATTGTGACGAAGCAAGGGGAGGAATTTGAGTTTTGACTGTGTGTGTGTCTAATCTCTTAAGGTATCAGACAGTAATTTTGAATATATTGCAATTTAACAGAAAACTAAACAGGCTTAAACTCTGAGGTTTCATTAAAGTAGAAAAGTTCATATACGATTGAAAAATCGAACTGTCGCCAGCCCAATTAGGCACATTAATTTGAAATATTAAGTTCAAGAAAACTGAATATTAGTTGTTGTAGGGACGTTCATTAAGACTCCCTTTGAATAGCACACTGGATACACACGAATACAGGGCGATCTAAGTTGTGGGTAACAATACTAACCATTAATGCACGAACCAATAATTATAGAAAGCAAAATTTTACCCAACGCATGATAATAACAGTTACAATCAGGATCGTTAAGTGACTCAGTATTGAGAAGTTTACTGCAGGAAGCTCCGAACTAAAGTTGGACATGGAAAGGTTTCTGACTTAACTGACATATAAACACCACAAATATAATTAAATAGTACTAGAATTACACTGATTATACTCACATTTATACAATTGTATAAGATTTCTTTAGTAGCAATAATATTCGAATTATTATTCTAATACGAGAAGAATTGGTGGGGATCCATAAACTGATACTGTATCCATGATTATTTCAGTAGAAAATTCAATTCACTAAATTTGATTCCTAGCCTCACTTGGAATAGTTTAAGTTTTTCATTATCAAAGCAAATTATTCAAGCTGAGCTCCATTAACTTCAAAAAAATCGTTCATGATAGTAATCAAGGCTAAATTATCTTTCACATAAGTTTAACTTATGTGCCTTTTTCATCACCTGTGAAGCATGTATTTTAGACAGTAACATTGCGCAGAGCCACTTCCGTTGCGGAGGGACTTCCCTATATCTTTTACGTTGCACAATACAAGCGTCCTAAGCATGAACCAGCTTCCAATAACATTGTCTTTCTTTTAAATATACACATATTATAAAGTGTCATTATTTTAAATACCATTTGTCCTTTTCTATATATACATCACAGAATTCTAAATTTCCTGACACAAATCAATGACCTTAACTAACAAAGGACACAGAGCCATTTCAACCATTTGACCCTACTACTAATCAATATAAGTGTTACACGCTCTTATTTTGCCATCTGCCTCCATAAAATTCGTTTCTTCAATTTTAAATAAGTATCATTAACATACATGAATATAATCGGCATTTCCATGAAAGAGAAAGGTTGGCCCTCATTTTTAAAGAATATAACACCAGATCCAATTTTGTGCTTAGTTTTATGTACATAATTGATTTTCTAATTTATTTTGACTATTCGTACTTAGTATCTATCATTACAGGCAAAAATCAGTAATGGTTTCATAAGTGCTACAATATGACAAATGTTTTTCCTGCAAATTGCAATATTCCACACAGTCAATCAATTTGATGCCATATTTCCTGCCAAATACGCAAATGATCAATCAAAAGTGCCTCAACATTTCTGGGGAAAAGATGGGTCGTGAGATCAGTGCTGTAAGGAATATGATCTAGCTTGACCAGTATCCACTAACAGGATGTGAGGTGATGTCACAAGAGTGGAGCTACCGAAATTGACTCATTTCCCACCAGGGAGGGGGATGAGTTGGTGGGTATCTCAGAAGGACAGATTATCCCCAGGGGGTTATAGACCACTTAGCAGAACAATAGGTTAAGGGACACCTTGGTTGAGGAGGGGTGGGGTTTACATGAAAAACCACTTAACAGAACAATAGGTTAAGGTCATAAATCAATCAGCTGCCACAATTGCACTAATTTGCCTATCAGTTTTATATCAAAAGTGGCGTAGAACGAACATTAATCTACTACTTGCAAGGTCAGCAACCATTAAATTACGGCACTTTTCCAAGGAACACCATTAAACAAAAATTCTCCATAGTCAGTTGGTTCGAAGCTGGCCACTTCCGTTGCACGGAAAACAGGTCTCCACCTGTCCACTGTACATAATAAGGATACAATAACCACAAACCAGCCAATGAAATGGAATATATTTTATTTGCATTTCCATCGGTCGTATGCCGCTGTAGCGGTGGAGCCTGTGTCCACATGATCAGTATTCACAGTGAATGCCTCTCACATCACCATATCGTGCCAAAACTTCCTAAAGATAAAAATCCTCCAGAGGAGGATTGAATGTTCGAACATTGGTATATTCAATGTCCACATTCGCAAGAAACACCATACTGATCGAACCATCTAAATGCCGGAAAGGAACCTGATTCACATGTGTTAACAGGAAGTTGTCTACTTGAAGCAGACCCACGAATTTCACAAGCAACACATAACTCTCGGTGTCAAAATAGGCGGTATGTGTTTGTTCCGAGGTAACATGATTAGTACCAACCAACCAGTCACGAATTCCTATCCGGCCGCGGTGGCCGAGCGGTTCTAGGCGCTTCAGTACGGAACTGCGTGACTGCTACAGTCGCAGGTTATAATCCTGCCTCGGGCATGGATGTGTGGTTAGGTTAGTTAGGTTTAAGTAGTTCTAAGTTCTAGGAGATTGATGACCTCAAATGTTAAGTCCCATAGTGCTCAGAACCATTTGAATCAATTTTTTGAACGAATTCCTAATAATCCGAGCTGCAAGTTACACGTCGACTCAACAACTCAAAAACTCACATTATCTCTACGTGGAACACTTCGAAGTCTTGAAAAAAACAAGAAAGGAGTAAGCCGCTATCAGGCACACAACCAACGAAGGACGAGAGGAGGCAACGACGACGTCACACACGCAAAGGCACGAACACAACTAACTGAAGTTACAAACTTTCAAACACTCGCGGCGTTGCTGTGGAGCTGATGAGTAAACAGCTAGCTGTTCGCTCGGATTACAAGGTGGAAAACCATTCGGCTATCCCTGCGCTCTCCCCAGACCGACCCAAACATTTGTATGCCATACTGTCTGCATCCTTCGAGCGTAGTCCGCTTTATTCTTCCTGATTCAGGATTCCATGTAATGTTGCGAGCATTAAATGATGAATAAAGTGGACAACGATATAAAATTTTAGACAGTGTGACGCATGGAAGTTGGGGTCGGTCTGGAGAGCGTACACGGATAGCTGAAGTTGTTCTCGGCGAGTGCACATCACGCTATACAGCACGGACGCTCCAGGCTTGTTGATGATGATGTTGATGATGATGTTTCGGTTTGTGGGGCGCTCAACTGCGTGGTTATCAGCGCCCGTACAATTATCCAATCTTTGCTCAGTCCAATTTCGCCACTTTCCTGGATGATGATGAAATGATGAGGACAACACAAACACCCAGTCATCTCGAGGCAGGTGAAAATCCCTGACCCCGCCGGGAATCGAACCCGGGACCCCGTGCTCGGGAAGCGAGAACGCTACCGCGAGACCACGAGCGGCGGACTCCAGGCTTGTTGACATCGGTAGGAAGGGAAGGTGAGCGGCGTCCTAGCGAGGTCTTCGAGCTGAATTGCAACATACTGTGAGTAACAATGTGGACATTCATTAGAGCCAACACTGCTCAGTTCCCTTTCGTCCGCAACGCTCTTCGCCCGATGGCGTCAGAGATTCATGAGTGACTATTCGAATACGTGAAATTGCCTGCAGACGTAATACACACATTCCAGTTGGACTTTATACAGTACTCGCTATTTCTCAGATTAGTAACATTAGGAATATAAGGCAGCGTGCGTATATTCAAGCACATTGACGACAGTTTGAGCAGTATTCAAATAATGCCATCTACTTATGTTGTTCGACGGCTCAGGGTATTTAATATGCTACATGAATGCCTGAATGAACTGACTGCTCGTGTCCTTACCCAGTACAGTGTGGTACTATCAGTGACAAATGAGAAATGATCCGCTGTCTACAGATATAAAGTTAATTCTAGCGTGGGACCTCACAAAACAAATCGCCTCGTACGTCATGTTTCGCAAGTGTCGGGCACAGGTCACATATATTAGCGAACCCCTAACTTACTCCACCTGTCATTCTACAGAACACTTCAGGATGAACTGCAGCTTCCTCCTGAGGGTGCTGTGGTTGGTGATGGCACTCTTGTTCCTTAACTTGGTTCAAATGGCTCTGAGCACTATGGGACTTAACATCTATGGTCATCAGTCCCCTAGAACTTAGAACTACTTAAACCTAACTAACCTAAGGACAGCACACAACACCCAGCCATCACGAGGCAGAGAAAATCCCTGACCCCGCCGGGAATCGAACCCGGGAACCCGGGCGTGGGAAGCGAGAACGCTACCACACGACCACGAGATGCGGGCTGTTCCTTAACTGAGTGAGGTAGTCGCGGGGAGGGTACTATACCCCGCTAGACGGAACAAGTACACGAAATGGAAGTTCCTCTTCCTACACACATCGTTACTAGTAAGACGCAGGAACAGATGGAGGAAACTCCGGCTCCGTCATCTCCACCTGAAGAGTTACAATCTCACACCAGGAAGCACCGATTGAACTGGAACGTAATCCGAGCCAGATTACAGGAAGCATGGAGTCCTCTTTACTCCTATGTTCCCATCTGCAAAGGTTTCTGCAAAGAAGCAGGGGTAACAGTGGCATCCCGGCGGAGGTTCGACTCCTCCCTCGGGCATGGGTGTGTGTATTTGTCCTTAGGATAATTTAGGTTAAGTAGTGTGTAAGCTTAGGGACTGATGACCTTAACAGTTAAGTCCCATAAGATTTCACACACATTTGAACATTTGATTAACAGTGGCAAACATCAGAAGCCGGAGACGTTCCCGAATACTGGAAAGCGGATGTGAAACGGAAAGACTCCCAGTGTGCGTTCCACATGACGAGAGCGTCGTCTGGTAAGCTCGCATCGAGGAACAAACTGAACATCTGAAGGTTTTTCTAAACCAGGCAAAAGAGCAGGCCGTGGCGCCCGCTAAGAGCAAAAACGGACAGAGCAGCGAGCAGTTGCCACAACGCCTACGTATACATTCTGCTACGACAGCCTCGGGCTCCGCCCCTAGCAGTGGCGAAGCGGAAGGGATCACCTCGACCGACACAGCCGGGGACGGTGGTAGAGAGGGCAGCGCACTCAACACGTCACACCGCTGGCCACGGGCCGTGTAGGCAGCTGAAGGAGGAGAACATGCAGTAGCCTTCCCCTGCCCCGTCGTCGTTTATAGGGAAAGAAATGTTTCGCACAAATTACTACTACTGAAGTAGTGACACGATTTCAGACTTTTTACAGTGTAATGTCTGTTAGTTTTATCAACCAGTGTCTCGTAGGTGTTGAAACCTTCCCGTCTCCTCTATACCTCTTTTGTTAATGATAACGTTCCCTTTTACAATAACCTATGTAACCTTCCCTTAGGATTTCTATCTCTTACTTAATAATAACAAATGAAATCTTCCCTTTGAAATTTATTCTCTTTCTCAATCTTAAAATACAAATTTAATTGCTGCTTATTAAAAGTGATTTTCTGATTATTTCGACAAAACATAGGATGTGTCGTCGTCGTGGCCCTCAGTCGTTATCTGCAATAACCCAAAACTGTTCCTTACCTTTTTTACTGTTACTGGATCGCCATCTGACTGCTACATCGAACTGCGACATGAATACACTTACTCTTTTTTACTATACTCTATTAGCTGCTGGTGGGCTTTCTTAATAAGTGGCTGTATTTATTACCAAAGCTGACGTTATTCTTTAATAGCAAAGCTGACGTTATTCTTTAATTAATTTGACTGAAGTTACGTAATTCATAGTTACACTTTTTCTTGACAACAATAAAATTTTTGCAAAGTTTTATGTTGATGGTTTTTGGGTTGGATTATAATCAGTAATGCAACATTGCTGGCAAAAATTAATTATATTCTGAAAACGCTTCAAATATTTACTGTTGGTAATGAAATGATTTTACAGACGTTCAAATGGGACTTACTTTTTCAATAATCTTATAACTAGCAATGCGCAAACATACCTTCAGTAGCCTTGAGTTTCTCAAAAAATTAATTCAATAATATTAGTTCCTCTTATGATAATGGTTAGCTGATGTCTCTGTAGATCCGTTTATAATCTCTTGTAAATCACAGCTAGTGGCTGGCAGGCACACCGCTCCTCTCAACCTCTCGCTTCAGACCTGCTACCGACTCGCTTCACATCTCGCTTACTACTCACTCCTACGAACGCTTAAGTGCGGTCTCTCCTGCCAACAATGCTTTCTGGTGCAGACAATCCCTGCTACCATTACAAAATGTATCAATGCGTGGTCGTTCCCGCTCTTTTCTTAAAATATATCCGTACGCGGTTTCTCCCGCCCTTTTTAAAATTATATCAACAATGCTTTGGTGCAGATATTCCCTGCTACCACAATTATTTCCAACATGACAAATATAAATTATTCCTACTTAATCCTATTAACACATTATAAACATATTTCATAAATTGTGGTTTGACAATAGACAATAGAAATATACACGTCTTACAGTGTTTTCTACAAAGCAGTAATTTTAAACCAATTTTTACTTTTACGCCAATTTTGCTTTTTGCTCCGAGTTTACTTTTAGAAGTAAATGACAGCACAGTACCTTGTAACAGCTCCTTTACCGCCGTTTATTGCGTGCACAATTTTAAATGTCTGCTAATACTCGTAACAGCCAGTACAAAGTGTTTTCCATTTTAACATTCAATATGAATGTGATTTCACCTCTGCACAAAGTAATATCTTTTACTGATTTTATAAAGTACGGCGATTTTACAGGACTTGTAGCTCAAGAAGCTTTGATAATATAACTATGACGTCATCTACAATATTATCCTCGGCACTAAATGCGGCTCCGCAATTCTTTATGGAGACGTACTTGCATCAAGAGTCATTCAACATTCACCGAACGGCAGCGCCATAGCTTCTGTTACCAGGGGCACACAATTTCTCAATATTTATATGCCGTCTGAGACAGATAACACACGAGCCAGATCCGCCTTCTTTAATCGGTGTGCTTGCCCTATTTGGTCTCGACCCACCCAAAAGTGATCGGCAGCTGTCTGAATTGTTTGACATTTGCTACGGCCTCGGCCGACCAGCATCCTACGCCTACTAAATGTCCTGAGTTCGCGGAGCTCTTGGCTACTAAGGAACTATTGGACACATGGCGTCATTTTCATCGAACTTCGACGTATGTCATTCATACAGGGTGTTTCAAAAATGACCGGTATATTTGAAACGGCAATAAAAACTAAACGAGCAGTGATAGAAATACACCGTTTGTTGCAATATGCTTGGGACAACAGTACATTTTCAGGCGGACAAACTTTCGAAATTACAGTAGTTACAATTTTCAACAACAGATGGCGCTGCAAGTGATGTGAAAGATATAGAAGACAACGCAGTCTGTGGGTGCGCCATTCTGCACGTCGTCTTTCTGCTGTAAGCGTGTGCTGTTCGCAACGTGCAAGTGTGCTGTAGACAACATGGTTTATTCCTTAGAACAGAGGATTTTTCTGGTGTTGGAATTCCACCGCCTAGAACACAGTGTTGTTGCAACAAGACGAAGTTTTCAACGGAGGTTTAATGTAACCAAAGGACCGAAAAGCGATACAATAAAGGATCTGTTTGAAAAAATTCAACGGACTGGGAATGTGACGGATGAACGTGCTGGAAAGGTAGGGCGACCGCGTACGGCAACCACCACAGAGGGCAACGCGCAGCTAGTGCAGCAGGTGATCCGACAGCGGCCTCGGGTTTCCGTTCGCCGTGTTGCAGCTGCGGTCCAAATGACGCCAACGTCCACGTATCGTCTCGTGCGCCAGAGTTTACACCTCTATCCATACAAAATTCAAACGCGGCAACCCCTCAGCGCCGCTACCATTGCTGCACGAGAGACATTCGCTAACGATATAGTGCACAGGATTGATGACGGCGATATGCGTGTGGGCAGCATTTGGTTTACTGACGAAGCTTATTTTTACCTGGACGGCTTCGTCAATAAACAGAACTGGCGCATATGGGGAACCGAAAAGCCCCATGTTGCAGTCCCATCGTCCCTGCATCCTCAAAAAGTACTGGTCTGGGCCGCCATTTCTTCCAAAGGAATCATTGGCCCATTTTTCAGATCCGAAACGATTACTGCATCACGCTATCTGGACATTCTTCGTGAATTTGTGGCGGTACAAACTGCCTTAGACGAGACTGCGAACACCTCGTGGTTTATGCAAGATGGTGCCCGGGCACATCGCACGGCAGACGTCTTTAATTTCCTGAATGAATATTTCGATGATAGTGTGATTGCTTTGGGTTATCCGAAACATACAGGAGGCGGCGTGGATTGGCCTCCCTATTCGCCAGACATGAACCCCTGTGACTTCTTTCTGTGGGGACACTTGAAAGACCAGGTGTACCGCCAGAATACAGAAACAATTGAGCAGCTGAGGCAGTACATCTCATCTGCATGTGAAGCCATTCCGCCAGACACGTTGTCAAAGGTTTCGGGTAATTTCATTCAGAGACTACGCCATATTATTGCTACGCATGGTGGATATGTGGAAAATATCGTACTATAGAGTTTCCCAGACCGCAGCGCCATCTGTTGTTGAAAATTGTAACTACTGTAATTTCGAAAGTTTGTCTGCCTGAAAATGTACTGTTGTCCCAAGCATATTGCAACAAACGGTGTATTTCTATCGCTGCTCGTTTAGTTTTTATTGCCGTTTCAAATATACCGGTCATTTTTGAAACACCCTGTATCTATAAGGGCGGTGCCAGTAGGATCGAAAGAATCTTCGTCTCAAAGTATTACAGTGCATCCTCTGGCTTTCAGTGACCACTGTGGCTTTGCATGTGAAATGAAACTGAAGTGTGGTAGTTTCGTGACTGCTTCGCGTTTCTAGAAATTCAGTACAAGCACAACTGCTGCAGTCGATGTCCGCGTGAAAGTACATCTTGCAGGGCAGCACTGCGTACAAAAAATGGGCAGTTACAGTTCCACCCTCGAGTGGTGGACCGACTTTGCAAAGGCAAGGCGCAGGGTTACAGGCGCGAAGCATCCTTCTGCAAACAGCGCACATCTGCCTTTAATCAACAGCGTCTCCGAGATGCACTCGACGCCCCTGTTGGTCACAATGCAGACCTTCCCTGCGCCGTTGTGAAACTAAAAAGAAAGTCATTCCCATCCATCGAGAAGAGGCGAAACGGATCCTGGTCCGCAGCCGCCTCCGGTGTGACTTCTACGACGAAGTACTACCAAACTATCATTTGGAGCGTGAAACGCTACTGGTGAGCAAGAAACATGTGTACAACCACAGTAACGGATGCTGACGTCCTCCTTCTCAGAAGGCCGCTATTGTAACTCATGTCACGGACTGCGTTACCGCCGGCCGCGGTGGCCGAGCGGTTCTAGACGCTTTAGTCCGGAACCGCGCGACGGATGCGGTCGCAGGTTCGAATCCAGCCTCGGGCATGGATGTGTCTGATGGCCTTAGGTTAGTTAGGTTTAAGTAGTTTTAAGTTCTAGGAGACTGATGACCTCAGATGTTAATTCCCATAGTGCTCAGAGCCATTTGAACCTGGCCGGCCGCTGGTGGCCAAGCGGTTCTAGGCGCTTCAGTCTGGAACCGCGTGGCCGCTACGGTCGCAGCTTCGAATCCTGCCTCGGGCATGGATGTGTGTGATGTCCTTAGGTTAGTTAGGTTTAAGTAGTTCTAAGTTCTAGGGGACTGATGACCTGAGATGTTAAGTCCCATAGTGCTCAGAGCCATTTGAATAGCCATTTGAACCATTTGAACTGTTTTGCCAACATATTTCTCCCTACTGACGATGACAACACTGGTTTACGCCCCTTGTCGGAAGGAATACCCTGCGTTATCTCTGATCGCGTTGTATTATGCGAGGAAGTGACGCAGCGTGACGTAGACGTGGTGTTAAAAGGATCCCCGAAAGGAAAGTCGTCCCCAAGCCCGGCTAGTCTCTCCGAGAGACTTTTATCGGGTCTTCTGGGGTATCAATGAGACACATTCACCGACGTGGTGGACGACATCATTCACTGTACAGCGGTCCATAGCAAATTTCTAGAAAACCGAAGTGTCGAATTGTGCTGATACCAAAGGCACAGGCTAAGTGTAGTACTGCATACCTAAGTCGCATAACACCCTCTGAACACCAATTATAAAATTGTAGTTAGATGGGATCGTGGTGAAAATGAAGCTCTTCACGAACAAAGTTATCTGTCCATACCAGTCAGTCGTCGTAACAACTTCCACGCTGCGTCTGTGTACAGGGATGCGGTCTCTTCTGCGGAAATTCTGTCAACTGACTTCGCCAACACCTTCGACCACTTCAGGCACAGTGAACTATTGTGTGTCATAGCTAAACTAGGTTTTAGTCAACAGTTCATGCAGATCGTTAAGAACTTACTCACAGAAGAAATATCTGTGTTGATCGTTAATGGCCAAAGAACGAATCCAAATGCCATACAACAGCCAATCCGACATGGATACCAGTTGTCTACGTTTTTCTTTGTGATTGCGATTGACCTTCTGTTGCGAGCCATAGACCGCACTGTGGGCGGCGTGAAGACACAGCACACGATCCTCAGATGTTCAGCCTATACTGATGATGCGGGCATCTTCATAGAACAAGTCAATGACACTGATTTCATTCATCGGTTACTCAGTCCTTACGATAGCGTCTCAAATTAGCCAGCATGAAACTGACTACAGACATCGTTGGTGCTTTTTGCACGAGCATATGATTGATATTGGGGCTTGATGTCAGTGCATGCCCGCAACAAACGCAGGCGCGAACTTGGCGACGAATCCTTGTTACTATAAAGGGTCTTCGTAGAAAAAGCGCAACTAGGGGGCTTAACCTGCATCGAAAAGTGACACTAATCAGTATGTTCACCATGTCAAATACCTGGTACGTTGCTCAAATTCTAAGTGTACCAAAACTCCTTAGCAGCTTAGTCCCGTATGTTGTACATTGAAGAGCCAAAGAAACTGCTACACCTGCCTAATATCGTGTACCCCCTCCCCCACCCCACCCCCCCCTCCCCCCTAGCACGCAGAAGTGCCGCGACACGACGTGGTATGGACTCGAGTAACGCCTGAAGTAGTGCTGGAGGGAACTGACACCATGAATCCTGTCCATAAGTCCGCAAGAGTAAATGGTGGTGGAGATCTCTTCTGAACAGCATGTTGTAAGTAGTCCCAGATATGTTCAATAATGTTCACGTCTTGGAAGTTTGGTGGAGAGTGGAAGTGTTTACACTCAGAAAAATGTTCCTGGTGCTACTCTGTAGCAATTCTGTACGTGTGAGGCGTTGCATTATCCTTCTGGCATTGCCCAAGTCCATCGGAATGCACAATGGACATGAATGGATGCAGGTCATCAGACAGGATCTTACATACGTATCACCTGTCAGAGTTGTATCTAAATGTATCAGGGGTCCCATATCACTCCAACTGTACACGCCCCACACCATTACAGAGCCTCCACTAGCTTGAAAGTTCCCTGCTGACCTCCAGGGTCCATTGATTCATGAGGATGTCTCCATTCCCATAGACGTCCATCCGCTCGATGCGATCTGAAACGAGACTCGTCCGACCAGGCAACAGGTTTCCAGTCATCAACAGTCCAATGTCGGTGTTGACGGGCCAAGACGAGGAGTAAAGGACCCCTCCCACCGGAGGTTCGAGTCCTCTCTCGGGCATGGGTGTGCGTGTTGTTGTTAATATAAGTTAGTATAAGTAGTGTGTAAGTCTAGGGACCGATGACCTCAGCAGTTTGGTCCCTTAGAAGTTCGCACATATTTGAACATTTGAGGAGTAAAGCTTTGTATCGTGCAGTCATCAAGAGAGTAACAGTGGCCTTCGGCTCCGAAAGCCCATATCGATGCTGTTTCGTTGAATGGTTCTCACGCTGACACTTCTTGATGGTCCAGCATTGAAATCTGCAGCAATTCGCCGAAGGGTTGCACTTCTGTCACGCTGAACGATTGTTTTCAGTCGTTCTTGTAGGATCTTTTTGCGGCCTTAGCAATGTCGGAGATTTGATGTTTTAACGGATTCCTGATATTTACGGTACACTCGTGAAATGGTCAAACTGGAAAATCCCCACTTCATCACTACCTCAGAGATCCTGGTCCCATCGTTCGTGCGGCAGCTATAACACCACGTTCAAACTCACTTAAATATTGATAACCTGCCATAGTAGCAGCAAGTGACCGATCTAATAACTGCGCCAGACACTTGTTTTATATAGGCGTTGCTGACCACAGCGTGGGTGCTATGGGGACACGAGCTTTTTGAAGTCACTGCGGCAACCAGTGTGCTGCACATGTCACCTGGGAGCTTCGTACTGATCGACTCCAAACGCAAGAGCGAGTCGCTGCTGGCCCACTTCATAGCCACCTTATCTAGCTTGTCACAAATCCTTCGATGGCTCTGGTTCAAGCCTTCCACTCGACTCAGAACCAGGAGGCGATGATCTGACCTGGGGACATTGTAGCAGACTGTGAGCTCCCTTGATAATCCGTGAGCATTGCTGGTCTCCTCAGCCTTCTGCTCCAGTCGTTGTAATGATACACGTATGACCTCAGAGCCCAGATGATGGGTCTCGTTTGTTCCGACGTACACCACAATCCACAGTTCGTGACACCCTGTTCCCTCAATGGGCCCTGGAACAGCCCCTTACATCTTTACTACTATATCTATTTGCAAAACATTTAGCAGACAGTATCCATGTATACACTGAATACAACAGCAAAATTACACTGTTGTCGAAAATTAAAGTAACAAACGGAAATTTTGCAAGGTTGCATTTATTTTGCCACAGAACAGTATAAACAGGTGACAGTAAAGGAGAAACAATGTAAAGATTACAGAACGTAATCAACTGCAACATGCATAACGGTAGACAAGAATGTTCTTCGTTTTTTTAAAACTTAACGGATTTGCACACACATTTTGACAACTGGTTAATGTACTCAGTAAGGGGTGTTGCCACCTCTGGCACCAATACAGGCTTGACAAAGATAGGACATGCTGTGAATGATATCCTCAATCTCATGTTCAGGCAATAACACCCATTCTTCCTGCAGAGCTGCTCACAAGTCTTGGAGAGTAGTTGGTGAATCCCGAGGTGATGCAAACCGTCTCCCTAGTGCATCCCAGACATGCCCTATAGGATTCAAATCGGGAGAGCGAGCAGGCCACACCATGCGTGCTATATTTTCCGTTTCCAAAAAAACATCAACCTCCTCCCTTCCTCTTAGATGTCGAGCATTATCGTCCATCAGTACGAAGTCTGGGCCCACAGCACCTAGCAAAATCGCTCATGAGATCCCCAGGTCTCCACACGGTACCTGACAGCAGTTAAATATTGCTGATTCACATATACGTACAATTTCATGAATAGGTGTTCGAGTGGTCAACATAATCCCTGCCCACACTAATAGGGATCCCCCTCGACATCGGTCTTTTTTCACAATGTTTGGGTCCCAAAATCGTGTTCCATGTGCCCTCCAGATGCGAATCACTCTCCAGACCAAATCGGGACTCATCCGACAAAAGCACGTTGTCCACTGTTCGACCGTCCAGGTGGCATGTTGACGGCTCCACTATAGACGTTCCCTTCTGTGAAGACACGACAGAGGTAAACAGACAGCAAAACTCCAACAATAAAGGCCACTCTGCTAAAACCTTCTGTACACCCTTCGCCTCGATACAACACGCCCAGGTGATGCTGCGAGGTCAGATGCCAGTTCCAGTGCAGTACTAAGGCGGTTTCGTCGTGCCCTTACAGCCAAATAACGGTCATCTCTTTCTGATGTCACACGTGGTCGGCCCCGTCCTCGTCTCTGGGATACAGTTTCGGTCTCTATAAATTGTCGCCTCATCCGAAAAACAACAGAACGATTCACGTTAAGCCATCTACTGCTTCCATTCTTCTCTGTGTCATACTGGAGCGTCAGTGACTCTGTACACAGCGATTGTGGATGTGGGACTACCCTGCAAACACTATCCCGTTTGATAGGTGCCCTGACGTCATTGCTGGCGTGGTTGTCCGTTGATTGGAATGCCATCTTCCTTGCAGAACACGACCTTAACGAAATCTGTTCACAGTTTGTATGATTATATGGTGAATTAGACACATGACGGTGAAATAGCAGCTTGTTGCTTTAATTTTGAGCACCAGTATATATCATTGTAAGACACAACGTCGTAAACACAGATATGCGTGGAGGAAAAGGTTTTCTTAAAACGAAACGCAAATTATCCAGACTGTACTCATTCAGTGTTTGATAATGAAACCACTTAGCGACTTCCAAGAATGTTTTTACATAATTTCAAACCTTTTCTAAACTTATTTTTAGTTGAAGCTTTAACGTCAAATATTTACCACATTAACTAATTTGTAAAGTAATCAGAAGTTTGGTGTAGAGGAGTTCAATTCTTTGCCGGCCGCGGTGGTCTCACGGTTAAGGCGCTCAGTCCGGAACCGCGCGACTGCTACGGTCGCAGGTTCGAATCCTGCCTCGGGCATGAATGTGTGTGATGTCCTTCGGTTAGTTAGGTTTAAGTAGTTCTAAGTTCTAGGGGACTGATGACCACAGATGTTAAGTCCCATAGTGCTCAGAGCCATTTGAACCATTTTTTGTTCAATTCTTTAATGAATCAGGAGTTTACTGGTTACATACTATCTGGAAAGAAGAACGGTGGGGTTAAGAACCACTTACTTCCCATAGGAGTGAGAATGAAAAAGGGGTTACATTGAAACATAACTCAGGAACACGTAAAACAATTTCAATAAAATTTGTTAGGTACATCACACATTATTTGTATAAAAGTACTGTGAGTGTAAGATTGCTCACTGCCACTAGGAGTGGGGGTGTGGACAGGAAGGAGTGACGTAAAATATTCTAAAAAGACATGTTGGTATTTATTGCCTGGATAGAGAGAGGAAGGGGTGGAAGTGATGGACCGAAATACGGGTACTGATGGGCAGACGGGGGAGAAGGGGTTGGATAGACAGAGCTGGGAGGAGGAGATGAACTAATAGAAGGCTGAAATAAATAATATCGGGCCGGAGCTGGGTTTCTGTGCTAGTATGCAAATAAACGTGCGAAATACACGAATTTTTTTACTTACCTGAATTTGCGACATTTTGTACGCTAGTTTTCCAAAGATGAACACTGCAACGTCTTTCTCGTCCAAGATAGTTACCCGAATTTTCAACAGCAATTATTTGCTTTGGCTACTGTTCAACTTCATTTTAGTGTACTCGCAAAAACTGTAAACAATAAATTATTGTGTTGATCAAACTCATCTGTTTCTATTTATCTGCATGATCTGTAGTATATATTCATGTCGTGAAACTTAATATTTGGTAGGGCTATTGTGATGATATGGTGAAGATAACTTACGTTTTGTATAAATCTATAACGTGAAAGTTTTAGCATGAATTCTAACTACATCCAGGTTTCCTCACACATGGGGCAGGAAAGCCGTTCAATGACACTCTTTGGTGAGTCTTACTACAATCACGCAGAGCTCTCTGAATGTGACTGATGGGGACTGCTGATCTGTCTTGAGTTTTGGCTGGACTCACTGTCGACAACGTGACTATGGATTTATGGGATTCAGATCGTGTGAATGCGGAGAGCTATAGTTTCTGGGTAGCTTCCTGTGGCTATCAATATCCGTTCCTGCCGCCGGCTCAGTTATCTCTGAGTAGCGGTGATTTATCATCGACGCTCTGTTCTGCAAACAAAAACCGAAAACTCTTGGAAGCGGAATGGAAATTATTCAAAAACTGTGAACCTGAACATTCAGAACCCGTTTCTTCTCAATTGCTTTACTTTTTCCTGTGTAAATTCTCTGAAATTCACTTGTGAGGGCTCACCCATGACGGCCAGTTATTGTAAATATACCACTGTATTTTTGGGATAATTTATTGTTGTTCTTTTCCTTAATTTATTGTATGGTATGACTTCTACTAGCTATTGCAAGCGGTATACAACGTGCTCAAATTTCTGCATTTAGTCCAACCTTTAAATTGATGCATAGTGTTTACACTGATTAGACGAAATAATAAAGGAAGAACTACATCCAGCTCTATTTATTACAACCACTAATTTGCCATATAGCCCCTTCCAATCTTGTACAAGCAAAATTCGCAGCCATCTGTAACCAAGGTTTCCGTAGTCTACTTCCAATGTACCTTAGTATCCCAGCGCTCGACCCCAAAGGCGACACAACTACTGTGAATCTGGCTTCAGTATTAACGCCTAATTTGTTTTGATTTTATAAATCTTACACATCATTATCACGATGTAGGGCCCGGACATATGAATTTATTGGAAGGAATATGTCCGAATGCTGATATGAGGGGAATCGTATTTTGAAACACAGTAACTGTTTGACAATAGAGCAGGCGACAAATCTTTAGAGTCGAAGGCGTACAGGCGGTACAATATCCTAAGCTGAGTACTTTGATATCAGGAACAAAGACTCTTAAACGAATTTTTAAGCTTGTGTTGCCGCAAACAACTTCTACATTGTAGCAACAACTTAAGATTACAGCAACAGTTGAAAGAGAGGGCCTCCAGTCTGAATACATCCATTCCAACACAATCCATTCACAAAACTGAGCTCTGGGAGTAATTGTTGCTTTATCTGGACTCTCTACACTGCAAACGTCTGCAGCACCCTTAATCCAATTGACGTCCATAGCATCTGACGATAAAGCTCTGTTTTGCGTGTTTACATGTTTATTGCAGTCAACGTGCTGCTTTAATCTGGACTACAATCATCCTTATTATCCGTTGCCGGTTCTGGATGACTCATGGTTCTCGAGGCTTGCATTGTCGACTGCTCGATAATTACACTGTCACAAAAATGTATAAAATGTTCTAGGTTGCTTGTATTTCCCGATTATCTTCCATCGTGCTGGCTGTTCCATTCTCACTGAGTGTTGACATCACCATGTCATTACGCTGTGCATGACTATTATTCATAGAAATATAGTTAATAAAAAAAAACACTGCTCTAATCACTTTTTCTAATTCACTGTCAATAAACGTCGTCATACTTTCAACATGTGGCGGAGCTATCCAAATGCTGGCACCTCTGCCATTCAGTGATTTTGCAGATCGGCCCTATTCGAAGACTGCATATTGCAGGTTCGAGGCACGTATGACTGCGTTGTAACACCCACTTCTCCTTCCAAACACGTGGACAATGTTCAGATTGTGCCGTAGCAAGATGATGTGTACTATCTGTCACTTTAATTTTGAGAACTCATCGGCTGATTAATAATATAAGCACTGTGATCAAGTAAGACTTGTTATTTTTATCAATACTTTTTCGTCTCTGAATTCCATCTCAAGTGCCACTGAACAACTGCGATTAATCTCAAGGAGTGCGCTATAGACAGCGAGTCAAATGTGACAACAAGAGCGTTACAGGCCGAGACAATACTCGGCTAAAGTTCACACAGTAGAACTCGAATGGAGTTGACGCTACCGCACAGCAACAAGAGTTGCCACCCCGTTCAGTTCAGTCCAATTTCAATTTATTGGAACGAATCTTTGACTTGTTATCTGAAAACTGTAAACAGATCATACATATTCAATAATCATGGTGGCATTCGATGATTTATATTTTGTATATACACTACTGGCCATTAAAATTGTTACACCATGAAGATGACGTGCTACAGACACGAAATTTAACCGACAGGAAGAAAATCCTGTGATATGCAAATGATTAGCTTTTCAGAGCATTCACACAAGGTTGTCGTCGATGGCGACACCTACAACGTGCTGACATGAGGAAAGTTTCCAACCGATTTCTCATACACAAACAACAGTTGACCGGCGTTGCCTGGTGAAACGTTGTTGTGATGCCTCGTGTAAGGAGGAGAAATGCGTACCATGACCTTTCCGACTTTGATAAAGGTAGGATTGTAGCCTATCGCGATTGCGGTTTATCGTATCGTGACATTGCTGCTCGCGTTGGTTGAGATCCAATGACTGTTAGCAGAGTATGGAATGGGTGGGTTCAGGAGGGTAATACGGAACGCCAACGGCCTCGTATCACTAGCAGTCGAGATGACAGGCACCTTATCCGCATGGCTGTAACGGATCGTGCAGCCACGTCTCGATCCCTGGGGACGTTTGCAAGTCAACAACCATCTGCAGGAAGAGTTCGACGACGTTTGCAGCAGAATGGACTATCAGCTCGACGACTATGGCTGCGGTTACCCTTGACGCTGCATCACAGACAGGAGCGCCTGCGATGGTGTACTCAATGACGAACCTGGGTACACGAATGGCAAAACGTCATTTTTTCGGATGAATCCAGGTTCTGTTTACAGCATCATGATGGTCGCATCCGTGTTTGGCGACATCGCCGTGAACGCACATTCGAAGTGTGTATTCGTCATCGCAATACTGGCGTATCACCCGGCGTGATGGTATGGGGTGTCATTGGTTACTCGTCTCCGTCATCTCTTGTTCGCATTGACGGCACTTTGAACAGTGGACGTGAAATCTCTTGTTCGCATTGACGGCACTTTGAACAGTGGACGTGAAATTTCAGATGTGTTACTACCCGTGGCTCTACCCTTCATTCAATCTCTGCGAAACACTACATTTCAGCAGGATGATGAATGACCGCATGCTGCAGGTCCTGAACGGGCCTTTCTGGATACAGAAAATGTCCGACTGCTGCCCTGGCCAGCACATTCTCCAGATCTCTCACCAATTGAAAACGTCTGGTCAATGGTGGCCGAGCAACTCGCTCGTCACAATACGCCAGTCACTACTCTTGATGAACTGTGGTATCGCGTTGAAACTGCTTGGGCAGCTGTACCTGTACACGCCATCCAAGCTCTGTTTGACTCAATGCCAGGGTGTATCAAGGCCGTTATTACGGGCAGAGGTGGTAGTTCTGGGAACTGATATCTCAGGATCTATGCACCCAAACTGCGTGATAATGTAATCACATGTCAGTTCTAGTATAATATATTTGTCCAATGAATACCCGTTTATCATCAGCATTTCTTCTTGGTGTAGCAATTTTAATAGCCAGTAGTGTAGTAATAAGTTATGTTAATAGCAACTATTGGCAATATTAACGTAATAATAAAATAGAAAATTGGAAATAAGAGTGAATTAGAAAAACGTATAAATAAAAGGAATTAACTCAAGTTCCGAATGAATAACTTCCAGCTGATGTTACTAGATATGTTACTGACAGCTTCGGAATAACGTGAGGTTTGGCGACTAACTACAACTATACTTCTAAGCTTGTTGTTGCTACACTATTCTACACTGCCCACACTGGTATGTGCGTGCCTCGCCAATCCTCGAACCTAAGCATACCTGAGTGGGTGGCGATAACATTTTTTCTTTCTTTCTTTCTTTCTTTTTTTTAATGTTACAAACACCGTCCAAACAGGTCTTGGAGGCCCAACGGTACCGACCGGCCACCGTGTCTTCCTCACCCTTAGGCTTGATCGGATACTGATACAGAGGGCATGTGGTCAGCACACCGCTCTTGCGGCCTTTGTCAGGTTTCGTGACGGGTGCCGCTACTCCTCAGTCAATCAGTTCCTCAATTTGCCTCACAAGGGCTGAGTGCGATCCGCTTGCCAACAGCACTGGGCAGACCCGGGAAGTTTCTCTCAGTTAAATTTAATGTGCCTATCATTATCTACAATTGAGGAAACGCTTCTTGTGATATGTTGAAGTTATTTTGATATTCAGAGCGTCCAGCTGATCTTATAGACTGAAAGTTAGCAGTTATTAACTGTAGTCTACAAGTTTTGATCTCTTAAAATTGTTTGCAGATCGCATTCTAATTGTCTACAGACTCTCTCCACCAGAAAAAGGGGAAAACTGAGGACGACGTGATCGGCGGAACCTTCTTCCCCACATTCACAGATTAGTGTGTTACGACATCCCACTCGATGCAAATGTTTGGAATATGGACCGTGAACTGTTTATACCTCGAGAAGGGGCAATGTCATGTAGTTTGACGCTGTTCCTCATGCTTGTTAATATATTGTTGACCGGACTAAGTGCCATTGGAGTCCGAGTCACATTGGCATTCGTCTAACTTCCAGGCTCGTAAATGTCTTTTATCAGTAATATGATTTCCTGTGATTTCGTGCACATATCATATTGTCCAAGCTCCAGCTAATACGGCGCTGCCCTGCAACGTATCACGATATCCATCGGACGTACCCGACAATTACCAGTAATCCCTCGACATGTGTAGTGTGAAAGGCACCGTTGAGCATCAGAACTACGTTCCGCTGAATTCGCCGCAGTGTTGTTTTGTAGCCGCCTAGTCGAAGGCAATGCGCCCAGGAGCTGGCTGCGAAGCTCTCTATGGCGTTGAAGATAGCTTCGTGATATGACCACAACACATTCAACGGTAATTTATGGCCAGCAGTGCCAGCAATGGCAGTCTTATGCGTATTTGTAGCCGCTTTCCGAGTAACAGATTTTACATGTCCTAGAAAGTTTCTTTTCCCTTCTAGAAGAATGCCTAAGTATCTGCAAACGGTGCTGCGTTTTACACGAACTCCGTCAAGCATCAGGGAGAGATTTCTGGCAAGAGAAATTCTTCCCTTCAGAGGTATATATGTAGTTTGATGAACAGCTGTAGTCACTTTGTTATCCTTGCACCAGTGCTCCATCTGAACAAGCACATAATTCGTTCTTTCCCTCAAGTCTCGTTCTGCAGTCTGCAGACACAATTTCTAGGATGTCATCCGCATATGCAACACCTTCAGTAGGGTCTGCCCCAGTCTGACATATGTAATAGGGGTTCATTACTAAGATCCCAGAACAATGGACCACTTATTGAGGCTTGAGGACTGACTTTGGTAACCATTTTGATTACCTTGTTCTGCCCCGAAAGCCACTGAATGCTACGTCCACTACAATAATCTACAAAGCTCTTATACAGACATTTGGGGACACCGAGATCTCGGATGCGTGCAAACGACGCGGCCACCAAAGATTATCGAATGCGTCTGCGATGTCAATCACGAGCGCGATTGCATACTTCACAGTCGAATTTTCTACAATCTGAAGAGCTCTGTTAACAGTATGATCTATACACTTCCTTCTTCTGAATCCATATAGACATTAGTTTAGACACAAGAGCTCCCTGTGGCCTGCAACCAGTCACAGACCAGATGCTCCTGAACTTTGGCCAAGACATTTAACAAGCAGAGAGGTCTCAAGCTTGTCGGTGATATCGGGTTTTTATCCTATCCCTTTTTAATCACTACTGCACTAGCTGTTTTCCATATCGCCGGGATCCTACCTATTCGCAGAGCATCGTTTAGTAACACTGTCAAATATGGCATTATCAGTGGACCCACCATTCTTGACGCAGCGAGAGTTACTTCCTACATTGCTGATACAAATAAATATTGCAATCATAAAGATTAACTTACAAATGTTATATACACTCCTGGAAATGGAAAAAAGAACACATTGACACCGGTGTGTCAGACCCACCATACTTGCTCCGGACACTGCGAGAGGGCTGTACAAGCAATGATCACACGCACGGCACAGCGGACACACCAGAAACTGCGGTGTTGGCCGTCGAATGGCGCTAGCTGCGCAGCATTTGTGCACCGCCGCCGTCAGTGTCAGCCAGTTTGCCGTGGCATACGGAGCTCCATCGCAGTCTTTAACACTGGTAGCATGCCGCGACAGCGTGGACGTGAACCGTATGTGCAGTTGACGGACTTTGAGCGAGGGCGTATAGTGGGCATGCGGGAGGCCGGGTGGACGTACCGCCGAATTGCTCAACACGTGGGGCGTGAGGTCTCCACAGTACATCGATGTTGTCGCCAGTGGTCGGCGGAAGGTGCACTTGCCCGTCAACCTGGGACCGGACCGCAGCGATGCACGGATGCACGCCAAGACCGTAGGATCCTACGCAGTGCCGTAGGGGACCGCACCGCCACTTCCCAGCAAATTAGGGACACTGTTGCTCCTGGGGTATCGGCGAGGACCATTCGCAACCGTCTCCATGAAGCTGGGTTACGGTCCCGCACACCGTTAGGCCGTCTTCCGCTCACGCCCCAACATCGTGCAGCCCGCCTCCAGTGGTGTCGCGACAGGCGTGAATGGAGGGACGAATGGAGACGTGTCGTCTTCAGCGATGAGAGTCGCTTCTGCCTTGGTGCCAATGATGGTCGTATGCGTGTTTGGCGCCGTGCAGGTGAGCGCCACAATCAGGACTGCATACGACCGAGGCACACAGGGCCAACACCCGGCATCATGGTGTGGGGAGCGATCTCCTACACTGGCCGAACACCACTGGTGATCGTCGAGGGGACACTGAATAGTGCACGGTACATCCAAACCGTCATCGAACCCATCGTTCTACCATTCCTAGACCGGCAAGGGAACTTGCTGTTCCAACAGGACAATGCACGTCCGCATGTATCCCGTGCCACCCAACGTGCTCTAGAAGGTGTAAGTCAACTACCCTGGCCAGCAAGATCTCCGGATCTGTCCCCCATTGAGCATGTTTGGGACTGGATGAAGCGTCGTCTCACGCGGTCTGCACGTCCAGCACGAACGCTGGTCCAACTGAGGCGCCAGGTGGAAATGGCATGGCAAGCCGTTCCACAGGACTACATCCAGCATCTCTACGATCGTCTCCATGGGAGAATAGCAGCCTGCATTGCTGCGAAAGGTGGATATACACTGTACTAGTGCCGACATTGTGCATGCTCTGTTGCCTGTGTGTATGTGCCTGTGGTTCTGTCAGTGTGATCATGTGATGTATCTGACCCCAGGAATGTGTCAATAAAGTTTCCCCTTCCTGGGACAATGAATTCACGGTGTTCTTATTTAAATTTCCAGGAGTGTATTTTAGGCCGTTGTAGATTCCTACCGTTGTTGTAGCCTTGTATGTCGACGCTGTTCATCACAGCTGTGCAGAATGGTAGCAACAGTCTGACAGATACAAGATTCCTACAGTGTCACAGAATTGTGAACATGCCGGACTTTCTTAATCCCAGATTAGAGGAAAGCTAGTACTAGCTGGCTAATAAAACGAAGTCTTGATATGAAATAATTTTACTGTAGACTGCCTGATAAAAGTGTGAAGCACGGGGAAGAAATGGTCGGACGTCAATGTAGCTTCGTAAACGCACACACAATCGACAGGTATGTAATTGATTAGACTTGCAATTATCTGTATCAAGTAGAATGGCCACGAGAGTGCAATGATGTTTTTCGTGTTCTTACCATACATGGTAGGGAATACAAGAGGCGTGAACAGTGTCAGATATTGAGTGATTGCTGTGAAGGACACGCACATGCCGCATACTCATGTGAGACAGAGTTATCAACAGGTGACAGAGTTTGAGAGGGGACATTTGGCTGGCTGGTCGAATCGTGCATGTCCAGATTTGTGGAGCATTTGGGTTTAACAGTGGTCAGATCTTGGAATGGATAGTAACGTATGGGCAGGCATATACGTCATCAACCTTTCCGTTGACCATGCCTGACAATAACAAGTGAGCATGACTTTTCATTCTGCAGCGGAGTGTGCGCTGATATGAAACTTCCTGGCAGATTAAAACTGTGTGTCAGACCGAGACTCAAACTCGGGACGTTTGCCTTTCGCGGGCATGTGCTCTACCAACTGAGCTACCCAAGCACGACTCACGCCCTGTCCTCACAGCTTTACTTCCACCAGTACCTCGTCTCCTACCTTCCAAACTTTACAGAAGCTCTCCTGCGAATCATGCAGGACTAGCACTCCTGAAAGAAAGGATATTGCGGAGATACGGCTTAGCCACAGCCTAGGGGATGCTTCCAGAATGAGATTTTCACTCTGCAGCGGAGTGTGCGCTGATATGAAACTTCCCGGCAGATTAAAACCGTGTGCCGGACAGAGACTCTGAGCACTTGCCCGTGAAAGGCAAAGGTCCCGAGTTCGAGTCTCGGCCCGGCACACAGTTTTAATCTGCCAGGAAAATTCAACAACAAGTGAGGGTCGCCATATTGTGCAACAAGCTCATCATCACCCCTTCACATCTGCCTCTGCCATTCGAGAACAAGTGATAGACACCCTGTGTGAGCCTGCACCATTAGGTTAGGAGCAGGCGGAAAAAGGAATTACCATCCCATACATGGGTTTCCGTTAACATCAAAATGCAATCGGCAGCTTTCGCAGTGGGACCAAAACGGGACGCATGGACTGCTGATGGATGGCGTCGGCAATCAATTACGATTCTGCACTACACCGAATGACTAACGTCAGCGAATACGGCGGCTTCCTGAGAAGAGGTTCCATTCTTCCAATGTTTTGGAGAAGCACAGAGGTGTTACTCCTGGCGTCACGACGTGAAGAGCTATTAGGTTTGACTTCAGATCGCTGTGAATAGTGATTTCAGTGACTGTACAGCGGTAAGTCATGGACATCCTGGTTTCTTATTTGTTAATTCTCATGTGACAGTATCATGGTGCTACTGTTGTACAAGGCATGCCTCTATCAACTGGCGACGTGATGTTGAAGTACTCCCGTGGGTAATAAGATCCCCAAGTATGTGTCCATGTGTAGTTTCAGTTCTGACGTAAACTCCTTCTGTATCCAGCGTTTCAAGTGGCAGTTACAACAGTTGTGAGCTAGTTTGCCACAGGAGAGGATACTGTGGTATCGTGCACTATCGATACCACGCCGCGCCAGTGTATGTCTAGAAGTTGTCCGTAATCCATGTGACTACACCGCTAACCTGTGGTCGACTTCTGGACACACTGTCTTCAGCCCACACTGCCAACGCCGCCACGGAGCCGACAAAAGAAGGCCGCACCGATACCTTGCCGATCTGCTAGTTCAGTTCTGCCTGTGTAGTCGATGCGTTGACATTCTGCCTCTGTTGTTATTGCGGATATCTAACCGCCCTATCTCAACGACTTACAAAGGATTGTGCTCTGGACTTTCTACCATTCAAGTTCAGTAAAAGAAGTTTATTGAAAACTTCGTATTCACCTCATTACTTTGCTCTTTGTATCAGAACCCACCAAGACCTTAACATCGACCACCGGGATGACCAAACATCTGGCGACGAGGGAAAACTACGTTCAGTTGCAACTGGGTTCTACTCCTTGCCATACGAACAACTGGCGACTATATTTATTTTGTGCCTTTCTTGTAGATCTTGGCTCCTTCGCCGTGCTTGACTGCTACTTTGCTTCAGTGCTTTCGAGTGTGTTTCAGAACGTTGTTTTCTTGTACCCTTCAGACGTTGATCTTCCTAGTTAATATTAATCCATACTTTCTTTAGTGGTTGTGCTATATTTACTATCGTTTTTGTATGTTTCATCATGCCTCTAAGATTGTTCAGTTTCAGACGCAGCAAATGCAGTAACTCATGGAAATGGTAAGGAGATTGCTCTCTGAGCAAGCGACCATAGCGGCGTCGCCCCCAACACCCGCAGTAGAGTCGGCAAGCTGCGTCAGTTTCCGTACCGCCATTCCGTGCATTTGATCCTAAACACGAAGAATGGTTTGAGTAGCGTGCACAGCTCCACTCCCCGGAACATCACACTCAAGGTAGGGACAGACAACCTTATTTTCCTCCAACAAAGAGAGTGCATGATTATCGGTTAACCTACAAACTTTTGCCCATCGCCAGACCTGAAAGGTTTCCTTATGAAGAACTGATTGCTGCACTAGATAATAACTATAACGAACAGATGAATATGACAGCTGCAAGATATAAATTATTTTTCTTGTGGAGTCAACCCAGTCAGACACGTAAGAAGTGTGTTGCTAACATACAAGGTCTTACAGGCATTGCAAATTCAAGTGTGACTGCGGACGTTATTATAGTGATGCCATGATTAGGGATGCTGTTACTCGAAATGGGGCAGATGCTCTCATACGCGAACAGATTCTTAAGTTCACGTTTGAAATAGGTTTGGGAGTTACTGGGCCGGCTGCGGTGGCCGAGCGATTTTAGGCGCTTCAGTCCGGAACCGCGTGACTGCTACAGTCGCAGGTTCGAATCGTGCATCGCGCATGGATGTGTGTGATGTAATTAGGTTAGTTATGTTTAACTAGTTCTAAGTTCTATGGGACTGATGACCTCAGCTGTTAGGTCCCATAGTGCTCAGAGCCATTTGAGCCAAAGAAGGTTGTGCCGTAATTCGCGCTCCGTGGCTCGCAAAGTCTCAGCCCGGACAGCGACGTAAACAAAACCCGTCTGCCAGACAGCAGGCTAGCGGTGTTAAACCCTGCCCTCGGTATTTCATGGCCCACAAGCGTCGTGCCACAAAGTATTATAATTATTATAACTGCAGCGAACACGGTCTCTTTGCAAAAACGCAAGTCCAAGAGCACTCTGCACATTCTCCAAGGTCTCATTCCATAAATGTAAATATGTAAATCTAATTTTTTCCAGACCCAGTAGTGATACTCGTTTTGATCAGTGAAAATCCGGTGCATCGAAAAATTCACACACTTCTTCCATCCAGCGTCACACTAATAAGTTGTTTGACACTCTGCAGCCGGCCGGTGTGGCCGTGCGGTTAAAGGCGCTTCAGTCTGGAACCGCGTGACCGCTACGGTCGCAGGTTCGAATCCTGCCTCGGGCATGGATGTGTGTGATATCCTTAGGTTAGTTAGGTTTAATTACTTCTAAGTTCTAGGCGACTGATGACCTCAGAAGTTAAGTCGCATAGTGCTCAGAACCATTTTTTGACGCTCTGCAGATTGCCAAACACAAAATACGCATGTAGTTAGACGCTGGTTGTAACCTCCCCCTCACTTATCGACCTTAATGACAGTGAAAAATTAAACCGCATGTACCTAATGGAAATTTGGGAGAAGTAATCGTCACCGAAGTTAATCTGTTGGTAAAGAGGGAGGAAAGGGTTACATCTAAATGAAAGGAAAAATGTAAATGAAACTGGTGGAAATTAATTTTGAAAAGGGGTAAAGTTAATAAAGACAGTAAATGTGCGGCCGTTACGTTAATAATTAACTAGCGGTAATTAGATATTTGAGATTTGGGGGAAATTACGGTCGCCAGTCCTATGGACAATTACTATAGTAACTGAAAAAGGAAGGTTATTACACATATAATTAGCACTAGAAGCGTGGCAACTGAAGTGACACGTGTAGTGTGAAAACTGAAAGTTTGTCAGAAGTAATAAATTTCGCTACACTCTGACTTAATTTATCAAAAGAATTAATAAAACCGGAAAATTGAAAGTTAATTTAGTGACTGAAATTAATAGTGAACTTTGTTTCTGAAGCACATCGAAATTCAGTAAAATACGGTTAGTCTTGGGCTACCTCAACAATCATTTCAAAAGCTACTTGAATCTACGCAATTTAGAAACAAGAGATTTAACTTTGAACTTGAATTAAATGAATCTGAACAATTAACAATAGTAAAATTTAGTACGTACCAAGCTGAGCTGCAGTCACAGGTAAGCTAAAATACGGTAACAAAACTCGCACTCTTAATTTGTGCTTGTGTAATCTAAATATTGTAGCCAGCTATGAATATCTTAACTGAACTTTGAAATTAAAGCAGTGAAATCGAATGATATTACTTTAATGCTGGCGTTTGAATTTCAACGACACTCGGGTTCATTCCGGAAAAGAAAGGGACACTGCTTGGTAATGCAATTGGGACAATGAACAACAAAGGTTCATACTACGTTGCTGTAATTTAGTGAGAAAAATTTAACAGTTTGAAAAGCTGAGGTCTGCCATACAGTTCTAAAACTTTACGTGTTACCAGTCTTCCTTGTTGGTTGATTGAAGGTTTGAAGTCGTCGATCGAGGAGGTGGCGACAGTCACTCATTGTCGGCAGTCGCTGTTGCAGAAGCTGGATGTTGGCGCGCCTTCTTCTCGACACGGTCTCCAGCCGAAACGGGCTCTTGATGTGTGCCAGCTAACGCTCCCGTCCGCGACACCATGTCAGTAACTATCATAGCAAGTCGAGCGCAATTACATGCTGCCAAACCCCGAAAGCGCGGCAACTCGCGGGAGCGTCACACAACACACCTGCTCCCCTGCCCTCCTCCAGCCAGCCTCTCACTGCTCTGCCCGCGCTCCACGCGGCAGAGTTCACACTACCAAAGATCCTAAACACTTCGGTTCTCCACACGACCTGTCGATGTATTCATTCGATAGCATAGTTTTCCCTAGGCAAGACCCAGCGTAAAAATACAAATAGTATTTACAAAACAAACCAATTATACATCGACATAAATGCAGGAATATATATATACAAATAGTAAAACAATTACAATATATAAAGACACAAAAATGTCATATCTTCAGGTAACAAAATAAGGAAAAAATTTATAGTACAATAGATGGAAATAGGAGGATATGCATTTCCGGCGTTACATGGTGCGTCAGCAACTCTCTCGAATAGAAGCACATATGAACTCTTAGGCAAGCCTAAGCTAGGTGGGTCACGGTCAACTCTTTCTGATTGCAGTGAACATGCCATTCCTGTGCCGGGTACTTTCAGACTCTCTGCCACATTTCGTCACATTAAAAATACGATTTTAGTCACAATATTGTGTATTTCGGCGTAACGTCAAGTGCCTGCAAGACGATCAAGAACGGAAGAGCAGAGAGGGCTGTGAGGCCACGTCAGCTGACAGACCCTTCTCTAGGACGACACCTAGACAGGAGCGGCATCTAGGACAAGAGAATATAAGCGCCGCTCCGCCAGGCCGCGGCCTGGGTTGAAGGCGAGCTCTCCTATGAACGCTACAGTAGTAACTTATGAACGGTATTGTTTTGCTTACATTGGAATTGTATATACTGACAGACATTGATTATTTGCATGTCGCCATTTGCTTGCAACACAACTTTGTGAATACGCAAAGTTAAGTATTGTCATTTATCTTACCGTGTTAAAAATCTGTTAATATTATTTGCTTGAATTGTTGTCTAACGATCCGAGAAAGCAGGCCTCGTAGGGACGAGTGGACAGTACACAACATTGGCGACGACGTGTACCACGAACCAAGAGCCGACAGCCACTACTGCTTCCCTGTTTTGATTTTTCATGGGCTCTTGCTTTGCTGGCGCCTTAATTCTCTCTTGTCTTTTCTTTGCAGTTTTGTTTACTTGCTTTAACGGTCTCTTATTGTGTTTTTTTTTATAATTAGTGTTTTCAGGTGGGCATTGCAAATATTTTCTTTGCTTTTGTAGTTATTTTTCTTGCTTGCCTTGTCTGTTTGTTGTATTTGTCTCTTCCCACATGCCCACTCCACCCATCCCAACCCCTGCTCAGACGCCACAGCTGCAAGCGTTAGAGGCAACGCAACTAATCCAGTTGTTTCAGTTTTATACCCAGCAAATATCCTTGCTGCTAAACACGGTGCAGCAGTTCCCGGCCAATGTTGCATGCCCAACAAACCAAGCACTCACTGTAGTTCCAGGTGCTATACCGTTTTTTCGCCTGTTTCATGAACAAGAAGAGAAATGGCTCCAGTGGTTGCAACATTCTGAAGCTTACAACGTACCAGGTACCGTGAAATTGCCCTATTTAGTCCGCAGCTCGTGGTCGTGCGGTAGCGTCCTCGCTTCCCGCGCCCGGGTTCCGGGGTTCGATTCCCGGCGGGGTCAGGGATTTTCTCTGCTCGTGATTACTGGGTGTTGTGTGCTGTCCTTAGGTTAGTTAGGTTTAAGTAGTTCTAAGTTCTAGGGGACTGATGACCATAGATGTTAAGTCCCATAGTGCTCAGAGCCATGTGAACCATTTTTTTTTTTTGCCTTATTTATTGTCCACGGTAGGAAGTGCAGTGTTCCATCTCATTCAAAAACTCTTTCCTAACGCCACTCCGAGTAAACTTTCGTATGATCAGGTTGTGGATTCGCTAACGAACTACACTCCTGGAAATTGAAATATGAACACCGTGAATTCATTGTCCCAGGAAGGGGAAACTGTATTGACACATTCCTGGGGTCAGATACATCACATGATCACACTGACAGAACCACAGGCACATAGACACAGGCAACAGAGCATGCACAATGTCGGTACTAGTACAGTGTATATCCACCTTTCGCAGCAATGCAGGCTGCTATTCTCCCATGGAGACGATCGTAGAGATGCTGGATGTAGTCCTGTGGAACGGCTTGCCATGCCATTTCCACCTGGCGCCTCAGTTGGACCAGCGTTCGTGCTGGACGTGCAGACCGCGTGAGACGACGCTCCATCCAGTCCCAAACATGCTCAATGGGAGACAGATCCGGAGATCTTGCTGGCCAGGGTAGTTGACTTACACCTTCTAGAGCACGTTGGGTGGCACGGGATACATGCGGACGTGCATTGTCCTGTTGGAACAGCAAGTTCCCTTGCCGGTCTAGGAATGGTAGAACGATGGGTTCGATGACGGTTTGGATGTACCGTGCACTATTCAGTGTCCCCTCGACGATCACCAGTGGTGTTCGGCCAGTGTAGGAGATCGCTCCCCACACCATGATGCCAGGTGTTGGCCCTGTGTGCCTCGGTCGTATGCAGTCCTGATTGTGGCGCTCACCTGCACGGCGCCAAACACGCATACGACCATCATTGGCACCAAGGCAGAAGCGACTCTCATCGCTGAAGACGACACGTCTCCATTCGTCCCTCCATTCACGCCTGTCGCGACACCACTGGAGGCGGGCTGCACGATGTTGGGGCGTGAGCGGAAGACGGCCTAACGGTGTGCGGGACCGTAGCCCAGCTTCATAGAGACGGTTGCGAATGGTCATCGCCGATACCCCAGGAGCAACAGTGTCCCTAATTTGCTGGGAAGTGGCGGTGCGGTCCCCTACGGCACTGCGTAGGATCCTACGGTCTTGGCGTGCATCCGTGCGTCGCTGCGGTCCGGTCCCAGGTCGACGGGCACGTGCACCTTCCGCCGACCACTGGCGACAACATCGATGTACTGTGGAGACCTCACGCCCCACGTGTTGAGCAATTCGGCGGTACATCCACCCGGCCTCCCGCATGCCCACTATACGCCCTCGCTCAAAGTCCGTCAACTGCACATACGGTTCACGTCCACGCTGTCACGGCATGCTACCAGTGTTAAAGACTGCGATGGAGCTCCGTATGCCACGGCAAACTGGCTGACACTGACGGCGGCGGTGCACAGATGCTGCGCAGCTAGCGCCATTCGACGGCCAACACCGCGGTTCCTGGTGTGTCCGCTGTGCCGTGCGTGTGAACATTGCTTGTACAGCCCTCTCGCAGTGTCCGGAGCAAGTATGGTGGGTCTGACACACCGGTGTCAATGTGTTCTTTTTTCCATTTCCAGGATTATGATCAACAAGTGAATGTGGTGGCAGCTAGGTACCAGTTCTTTCGTTGCAAGAAAAGGTTAGAACAAACTTATCGCGAGTGGGTAACAGATTTTCAAGGCATGACGAAGAAATACAAATTCAAATGTGCTTGTGGAGCTTTATATTCAATGTTATGTTGTGTGATGCGATCGAGTACAATGTAACTGATATCAAACTTAGAGAACAGATTCTGAAACAGTCCGGTCCATCATTTCAGCAAGTAGTGCAGCTTCTAGATCAGTACGATTCACATGCCCTGTCGGCTGACAAATTTGAGCAGCTAGCAATTTGTCAGATTGAGTCCCTTGCTCACAACTGGCCCATTCAGCAGCGGCAGCTTGTGCGCACCACTACATGTAAACAGCTCTCCACACCATGTAAACAGTTCTCTAAACAGGCGGCTATAGTGAACAGAATTAAGTCATGCCCTCAGTGCTATTCATGACACAAATGCCAAGACTGCCCATTCCAACAAATACAATGTCACGTTTGTGGCAAGAAAGAACATGTATAATCCACATTTTTACAATGGAACAAACATAAGAATTCGACCCACTCACAAAAATCTAGTCACAAGGTCCATGTAATTAATGCTGTGTATTCAAAGTCTGCAACAGGCATGAGCAAAACTAGCAAGCGAGCAGTTTCTTCAGTGCTATGCCAGTCCAACAAACTTTTTGTTCATTTGCTTCTTTGTGGGAAACATGTGAAATTTCTGTTGAACACGGGTGCCTCTGTTACATTGCTAAATCGTGACACATATGAACTCTTAGGCCCCCTACGCCTGTCTACAACTAGCACACACCTGACAGCTTATAATGGACAAGACATTCCCGTTGTCAGAAAATGTGCTTTGCCTGCCATGAATCTCTCACATATGCGAACAGTTACTTTTATGGTGCTAAATCAGGCAATTGTGAGAACATATTTGGTCTTTATTCATTTGATTTGTTTCATTTTAACATTCAACACAATGTGTTGTCAGTGTCTGCATTCCAAGCAAAAGACAGTGTAGCTGGCTGAAAGAATTCCTTGAATTCTTTTCTGAAGGTTTAGGCAAGGCTAATAATTTTGCTGCGCATATTACCATGAAAGACAATGCTCAACCGAAATTTTGCCGGGCCAGAACTGTTCCCAATGCATTACAGGACGAAGTCGCTGCCAAACTTAAAGAATTGCAAGATTTCGGAGCTATGGGGCCCATACAAGCTAGTCAATGCGCAAGTCCACTGGTTTTGCTGCCCAAACCTTCAGGTCGCATTCGCCTCTGTGTTGACTTTAAGTCTACAGTCAGCCCACAAAATGTGATTGATAATTACCCATTGCCACGCCCAGAAGAACTCATGGAGAGATTAGGCGCTGGTCGCTACTTTTCAAAAATTGATTTACACGACGCGTATCTTCAAATACCGCTCGATGAAGAAACTCAAGATGTGTGTGTAGTGAATGCTCATTTGAGTTTGTTGAAATATCTGCGTTTGCCTTTTGGCAGTGCTTCTGCACCTGCCATTTTGCAACTGTATTTGGAACAGGTGACTGCTTAAGTACCAAACTGTTCAAACTATTTGGACGATGTTGTCGTAGCAGATCGTACACCTGAAAGATCACATTACAATTTGCGTTCTTTGTTTCGAGTGTTATCAGGACTAAAGCGTAGACTAGACAAGTGTGATTTTTTAAAACCGTCATGTCATAAACAGTCAAGGTGTACACGCTCTTCAGTCTCATTTATTAGCCATACGAGATTTTCCAGTTCCTCGTAATGTCACAGAATTGCACCCAGTTTTAGGGAAAATGAATTATTATATTCGGTTCATACCAAGTGCTGCACAAATTGCAGCTCCATTGCATCGCTTGCGTTGCAAGAATGTCCCCTTTGTTTGGACAGATGATCGCCAAGTAGCATTTGAAAAACTTAAAGATGCATAGCTCATTGGTCAACATTTGGTTCTCTTTGATCCTGACAAACCAGTTGTACTGCAAGTTGGCGCTTCCCCTTACGGAATATGTGCAGTGGTTTCGCAAAGAATTGGTGATAACATCAGAGCTATCACTTTTGCATTAAAAGTGTTGTCCAAAGCTCAGTGTAACTATTCACAATTTGAGAAAGAGGCATTGGCAATTGCGTATGGTGTCACCAAATTCCACCACTATTTGTATGGCAATAAGTTCTACTTAGTAACGGACCACAAGCCATTGAAGTCCTTGTTTCACCCGACGAAGCCGGTTACTATGCGGGTTGCCCAAAAATTGCAAAGATGGGCTTTGTTGTTGTCTCAATACCAGTACGAGATTGTGTGTCGTCCGACGGCTAAACATGGTAATGCGGACGCGCTTTCACGTCTTCAAATTGGCCTTGACACAGACTCTGACGCTTCTGCTGCATCTCGTTGTCAATAGGTGCTCAGAATTCTGAATTGCTTCAATCTTTTCCACTGAACTATAGAAAAATTGTGCAGGCCATGGAAGCTGATTCGGATTTGAGCATTTTGCTAAAATACATTCGCAAAAAATGGCTCTGATCACTATGGGACTTAACATCTATGGTCATCAGTCCCCTAGAACTTAGAACTACTTAAACCTAACCAACCTAAGGACATCACATAAAACCCAGTCATCACGAGGCAGAGAAAATCCCTGACCCCGCCGGGAATCGAACCCGGGAACCCGGGCGTGGGAAGCGAGAACGCTACACCACGAACACGAGCTGCGCACATACATTCGCACATCTTGGCCTCGTTTTTTCCGTGGCATAAAGAACTCTAGTGTGCCGATACTTTGGGCGCCGGCATAGCCTCGCCATACAGAAAGGTGTGGTTCTCCTTGCAAATGACAGTGGGCAGTCACGTGTGGTTCAAATGGCTCTGAGCACTATGGGACTTAACATCTGAGGTCATCAGTGCCCTAGAACTTAGAACTACTTAAACCTAACGACATTACACACATCCATGCCTGAGGAAGGATTCGAACCTCCGACCGTAGCGGACGCGCGATTCCAGACTGAAGCGCCTAGAACGGCTTGGCCACACCGGTCGGCCTTCAGGCACGTGTGTTGAGGCCTAAAGCTTTGAAAAAATAAGTATTGCAGTTACTTCACCAAGAACACTGGGGGATTGTTCTTCCGAAACGGTTAGTGCGTCGACACTGTACTTCCAAGGCTACGGACACCCAAGTAGAACAGATGAGGTCATAGTGTCACGTATGTGCTGAAAATCAGTCTGCTCCGCCACAAAAGTTCGCTGCTTGGCCAATGTCGCAATCACCATGGCAACGTGTGCACATATACCTTGCGGGAAATTTTTTGGAACATTCGTTGGTTGATTGTGGTATACTTCTATAGCAAGCTTCCTTTTGCTTTGCCACTGAACTCGACAACGTCGCGTAGCACAGTTCAGGTGTTGTCCTTTATTTTTTGCCTCAACGGACCCTCAGTTCACACCCATTGAATTTAAAACATGCTGTGAAAGCAGTGGCATACAGTACCTAACTAGTACACCGTTCCGCCGGCCGGGGTGGCCAAGCGGTTAAAGGCGCTACACTCTGGAACCGCGCAACCGCTACGGTCGCAGGTTCGAATCCTGCCTCGGGCATGGATATGCGTGATGTCCTTAGGTTAGTTAGGTTTAAGTAGTTCTAAGTTCTAGGGGACTGATGACCTTAGAAGTTAAGTCCCATAGTGCTCAGAGCCATCTTTTTACACCGTTCCATCCTCAGTCAAACGGCGAAGCGAAACGTATTGTCAGAACCTTCAAGCAGCAGATGGTCAAACTTCGCACAGCACACACCAGGGATCAAACTTTGCAACTATTTCTCGCCTCCTATCGTTTGCATCCACGACATGGCCCATTGCTTCACGGCCGCCGCCATCCGACACTGCTCCACATGATCCACTCTCCTCACCATCCAGCGCCGAATGATGGCCACAAGTATCGCTTCGCGCCGCACGGTATTATGTTTTTCAGGGTTTTTCGCAGCAGAAGATTGTGGGCGTGAGGCGAGATTCTTCGTCGACTTGACGCATGCATGTATCTCATTTCAGGCCCACACGGATTGCAACGCCGATATCACAATCAAAGTCACCACTGTCATGTGCACGGTTATCCTTCTTTGTCTCTCCCTCCAGATTCACGGATCCCGAGGACACCGCGGCCATAACAGCTGCCAGAGGGTGTCATCCCCGCCGGACATCACACACATCCATGCCTTGGGCATGGATGTGTGTGATGTCCTTAGGTTAGTTAGGTTTAAGTTGTTCTAAGTTCTAGGGGACTGATCACCTCAGATGTTAAGTCCCACAGTGCTCAGAGCCATTTGAGTGTCATCCCGATACCGCAGGACGACCCCATGGAAACAGAGCCTTCGCCTCCTCCGCCTCCTCTCGTCCTCCCCATGGAGTTGGACCCGCCCACGCAGCAGCAACTGACGCCTTCGACATCTTGCTATTGGCCTCAGGAGCTGGACGCCTACCCTTCCCTTCTGGTCGTTTTCCGGGGGACACTTCCCGCCCCGCCAGAGCGAAGGCCGGATGGCGGGGTATGATTGTCGCGCTTCCTATACGACGACGGTCTGTCGGAGCGCTGTGAGATGATGTCAACCAACAGTACGCTGACAGATCTCTCTCTCGGACGATTCCGAGACAGGAGCAGCATCTAGTCGTTGTAGTAGTAGTAGTAGCATCAGCTTTATTCGTCCGTAGATGACTTTTTACAAGGATATAGGGCATGTCAAAATATTTACAAGTTTAGACCAATATACGAGAAGCTAATTCGTATACACATATATTTATAGACTTCTAGTTAGACACGAGCATTAGATGTACTCCTGGTATACAATACTTTTTTATAAATAACTAATTAAATAATGTGATGCCCCACTGTTCACTCATATCTCACCATCAGTCACTGCACACACACACACACACACACACACACACACACACACACACACACACACACACACACACGCACGCTGGTGATCTCTGGGACCTTTTCTGTACCGCAACGTCCCATTTGCTATCCTGAAAAACTAAGTCAGCATCCCTCCATAATGAGTGAGATGTTGAACACAGAAAGAGGAAGAGGTGTTAGTATTGTGCTATGCATAGCTTGGGGGTAAGTATTTCTAGAAAGGAAAAAAGGAAGGGAAAAAATATAAAGTGAAGGTCTTATGTGAATGTTGGATGTCTAATAATCATTATTACTATTAGTTATTTGTATAAAAAGCCCCTACTCTGTTTTATCTAGGTAATCCTTCAATGTATAAAATGTATTGCATGACAGGTAGTTTTTAGCTACCTTTTTAAATAAGTGTATTTTTGCAATTTCTTTAATCTCTTTTGGTAATTTATTGTACAGTTTTATACATTGGTAGAAAATGCTGTTTTGAGTTTTATGTTTATTTTTTCTTGGTAAATGTAAGTTGAGATTATCTCTTGTTCCATGGTCATGCACAGAGCTGTTTGTGCAGTAATTGTCGATGTTATTTTTGATGTGTGTGCAACTGACTGGTAAATGTATTCACACCGAGCAGTTAAAATCCCCAGTGTTCTGAACAGATCTTTACAATGAGTTCGACTAGTATTTTTGGTTATTACTCTTATGGCTCTTTTCAGGAGTTTGAAAATTGTGTTCATATTTTATGCGTCTGTTCCCCAAAAAAGAATGCCATAGCTAAGAACTGAGTGTACATATGAATAATATGTAACTAAAAGACACTGCATGTTACACAGTGCTGATAGGATTCTAAGGGCATAACATGCCGATGACATTCTGTTTGCAAGTTCCTTTGTGTGTTCACACCACTTCAACTGAAAATGAATATTCACTTTTACAAATTTTGCATTTGTTACGCAGTCTATAGAGGTGGCATCTACATTTAATTTAACATTGTCGTTCTTCCTCTTCAAACTGGAATTCATGGCATTAGTTTTCTCTACTTTCAAAGTCACTTTATTGCTTATTGACCAATCATAAACTTCCTTGAGAGTTTCATTTGCTTTCTCGGCAAGGAGTTCTCTTGTTTTCTAAGTGACTATAATATTGCTGTCATCAACGAAGAGACTTTTTTCACCGTAAGTAACATTACTGGGAAACATTGATGTATATCAGGAATAGTATTGGTCCTAATTTGCTACCTTGCGGAACCCCTATATAATGTAGTTTGGTTCTGGTAAGTGTTTTACTAAATGTCTAGATCTATTTGAAGTATTTGTTATCTCTACTCTTTGTACCCAAACTGCTAGCTGGTAAGTGTTTTACTAAATGTTTAGATCTATTTGAAGTATGTGTTATCTCTACTCTTTGTACCCAATCTGCTAGTTATGATCGAAACCAGTCTTTAGCTACCCCTCTTATTCCTAATGCTTCTAATTTATTTAATAGAATCTTGCGTCGACTGTATCAAACGCTTCAGAAAGATAAAAAAATATGCCTGTGACAGACTCACCTTTATCAAGAGCATAAAGTACAACTTAAGTGGATTCTACTATGGCTGACTCCATAATTTTGCCGCTTCGGAAACCAAACTGTGATTCGCTAAAAAGATTGCATATATTCAGGTAATTCATTAATCTGTCTTTCATAATTGCTTCTATTATTTTTGAGAATGCTGACAGCAGGGAAATATGCCGGTAATTTTCTATGTCTTCTGCATTACCTCTCTTAAGCAAAGGTACAGCTCTTGCCTGTTTTAACTGCTCTGGAAATGTCCTTGATGTGAAGGATTCGTTTATCATATTTGTTAAAGGGCCTTGTATAATTCTTATGCATTGTTTCAAAACACACATTGGTATTTCATCTAAGCCTACTGACATTTTTGTTTTAGTTTTTGAACAGTTCTGTTGACTTCATTCTCTGTGATTGGAAGTAGCATCATTGTATTTAGTGATACATTATTTACGGGTGTTATATTTGTTTTGGTGAATTTTTGCTATACTTCTCTGCAGTATCTAGGAAAAGAGAATATAAGCGCCGCTCCGCCTGGCCACGGCCCGAGTTGAAGATGAGCTCTCCTACGAACGCTACAGTAGCGACTTATAAACTGTATTGTTTTGCTTATTTTTGGAATTGTATATACTGAAGGACATTGATTATTTGCATGTCGCCATTTGCTTGCGACGCACCTTTGTGAATACGTAAATTTAAGTATTGTCGTTTACCTTACTGTAATAAAAATCTATTAATACTATTTGCTTGAATTTTTGTCTAATGATCTGAGAAAGAAGGCTTCCTAGGCACCCTATATTAGATGAGTGGGCAGTACACAACATTGTGCACATGTGAAAGTATTTTTGGTATGGACTCTTTTAATCTGTTTGGTTTGCACATTAAAGACAATTGTCTCTCTCTGAACTACTCTGTACCTACAGACAGGGCAGCAGAAATTTGCAATCAACTTAGGCCATTTTCCAAGATGATCTAAGCTAAGCTAGTAATTTTGGTGGTTCACATTACCATGAAAGGCATTTGCAACCACTGCTTTGGCGAGCACGGTTCGTTCTTCACGCTGTCAAAGGTGAGGTGGCGCAGGAATACTTATCTCTGCAGGACAATTGTGTGATTTCCCATTTAGCAGCCATTCAGTGCGCAAAACCTTTCGTGATTATAAAGAAACCTTCATGTAAGTTACGCTGATGTACAGATTTCAAGGCAATAGTAAATCCACAGATTGTGATTAACTCTTTGCTTCACCATGGTCTGAGGAACTTGTGGAAAAGGTTGATGCAGGTCACTTCTTTCCCAATACTGATCTTCGCGATGCTTACTTGCGACTGCTGTTGGATAAATGGACCCAACGCGTTATTCTGATCAAAAGCCACATGGGATTCTTTAAGTTTTTGCGGTTGTCGTTTGGAATGTCCGCATCTACAATTATTGAGCACTGCTAGCACAGTTGACTGCAACAGTTTCTTGCTCAAACTATTTTTACGACATAGTAATTTCGGATCGTACTGCAGATGAATATCTTTCCATTCCCAGGAAATTGTTTCGAGTGCTCTAGCTTGCTGGGTTAAAGTATAATAAAGCCAAGTATGCATTCTTCCTGACTGAGACGGAATATTTGGGACACATTATCAAGTCGGAGTTTACACCTTTTACAGTCACACTTAACTGTCATATGGGACCTCCCAGCTCTTAGGAACGTCAGTGCACTCGAAGCTGTGTTGGATAAGCTAACTTATTACATTCAGTTCATTCCAAATACTGTGTAGATTGAAGATCCATTACACCATCTTCGACAGAAGCATGTTCCATTGGAGTGGAATAGGGAGTCTCAAGTTGCTTTTCAGAAGTTGAAAGAAGATTTATTGAGCGATCGCTGTTTGGTGCATTTGGATCCTGCCAAGTCAGTCATGTTGGCAGTTGACACATTGTCTTAGAGTTGCCTTCGCGTCGAAACTCCTCAAAAAAGAGCAGTGCAACTATTTGCAGACTGAGAAGGAAGATCTTGCTATTATAAATGGGGTGACTAAATTCCACCAATACTTGTATGGCAGAAATTCTACTTGGTGATGAACCATGAGCTTCTCGCCTTATTGTTCAGTTCTTCAAAGCCAGTCCCTCCATATATGGCGCAAAAGTTGCCGCGACGCTCTCTACTTCTATCCAATTATCAGTATGAAATTGTGTGCAGAACAACAGCTAAGCAATTGAAAGTGGAGCTCTTTCTTGCCTACTAATTCAGTGTTTGATACCTTAGAAGATTATTGCTTTGACTTTGATGTCCAGGACAATGAAACACTTGATGATTTTTCCATAGAAGACCAACAGATTATTCAGGCAACAGCTGCTAGCCTCAATCGAAAGATTCTGTTGCGCTAACTCCATGCTAGTTGGCCTCATTCAATTAAGCAGGTTAGAAATCCAGTCGCATGTCATATTTTGCGCTTCAGTAGAGATTACCTGTCCAGCAGGATGTCATCCTCCTACATACAAACTATGTTCAATCCCATATGACAATGTCACGTTTGCTTTAGAAGGAAATTCTTCGCCTTCTCCGTCAAGGCCATTGGGGCACTGTACGCAGTAAATAGCTCACCGGACGCCATTGCACATGGGTCAGTGTGGATGCTCCGACAGAACAACTGACTTCACAATGTCTGTCGCGTGCGGAACACCAGGCTGCTCCACTACAAACATTTTTTGATTGGCCCCAGTGCAGTGTCCCTTGGCAGTGTTTGCATATTGACTCTGTGGGTCCCTACTGCAATTCCTGCTGGCTTATTGTGATACACACCATCAGCAAATTTCCGTTTGTGTTGCCCACGGAATTCACCACAATGCCTAGCACCATCAAGAGTCCAACAATTATCTTTTAAATCAAATTTGCGTGTAGTGTTTATTTCAGAAACTGGGCCCCAATCACATCAACAGACTTTCAGCAGTTTTGTGATTTCAGTGGCATCACCTAGGTACGACCGCACCATTCCTCTGTCAATCTAATGGTGAAGCAGAATGCTTCGTCAAGACTTACAAGCAACAGTTGAAGGAGTTACGTGTTTCCCATACATGTTCGGAGGCTTTACGTCTCTTCCCACCATCCCCAGTCACCCAACAGCAAATCACCAACGGACGCTGAAATAGGGCACTGCTTCAGCTGCTGCGTACTCCACAGCAGTCAGCCCATCGTCCACAGCGGTCTATGTTTAACGTGCATGCTTTTTCAGTGTTTTTTGCAGACACAGGTGCTGGGAACAAGGTGTTAGTACCAAAGTCGTGGGCCGCTCGTTATATGTTGTACAGCGTCTCACTGGGCTGCAAAAGTGCCATCGAAATCTGCTTCGTTTGTGTGGGCTGTATGACCCTGCAGTGGGTTTTTCATTCATATATTCGCTGCCCGACACAATCATGCAGCCTCAGCCGCCTTCGCCTTCCCCGAGCCCCACGACACTCGCGCCAGACATGGGGCCCATGGACGTCGGCACAGCACCGTCGCCTTCACAGCAGTGCCCGATGCCCCATCTGTGAGAGGTGGGCCCCCTTCGCCCAGTCGACTTCTGCTGAGCCACCGAGGGCCCTCCAGTCGCCGTTGCACCTCTGCCATTAGAAAACGTGCACCATCCCTGGACGTGGTTGCCCAACCTATGGCTCTTTTTTACCAGATGTTTTCTGGTGTTCGAAGATGAATCTTTCTGGCAGGGGCTTGTCATTGGCTGAAGTTCTGGCTCCTGCCTCCTGCATGGCACCTACACCCAGACCTCCAGATCTCCCACCTAACACCTCTCATCGTCGTTCCCGACGCCAGTACACGATGACGGCGAGGAGATTCGCGGGGAGGGGGTGGGGGAGAAACGTGATATCGTGCGCTATCGATACCACACCGTGCCAGTCCACGTGTAAAAGTTGGCAGTAAGCCATGTGAATACACCACCAATTTGCGGCGGGCTCCGATACACACCCTCTTCAGTCCACGCAGCCAACACCGCCACGGAGCCGACAAAAGGACGTCACACTGATGTCTAGTCAGTTGTTTAATTCAGTTCTGGCTGTGTAGTCTAAGCATCGACCTCTGTTGTTATTGGATATCGATCTGGCCTATCTCAAGGACTCACATCGGATTGTGCTCTAGACTTGCTGTTATTCGAGTTAAGTAAAAGAAATTTAGTAAATACTAATTCTGTTCTCTTTCTTAGAACCCACTAAGTCCGCTTCCACCATCTGGACAAGCAAACAGATACAGCGGCTTTATGCCTCTCTTCCCAAACGAATCAATACATGCATCCAGGCCAATGTCATACTGATATGTGGGCTAATACTGCCAAATTCTTTGTAAACTAGACTCGATTTTGTAGTCACTGGTGTAACATCACATACCCTCTCAACCCAATGAACTGCATTTGTTCCTCCTCTTCTTCTGCGTGCTTCACTTATTTGTCTGGCAGGATATGTAGACAATCGGTCAAGCTCTGCGTGGTAAATCTCTTGCTCGTAATTTACTGTGCAACTCAGGATGCCGTGTACATAAATCTAACACTTATACCTCACTACCTGGACGATCCCCAATAGGTTTTTGTACTTAACCAATATAAAAAATGTATCAAGCAAATATTGTTTACTTACCAGAGTGACATTAACCAGCACAACTGCCTTTCTTGCAACTTTGCTCGTTCCGAAAATACGAAATACAGTACATTTATTTAAATAGTATACACAAAATAAGTTAACTGAGATTGACTTCGGGTGCAAAAGCCCTCGTTATTATTGCAATTAATGAGCAAAGGTTATTTAAGGCATGAACTATGTATTTAAATTAACTGGAAAGAGTCTAAAAATAATGCATGGCTGTATGCATACATTTTCATAATTTTTTGAGGACAGTACAGAAATATTTGTTTGATAAATTAAGCGGTTTTTTCTTGCTCCGATAAAGACAGAATAAGACATTTAATTTATAAAACAAATGTTTTTAATAAACATGTAATACTTCCACATCTCTAGATGTAAAATTGCGCATGTGTTGTTTTTTATGTTTAAAAAGACTGGAGATACAGAATGATTAGGAGCATCATACGTTTCGTTAGTACTGATGACGATACACAAATAAACCTTTTACTAATTATGCACAGTAGCACCTGATCATATACATGAAATTTTAATGAAGCACTTGATCGTTTATATGATAAAAATGTGTTCAAAATTTCAGGCTCTGATAAGGATTATTCTCTTCCAAGTTGTTGTGCATTGTGTTTTAGATAAATGTATTGTTTGCCCCGACCTACATAGGCAGAAATGATCATCATAATAAAATAAGAGAAATCAGAGGCCACGCTGAAGAACTTTCATTTTTTCCGCAAGCTGCTTCCGAATGGAACGGTAGAGAAACAGCGGGAAGGTGGTTCGATAAACCCCCTGGCAGGTCTTAATTGTGAACTGCACAGTAATCACGTACATGCAAATAGTTATCTGATATAAACAAAAACAATGCACTTTTGTTATTCGTAAAGGCAAATGTAGGCAAAACACAGAATTAACTTTTTAAAAAAACCTTCCACAGAGAAGCTCCTGCGAACAGAATGTCAGATGAAGATTCCGCAAAGGGCACAAAGGATTTATTTAGGTGCTACGTCTATTCTCTGAAACCTCATGAACTATTGAACGCGTCAGTCAGACGAGGGTGACAAGTTTAATTGCGGGCATTTACTGGTAACTCTACAGGGGAGAGTCTTTAAATATTCTTCTATTAATGGCAAGAGAAACCGAAATGTCAGCCAGTACTGAGTGCCAATGCGGACGAGAGGCTGTCAGTACAGATTTAAAACGGCTAACGCGGACGGTGATGTGGTTTCCGGGAACTTCAATATAGATCCCACTTCCCCTTCCCCAACTCAGACACACACACACACTCACATGTACACAGGCACACGCACACGCACGCACACATGCAGACGCACACGGAGTGTCTCCACAGGTGGTCGTTTTAGTAGACCGAGTAGGACCGTCACTAATAAAATCGATACTGAATATCATCTATCGTTAAAATCTTACAAACCGTCTCCAGAGCTTCAGTCACGTGTCTATGTTTTTAACGCGAAGCATTTCTCGTTAAAAATCATCGCTCGTATACTAACGACACACAGAAAAAACTTGGGTAGGCTGAGTATTTCACACTCGCTAGACGCAAGTTTCTGTAACAACCAGTTCCAGAGTACTTTATTTATGATAATCGTATACGTGCACATACTTAAGAAAAACTGAAGAAAAATTTTAGTAATTTATTAGTTTACTTATACTTGTACTAATTCGTTTCCTATCGTTACAATTACGCGTGTAATTCCCAACCAAAATATTGATTAAATTCAGTGCTTATCCGAGAGAGTGTGTTCAAGAGGCTTGCAAAAGTTAATAGGCATATATGAAGGACTTATTTCAATAGTGGTACAAGTCCACTATTGAAATAAGCCCTTCATATGTTACATGAGCATCTGAATGGAGAGACATTCCCAGATACTCCACAGCATTGAACACATCACACTCAAGTGGATTTGTCTGCTGCAACTGTCAAACACGGACCCACTCCTTCGAGAACTAATCCAGCAAGGGTTGCAAAAGATCGCAGTTTCCCGCTATTCTATATCTACTATATCTTGTACTTTGAGTACAAATGAGAATTACGCGATGATTGTACTCCATATCTGAACACATTACTTCCATGCGTTTCAATGGAAACTCTTCTCTCGTCGTTGAACTGGGTCAGGACACACTAAAGCTGATAAACAGTGATATAATATATATAACACTAGTTCTCACACAAAACTGCTTATTTTTGTAGCTGCCTAGTGACAAACTGTGTGGGATCTTAACGGCCACTAACGCAGATGTCAAAGTTTTGGCCTAGGGATGACAAAATTAGAAATATGACTATTGAGCTTACAGGATAATAAATGAGCAACATTTAGTACCGTAATGTACTATCAGCACTAAAATTTACTTAAAAATTTGAATTCGTTACACACTTACCACAATTAGCCAACGACAAATATTTATTATTCTAAAATGAAAATGTAGCCGCTAAACTTATTTACCAGATTCCTTTATTGGCCTTGGAATGTACTGTGTCCTCGTGTGATCTTCCGCCAAGTATGAGAAACATTTCAGGAGTACAATAAAATGTGGAGGAAGTTAGTGTTTAACGTTCCGTCGACACCGAGGTCATTAGAGACGGAACACAAGCTCGGATTAGGGAAGGATGGGGAAGGAAATCCGCCGCGCCCTTTCAAATGAACCATCCCGGCCTTTGCCTGAAGTGATCTAGGGAAATCATGGAAAATCTAAATCAGGATGGCCGGACACGGTATTGAACCGTCGTCCACCCGAATGCGAGTCCAGTGTGCAAAAGAAAATGTGGTAATATGATGATCCAGTTTCATATTATCTTGCCTCATGCCGTAAGCAATAAAACAGTATATTCACTGAAACTTAAAGTGAAAATCATGTTTACTGACGTGGAAACGAAAGTAGGTATTTCACAGCTTGTATAAATTTTTTACCTTCAACCTTAACAATGTAAAAATAATATTAAACGGTTTATTTACAGTTTCTGTAGCTTTTCTGCTGATATTTTGTTCCTAAATTAGAAATGAAACTAAAATCCGTGTCACTGAGAGACCGATACACTGAAACTTCCAGGCACATTAAAACTATGCGCCGCACCGAGACTTGAACTCGACAACTTTGCATGTAGCGGACAGATGGTCTGCTATCACTGCCAACCATCACTCACGATCTGTCTTCACAAATTTACTTCCGCTGTTACCTGGTCTTCTACCTTCCAAACTTAACAGAAGTTTTTGCAAGGCTAGAACTCCAGGAAGAAAGTGTACTGAGGAGACAAGAATTAGTTACAGCCTGGAGATAATTCCAGAACACATTTTTTCATCCTGTAGCCGAAGGTCCGTTGTATGAAACTTGCTAGCAGATTAAAAGTGTGAACAAGACAGAAAGTCTAAGACGCAGCCTCTGCCTTTCGTCAGCAAGCGCTCTGTCTACTGATATACCTTTCGTTTATTTTTATCAAAAACTTTTGTTTTACTTTTAGGATATAAATATACAAATGCAGCCATTTCTTGATAAATCGTTTACAAACATACAGCCACACTGTGTTGTGTAAACAGGACCACAGTGTCTATGATCAAACATTTGAGCCTTATAATACACCTGTTTGGCCATTAAGCCAATAAAAATATTTTAAGAAAAGAGATTGACAGCTTATCTTTATACTTGAAATGTTCGTGCCATTATTGATAAATACATGTAAACAATGTGGCAATCTTGTGGTGTTCAAGATTACATACAAAAAGGAAAAAGGGCAGTCAGAAACAACAGTAGAAATTGTACTTCCGCTCAGTTACAAAAGGGCTCCACAGATTCAATATGATAGTCTTGAAAGCTTTCATTAACTAACAGTTTCATTGCTCGAACAGTCCACATGTGTGATCAGACATGTCGCCATCGTTAGGTGCGCTGACGAACTGAGCTCCTGAGGGCGGTCGGCCGTCTTAAATCCCCTCCCCGCGTCGGCGGTGGCTGAGACGCAGCCGTCGGCGTCTGTGGTGGCGTCGGTATAATACAGGCCACCCTGGTCGCCCGTTCGTTTTCTTTGCTAAGCGTCTTTTTAATTAGACTCAGTGCTGGTCCCCATGCCTTGCTGAGGCTATAGCCGCAATCTCGGTTGATGAGTCCATCCCTGCTACGAATTTCGATAGCCTCTGTAACGACGCTGTCCCAGTGTTTAGATGTCTGTGCCAAGACCCTGGTATGTTGGTAGTTAATTTCGTGATTTTCGGACAAATAGTGCTCTGCGATCGCCGACTTGTTGGGGTACCTAAGTCAAGTGGGCCTCTGATGTTCTCGGCAGCGATATTCGATGGTGCGCACTGTCTGTACGATATGTCATCCCTCACTGACAAGCAATCTGGTATATGCCGGCCTTCCGCAAACCGAGATCGTCTTCGACACTTCCCAATAATACTTGTGTTATATTGAGTGGACAAAAGACAGTTCCCACTCGGTGTTTCCTCAATATTCGTCCTATTTTCTCCGATAATGCGCCAGTATATGGTATATAGACAGTGACTATCTCTTCCTCCGTGACTTCTTCCGTCTCCACACGCTGTACTGTAGAGGTGGGGCGGAGAGAGCGTCTGATCTGCCATTCCGAGTACCCGTTTTTCCCGAATACAGTTTTGAGGTGTTCCAGCTCATGCGGCACACTCTCTGCGTCAGAGATGGTGGAGTCCACAAAGAATTACGCCCAATTATCAGCAACATTAGGGCACCTACATATTTGCTTGCCAAATACCTGGCAGAATTACTAAGCCCTTATGTGGGTAAATGCCCTCATCGCATTCGTAATTCTGTGGATTTTGTAAAACGTCTCGACAACTTCAGGCTGGAAGATTCAGATATCCTAGTGAGTTTTGACGTTGTTTCATTATTCACCGGGGTACCTCTTCCAGAGTCAATTGAGCTTATTGCAAAGAAATTTGAAGACAACCGACATTTTTAGACATGTTCTGACCTCCACGTATTTTCTCTTTAATGGAGAATGTTGTGGCGTAACAAGACAGCCACGCCACTCGGAAGTAGCCGAAAGGCACGCGTTAAGCTCACGCAGATGGACGCGAGGTCTGAAACAGGATACGTAATGAATGCTATAAAGAAAAGTACGTAGCTGCTGGAATACTTAACTTTAATCCATGATTGTGGTACATCGCTCTTGACGATACAAGTGAGACTCTTTAGATACATGCAATGTAGTGCTAATGGCGCCTTGCTTGGTCGTAGCCATTGACTTAGCTGAAGGCTATTCTAACTATCTGCTCTGCAAATGAGCGAGGCTTCGTCAGTGTCCATCGCTAGCTAAGTCGTCCGTACAACTGGGGCGAGTGTTAGTACGTCTCTCAAGACCTGCCGTGTGGTGGCGCTCGGTCTGCGATCACTGACAGTGGCGACACGCGGGTCCGACATGTACTAATGGACCGCGGCCGATTTAAAGCTACCACCTAGCAAGTGTGGTGTCTGGCGGTGACACCACAGAGAATACTATGAAAAAACAGGAGTCGCAATGGGGATCCCACTCTCGCCTGTGGTCGCGAATTTCTATATGGAGTACTTCGAGAAGGAAGCATGGGCGTCATCCGAATGGAAACTTACTTGTTTTCTCTGTTATGTTGACGACACGTTCGTGATCTGGCTCGATGGAAGTGACAAGCTCCTAGACACCTGGACTCCATACATCCGAACATCAAATTCACTCTGGAGCCCGAATCAGGAGGAAGATTGCAATTCCTGAACATCATGGTCAAAAGAGTAGCGTATGGCACCCTGGGCCACGGGGTATACAGGGAGAAAACGCACACCGACCTGTATTTGCAGGTGAATAGCTGCCACAACCTTTCGCAGAGGAATGGGGTGCTAAAAACACTTGTGCACAGGGCGCACACCATCTCTGACGCAGAGAGTCTGCCCCATGAGCTGGAACACCTCAAACCAGTATTCCGGAAAAACGGGTACTCGGAATGGCAAATCAGACGCTCTCTCCGCCCCACCTCTACAGTTCAGCGTGTGGAGATGGAAGAAGTCACGGAGGAACAGATAGCCACTGCCTATATACCATATACTGGCGCATTATCGGAGAAAATAGGACGAACATTGAGGAAACACCGAGTAGGAACTGTCTTTTGTCCACTCAATAAAACCCAAGCACTATTGGGAAGTGTCAAAGACGATCTCGGTTTACGAAAGACCGGCATATACCAGATTCCGTGTCAGTGAGGGTTCAAAAAAAAAATGGTTCAAATGCCTCTGAGCACTATGGGACTTAACTGCTGTGATCATCAGTCCCCTAGAACTTAGAACTACTTAAACCTAACTAACCTAAGGACATCACAAACATCCATGCCCAAGGCAGGATTCGAACCTGCGACGGTAGCGGTCGCGCGGTTCCAGACTGTAGCGTCTAGAACCGTTCGGCCACTGCGGCCGGCTGTCAGTGAGGGATGACTTATATTGGACAGACAGTGCGCACCATCGAAGATCGTTGCCGAGAACATCAGAGGCACACGTGACTTAGGTACCCTAACAAGCTGGCGATCGCAGAGCACTGTTTGTGGTCTTCGTGGCATCCTTAATGAGTTCGGTAAATACCGACTCTGGTTCCTGGTTTAACAACAGCTCACAAGGTGCAAAACCTGTGGACATATGTGGCATGCTGTTAAGTACATCCTCAAAGTCTTTCAAATTGTCCCTCCAGCGGCTATGCGTGTGATGACAGTAGGTTCTGCACATACGATTAATCTCCTTCGTGACCCATCCTGCTGGATTCGAGGCTGGTCTATATTTTGTAATTAAGACTTGTTCAGTGTTATTTTGACAGAGCAGCTCCTTCCACTCTTTGGACACAAATTGTAGACCATTGTCTGTAAGTATCCTCTTTGGTTTGCAAACATTTATAAAATAGTCATCAACCAACTTCTTGACCATCATCTTGCTAACAGCTCTTTTCAGTGGGTAAAATTTTACCTATTTTGATCCTACATCCAATACCACCATAATCTGAGTAAAATTTCCTTGCGACTTTGGCAAAGGGCCGAGGAAATCAATTGAAATTACATCCTCAATTCCATTTGGAATGATTGGATGCATAGGGCCTTGATGTCTAGTTGTTGTAGTCCAAGCCATTTGGGAGGCATCACAAATTCGCAATAACTTCCATACCTTTTTGCTCATGCCAAAGAATAGACACTATCTTCTTAATTTCTCGATGAATTTGTCTGCACCAAAGTGTGAATTGCTGTAGTGAGTGTACCAAATCAACCGCTCTATAGCGTGCTCTGGAATACAGACTCTCTATTCTTGTTTTGTTTCATCAGTACGTCTATATAAGACATTATTATGAATCAGGTAGTATTTACGAAGTTTCTCCTGACTCGCACAACCATACCTAGTCTTAACTAGCTTCAGTGCTGGATCCAAATTCTGCTCACGACGAATATTTTTAAATACATTCTTCGTATAAGTCTTATGTGGAACACCTTTCATAAGACGCAATATATTTTCTTGCAGTCCATTTACATTAATGTCTTCCATACCAGGTGGCATTCTGGACAAGGCATCCGGTACAATGTTTTGGTCCCCTACTCTGTAAATAATATCAAATTGATACTCCTGAAGTGCAATAGCCCATCTAGTTAATCTCCTAGGATATAATATACTTTCAGTCAGGAAGGAAAGTGTCTTATTTTCTGTTATCGCCTTTGTCACTCTACCTGCCAGGTAATACCTATATTTACGGAATCCCCAAAGAATTGCTAATGCTTCACGTTCCGTAATTGTATACTGGCGCTCCCACTTCGTCAGTGCACGACTCGCAAAAGCTATTGTCTTTATTCCTTGGCCAGCCGGAGTGGCCGAGCGGTTCTAGGCGCTACAGTCTGGAACAGCGTGACCGCTACCGTCGCAGGTTCGAATCCTGCCTCGGGCATGGGTGTGTGTGATGTCATTAGGTTAGTTAGGTTTAAGTAGTTCTAAGTTCTAGGGGACTTATGACCTAAGATGTTGAGTCCCGTAGTGCTCAGAGCCATTTGAACCTTATTCCTCCTTCAATCTTGTCATCAGTTTGATATAGATGCACGCCAAGTCCATAGTCTGATGCATCAGACTTTTCTAAGTCTTGGTGTGACAAAATTTGTGGATTACACAGATGCCTCTTGATATCCTCAAAATCCCTCTTACAGTCTTCGGTCCTTGCCATAGTGTTTTAGGTTTCAGAAGATTCAGCAAGTGAGGACTATTTAATAACTGATCACGCACAAATTTTCTATAGAATCCAGCTAATCCAAGGAATCCCCTTAATTCTTTCTTGCAGCGAGGCACTGAAAAATCCTTTATAGCCTGCAACTTTGCCTCATCTGATTCAATCCCTTGTTCACTAATTATGTGTCCCAAGAAATGAATCATGTCTTTTCCAAATTCTGATTTATCTATGTTCACAATTACGCCATTACCCTCAAATGCAGTCAAGACAGCATCCAAAGTCTGCACATGTTCTTCCCACGTCGATGTAGCGATGAGAATGTCATCTACATAACACGTAACTTTCTTCAGAAGCTGCTCTCCTAACACCCTGCCGACCTGATCGAATGAAGGCTGATGTAGAAATGTTGAGCCCAAAAGGTAGAACACAGTATTGGTAGCTTTTTCCTTCATATAGGAAAGCTGTATATTGTCTTGAGTCCTTATGCAGTGGAATCTGTCAATATCCAGATTTCAGATCGATGTTGCTGAACAATTTTGCCCCATGAAACTTTTGAAGCAACTCCTGCAGATTCTGAGGCCTGTCTCTTTGTGGCGGTATGATTTTATTCACTGGTCTAGCATCTAGCACAATTCTGACACTCCCACTTTTCTTCTCCACAACAAATTAGGGTTTATTATACTGACTTGATGAACGTTCAATAATTCCCATTTTCAACATCTTGCTAATCTCCTCACTGACAGCTTCACGTTTGGCTTGTGGAAAAGCATATAGCCTTGCAAAGAAGGGTTCATGCTCCTTCACCTCTAGCTTGCTTTCTGCTGCCTTGATTACTCAAGTTTCATCTGCAAAAACCTGACTGTGCCTTCTCAAAGCATCTGCAAGAGCTTTGATTTCCTTACGCCCATCCTGTTGTAGCAAAGCTAACTTCTTCTTAAGCGCTCTCTCAGAGTCTTCGATACTAATTTGATATTCCTATCTCCACTGCCTTTTATTGAAGACTGCAGTGTCACCTTTGTACACATGTTGTGTTACAGCTTGTGACTCCATGCCGATTTGAATCTTAGCCAATCCTATTTCTTTACATGACTTCATGGAATCCTTGAATGCAATAACCTCCTCTTCTCCTTTATTAACTTTCCTCACATTCTCATTTCTAAAATCTAAGTACGCTTGCTGGTGTGCTAACCAATCTACACCAAATATCAAAGGAAATGCAAGGCAAAGGCAAGGCACAACCAGTGCTGAAACATCGTAAGACTTCCCATTAAACTTTACTGTAATCAGGATTTGCTCCTTTACATTTTTACCTTTTGTACCAACAGCACTCACAATGGACACACCTTTTACAGGAAAATTTGGTGTTTCTCTACCTTGTTCCATCCATGCTGTATACAACCTTTGTGACACTATATTAACTGGACTTCCTGAAGCTGGAAGGATGTCATATTTTACATTGAAAATTTCTCCCTCTACAGTTGGTTGCACAGCTTCCTCCAGAACATCAGCATCTTCCTTTAGCAAGTCATTTAAGACTTCATCCCTTTTTTCCATTTTTCGTATGGTCAGCACTCTTGACACTCTACTTCTATCAGCCATAAAATCCTCTTCAAGCGTTACTGCACATTGCTTGTGCAAAGCGCTATCAAGTGACTTCCCTTTCCTTGTACTCCTAACACTCCTTACACGATTATCCGAAAGCTGCACATTTGTACACCTTTCTGTAAGTGTCTTTTCACTTTGGTAACTCTCATGATCTTCTTGGCTTAATGGAAACATTGTCATTGGAGACCCCATATCAGAATGCATTTTCACACCTTCACTCCTATTAGTATAGTCAGTGTTCTCAACATCACCTGTGACCTCATACACACTATAATCCTTATGATCTTCTAAGAGACGTACACAGTCGCCATATTCACACTAGCCATAACTCCCTTCCTCTGACACATATCCGCTAATGTGACAGGGTTGACAGTCTTTCACGGTGCCAGAACAATTTTCATTGGCAGCACACAACCCTTTTATAGTGCTATCTTCCTCATAACTAACAATTTCATCAAAATCCTCATGCTTACTCTCTTGTGCATATATTCCTCTAACTCTTCTCGTCTTTCTAGCGTCATACTCTTGCTCCCTATGTACCTGACCATCATACATTTTAACAAACTCTGCCATGCATGATTCTCAACCTGTTAACCAATCACTACTTAGAACATCATCTCCCATTAACTGTTGCAGATCTTTTCCTTGGCATTTAGTGTCCTCTGCTTCTCCATTTAGAATATTAGTGATCTGTACATAATTTACATGAGCCATCCTACATATTCCTTCATTATCTGTTGCATTATCTGCCATTCTTCGTAGATGTTTAACTACCTGCTCCATTACATCCTCTTCACGTTTAACTCCAGTTCTCCTTACTCTATCCCTCTCCAGTCTACTGTTCTCAACTGTTGTCCGAAGCTGTGGTCCTGTTTCTGGGATTTCAACCGGACCTGATCAGGAATCACACCTAGTTTTGCCGGCCGCGGTGGTCTAGCGGTTCTGGCGCTGCAGTCCGGAACCGCGGGACTGCTACGGTCGCAGGTTCGAATCCTGCCTCGGGCATGGGTGTGTGTGATGTCCTTAGGTCAGTTAGGTTTAAGTAGTTCTAAGTTCTAGGGGACTTATGACCTAAGATGTTGAGTCCCATAGTGCTCAGAGCCATTTGAACCATTTGAACACCTAGTTTTCCTCTCCTCGTGGTTCATGATTTTGTTCCGGCTCAGTCTGTTCACTGAACCCTGTTCTCTGATACCTATCATTGTAGAATGCAGCAACGCCACCTCTACTTCTGTAGTCACTATGTCTTCCTCTGAATCCACGCCCATATGATCCTCAATAATTATTGTACCATCGTTGAGCATCATGTCTCCCGTTATTTATTGGCCTGTCCCTGTTGGCTCCATTAAGAATTCTTGGCTGTCTTTGTTCAGATTCCACCTCATGATTTCTTTCTTCCAAGTTGTCTAGTTGTCCCAGTGCTAGTTTAATTGCATCTACAGCATCCCTTGCTATAGCCAGTAGCTTCTCCTGTGTGGTTGTTGGCATCTTACTAATGATCAACGACACTAATGCCTCCTTGCCTATTAGTTCATCCAGGTACATGATTTTATCATATAGTTTTTGAAAAAACTTCTTTAAACCTCTATCACGTTCATAACTATACCTTCTATGCTGATAAAGTTCATTCCGAACCTCATTCTGTTTCCTTGCCGTCCAATATTCATTTATAAATGCCTTCCTAAAACTTTCATATGTCCCACATTCTAGTCCAATTCTTAATCCCCATGTGCCTGCTTCTGCTTCCGTGTATGACACCACAAATCTAATTTTCCTGCGGCCATCCCACAGTACTGGTAATACATCCTCAAACTGATCCAAAAAGTCACGTGGATGCCAATTCCCATTAGGACTGAATTTTTTGAAAGTGCCCATAACATTTTGCACTCCTACAAAGTTGTTGTTAGTTACAACACTATCACGTAATAGTGCCCTAACCTTGGCTCCCACCTGTTCCTCTTGCTTCATGGTTCCTATGTCAGCACTTACAATATTTACTCGCTTCACACATTGCTTTTGTTCCAACTCCAACTGTGAAACGTTTTCATCCAGCTTTTTAGTATAGTTCATCTGCTAGATTGCCTCCTTCTTAACATCAATCATCTGATTAGTAATCTTTTTATGCAATTGCTCCGTTTCTTCCCTTTGCCGGCCGGGGTGGCCTAGCGGTTCTAGGCGCTTCAGTCTGGAACCGCGCGACCGCTACGGTCGCAGGTTCGAATCCTCCTCGGGCATGGGGTTCAAATGGCTCTGAGCACTATGGGACTTGACTGCTGAGGTTATCAGTCCCCTAGAACGTTTGTTTTTTTTTTTTTTTTTTTTTTTGGTCATCAGTCTACTGACTGGTTTGATGCGGCCCGCCACGAATTCCTTTCCTGTGCTAACCTCTTCATCTCAGAGTAGCACTTGCAACCTACGTCCTCAATTATTTGCTTGACGTATTCCAAACTCTGTCTTCCTCTACAGTTTTTGCCCTCTACAGCTCCCTCTAGTACCATGGAAGTCATTCCCTCATGTCTTAGCAGATGTCCTAGCATCCTGTCCCTTCTCCTTATCAGTGTTTCCACATATTCCTTCCTCTCCGATTATGCGTAGAACCTCCTCATTCCTTACCTTATCAGTCCACCTAATTTTCATCATTCGTCTATAGCACCACATCTCAAATGCTTCGATTCTCTTCTGTTCCGGTTTTCCCACAGTCCATGTTTCACTACCATACAATGCTGTACTCCAGACGTACATCCTCAGAAATTTCTTCCTCAAATTAAGACCGGTATTTGATATTAGTAGACTTCTCTTGGCCAGAAATGCCTTTTTTGCCATAGCGAGTCTGCTTTTGATGTCCTCCTTGCTCCGTCCGTCATTGGTTATTTTACTGCCTAGGTAGCAGAATTCCTTAACTTCATTGACTTCGTGACCATCAATCCTGATGTTAAGTTTCTCGCTGTTCTCATTTCTACTACTTCTCATTACCTTCGTCTATCTCCGATTTACTCTCAAACCATACTGTGTACTCATTACACTGTTCATTCCGTTCAGCAGATCATTTAATTCTTCTTCACTTTCACTCAGGATAGCAATGTCATCAGCGAATCGTATCATTGATATCCTTTCACCTTGTATTTTAATTCCACTCCTGAACCTTTCTTTTATTTCCATCATTGCTTCCTCGATGTACAGATTGAACAGTAGGGGCGAAAGGCCTTGTCTTACACCCTTCTTAATACGAGCACTTCGTTCTTGATCGTCCACTCTTATTATTCCATCTTGGTTGTTGTACATATTGTATATGACCCGTCCCTCCCTATAGCTTACCCCTACTTTTTTCAGAATCTCGAACAGCTTGCACCATGTTATATTGTCGAACGCTTTTTCCAGGTCGACAAATCCTATGAAAGTGTCTTGATTTTTCTTTAGCCTTGCTTCCATTGTTAGCAGTAACGTCAGAATTGCCTCTCTCGTCCCTTTACTTTTCCGAAAGCCAAACTGATCGTCACCTAGCGCATTCTCAATTTTCTTTTACATTCTTCTGTATATTATTCTTGTAAGCAGCTTCGATGCATGAGCTGTTAAGCTGATTGTGCGATAACTCTCGCACTTGTCAGCTCTTGCCGTCTTCGGAATTGTGTGGATGATGCTTTTCCGAAAGTCAGATGGTATATCGCCAGACTCATATATTCTACACACCAACGTGAATAGTCGTTTTGTTGCCACTTCCCCCAATGATTTTAGAAATTCTGATGGAATATTATCTATCCCTTCTGCCTTATTTGACCGTAAGTCCTCCAAAGCTCTTTTAAATTCCGATTCTAATACTGGATCCCCAATCTCTTCTAAATCGACTCCTGTTTCTTCTTCTATCACATCAGACAAATCTTCACCCTCATAGAGGCTTTCAATGTATTCTTTCCACCTATCTGCTCTCTCCTCTACATTTAACAGTGGAATTCCCGTTGCATTCTTAATGTTACCACCGTTGCTTTTAATGTCACCAAAGGTTGTTTTGACTTACCTGTATGCTGAGTCTGTCCTTCCGACAATCATATCTTTCTCGATGTCTTCACATTTTTCCTGCAGCCATTTCATCTTAGCTTCCCTGCACTTTCTATTTATTTCATTCCTCAGCGACTTGTATTTCTGTATTCCTGATTTTCCCGGAACATGTTTGTACTTCCTCCTTTCATCAATGAACTGAAGTATTTCTTCTGTTACCCATGATTTCTTCGCAGCTACCTTCTTTGTACCTATGTATTCCTTCCCAACTTCTGTGATGGCCTTTTTTAGAGATGTCCATTCCTCTTCAACTGTACTGCCTACGGCGCTATTCCTTATTGCTGTATCTATAGCGTTAGAGAACTTCAAACGTATCTCGTCATTCCTTAGTACTTCCGTATCCCACTTCTTTGCGTATTGATTCTTCCTGACTAATGTCTTGAACTTCAGCCTACTCTTCATCACTACTATATTGTGATCTGAATCTACACTCCTGGAAATGGGAAAAAGAACACATTGACACCGGTGTGTCAGACCCACCATACTTGCTCCGGACACTGCGAGAGGGTTGTACAAGCAATGATCACACGCACGGCACAGCGGACACACCAGGAACCGCGGTGTTGGCCGTCGAATGGCGCTAGCTGCGCAGCATTTGTGCACCGCCGCCGTCAGTGTCAGCCAGTTTGCCGTGGCATACGGAGCTCCATCGCAGTCTTTAACACTGGTAGCATGCCGCGACAGCGTGGACGTGAACCGTATGTGCAGTTGACGGACTTTGAGCGAGGGCGTATAGTGGGCATGCGGGAGGGCGGTGTCGCCAGTGGTCGGCGGAAGGTGCACGTGCCCGTCGACCTGGGACCGGACCGCAGCGACGCACGGATGCACGCCAAGACCGTAGGATCCTACGCAGTGCCGTAGGGGACCGCACCGCCACTTCCCAGCAAATTATGGACACTGTTGCTCCTGGGGTATCGGCGAGGACCATTCGCAACCGTCTCCATGAAGCTGGGCTACGGTCACGCACACCGTTAGGCCGTCTTCCGATCACTCCCCAACATCGTGCGGCCCGCCTCCAGTGGTGTCGCGACAGGCGTGAATGGAGGGACGAATGGAGACGTGTCGTCTTCAGCGATGAGAGTCGCTTCTGCCTTGGTGCCAATGATGGTCGTATGCGTGTTTGGCGCCGTGCAGGTGAGCGCCACAACAGGACTGCATACGACCGAGGCACACAGGGCCAACACCCGGCATCATGGTGTGGGGAGCGATCTCCTACACTGGCCGTACACCACTGGTGAGCGGCGAGGGGACACTGAATAGTGCACGGTACATCCAAACCGTCATCGAACCCATCGTTCTACCATTCCTAGACCGGCAAGGGAACTTGCTGTTCCAACAGGACAATGCACGTCCGCATGTATCCCGTGCCACCCAACGTGCTCTAGAAGGTGTAAGTCAACTACCCTGGCCAGCAAGATCTCCGGATCTGTCCCCCATTGAGCATGTTTGGGACTGGATGAAGCGTCGTCTCACGCGGTCTGCACGTCCAGCACGAACGCTGGTCCAACTGAGGCGCCAGGTGGAAATGGCATGGCAAGCCATTCCACAGGACTACATCCAGCATCTCTACGATCGTCTCCATGGGAGAATAGCAGCCTGCATTGCTGCGAAAGGTGGATATACACTGTCCTAGTGCCGACATTGTGCATGCTCTGTTGCCTGTGTCTATGTGCCTGTGGTTCTGTCAGTGTGATCATGTGATGTATCTGACCCCAGGAATGTGTCAATAAAGTTTCCCCTTCCAGGGACAATGAATTCACGGTGTTCTTATTTCAATTTCCAGGAGTGTATATCTGCTCCTGGGTACGCCTTACAATTCAGTATCTGATTTCGGAATCTCTGTCTGACCATGATGTAATCTAATTGAAATCTTCCCGTATCTCCCGGCCTTTTCCAAGAATACCTCCTCCTCTTGTGATTCTTGAACAGGGTATTCGCTATTACTAGCTGAAACTTGTTACAGAACTCAATTAGACTTTCTCCTCTTTCATTCTTTGTCCCAAGCCCATATTCTCCTGTAACCTTTTCTTCTACTCCTTTCCCTACAACTGCATTCCAGACGCCCATGACTATTAGATTTTCATCCCCTTTTACATACTGCATTACCCTTTCAATATCCTCATACACTTTCTCTATCTGTTCATCTTCAGCTTGCGACGTCGGCATGTATACCTGAACTATCGTTGTAGGTGTTGGTCTGCTGTCGATTCTGATTAGAACAACCCGGTCTCTGAACTGTTCACAGTAACACACCCTCTGCCCTACCTTCCTATTCATAACGAATCCTACACCTGTTATACCATTTTCTGCTGCTGTTGATATTACCCGATACTCATCTGACCAGAAATCCTTGTCTTCCTTCCACTTCACTTCACTGACCCCTACTATATCTAGATTGAGCCTTTGCATTTCCCTTTTCAGATTTTCTAGTTTCCCTACCACGTTCAAGCTTCTGACATTCCACGCCCGGACTCGTAGAACGTTATCCTTTCGTTGATTATTCAATCTTTTTCTCATGGTAACCTCCCCCTTGGCAGTCCCCTCCCGGAGATCCGAATGGGGGACTATTCCGGATTCTTTTGCCAATGGAGAGATCATCATGACACTTCTTCAATTACAGGCCACATGTCCTGTGGATACACGTTACGTGTCTGTAATTCAGTGGTTTCCATTGCCTTCTGCATCCTCATGTCGTTGATCATTGCTGATTCTTCCGCCTTTAGGGGCAATTTCCCACCCCTAGGACAAGAGAGTGCCCTGAACCTCTATCCGCTCCTCCGCCCTCTTTTGACAAGGCCGTTGGCAGAATGAGGCTGACTTCTTATGCCGGAAGTCTTCGGCTGCCAATGCCTAGAACTTAGAACTACTTAAACCTAACAAACCTAAGGACATCACACACATCCATGCCCGAGGCAGGATTCGAACCTGCGACTGTAGTGGCCGCGCGGTTCCACACTGTAGCGCCTAGAACCGCTCGGGCATGGATTTGTGTGATGTCCTTAGGTTTTTTAGGTTCAAGTAGTTTTAAGTTCTAGGGGCTGATGACCTCAGAAGTTGAGTCCCATAGTGCTCAGAGCCATTTGAACCATTCTTCCCTTTGTATATTGGCACTTACCGGTTCTGCATCTATCCACCTTCTGCATTCCTCCTCTGTCTTACGTATATCATCTGTAAGTTCATCTGTCACTTGATTCAGCTTTTCATCTTGCTTCTGCAGTTTATCATCAAACCTTTTCAGTTCTGTATTGAAATTTCCTCGGACACTTTTGATCTCCTCTACCAGGAACCTTTGAGTTTTATTACTCTGTTCCATCTCTTTCTTAATCTGCTCATTAGATGCCTTAAATTGCTTAATCTGCTCGTTAGTTTGTTTATTACGTGCCTCAATTTTCTTAATAGACAAAATGTGTCCTTTTTTATGGATTTCGTGAGGACACTTATAACTGTGTTTTGTAATATCGATACAGTATTTTGATGAGCGAAAGAGGAGATTGTATTCCAAAGTTTTCTAACTGGTTTATATAAAGGTGCTGGATGCTGCAGCCAGGCGAGGCTCGGCACTGTTGCTGCTGCGCGATACCAGCGGTATGTGCTATAGTCGGCAGGATCCGGTGTCGCGTCCGTAGTGAGCGTACCTCTGGAGCGCGGGCTGCTCGCCCGGTGTCTTTATGACGAAACAATATTTACGCGGCTGAGAAATGTTAGAAAATGTATCTGGCTCGTTGGCGCAGTGGTATAATCAATATCGATTTGTAATGCTCGATAGTTTTCTATTGTCGCTACACATGCAAAGCACGTAATTCATTTAAGCTACATTTTGTGACGTAAGGATACGAATGGAAATACTGCAGACTGATAAGCTGGTTATGCATAGTCACTTTCAGATGCTCAAGTCCTGTTACCATGATTTCAGCTACAAAATAAATGGCAGTTCTCGCCCTAATTTGAGTCAAGCATTATTGAACACTATCGATAATTGGTTTTACTTACATGGTATCCTGAGTAGAACTTCGCGATATTTGTATCTTAATATGCTATTTCTGCTTAATTTGGAATCTCTATTAGGAGGAAGTTTACTTTGGCACGATTTGACTACAGTGGCGTGTTATATTGTCTACCTCTCCCGTAGCAAGGATTTCCGCGAAAATGTATACCCTTTCTAAAATATTGATCTCCGTTAATAACTCCTGCTACAGTGACAGATAATACGGCCAAATCTGCCGGCAAGTGTTAACAGAAATTTATAATGGGGCTGGTAAACTTGTTTTTACGCAAAACTACGTCCATTATGGCTCTGCTTCTTCAGTCACACTACGGAGTCCGAAAGAACAGATGCCATCTTCATATCGTTAAGGCTAACCGGCTGATGACCTTCTTCAGTGCGGATGCACACGAATTGCCTGAACTCTTACGGGACTCGGTGGATTGTTTGCCGCGAGTAATGGGTATAATGGCAGGGGCACTACGAATGTAGTATGTGGACTATAAGTTGAGAATGTGGGTCTCACGTGGAGCGTGTCCGTGATAAGTCCCTGCAGTCGCAGTATCCTCTGTGCCCTCGGTGGCTCAGATGGATAGAGTATCTGCCATGTAAGCAGGAGATCCCAGGTTCGAGTCCCAGGCGGGGCACACATTTTCCACTGTCCCCGTTGATGTATTTCAACGCCTGTCAGCAGCTAATGGTATTGATTTAATTGTAATTTCTTTCAAACCCGCGTCCAGCCGTCCTGATTTAGGTTATCTGTGATTTCCCTAAATCGCTTCAGGCAAATGCTGGGATGGTACCTTTGAAAGGGCACACCCGACTTCTTAATCCGATGGGACCGATGACCTCGCTATTTGGTCCCTTCACCCCAAACCAACCAACCATGGTCCGTAACCACAGTAAACCGACATCAATACAAATAACACTTAAAGTAATTTACTCCAAACATGAGTGCTAGCAACTCCTTCTCGGGAGTATTGTAATTTATTTCTGCTGAGTTCATTTGCCTCACCATTATATTCCTGACTTAAAACAGCTCCGACAGTGTAATCTTATGCGTCCATCGAAAGAATAAAAGGTTTTTCAAAATCTGGATATATTAGTAAAGGTGGACTAGTCAAAATTTCTTTAATTTTCCTCATTGCTACTTCACACTCATTTGTCCATTCAAATATAGCATCTCTCTTTAGTAATTTTGTTAATGGCTCTGCTATTGTAGCATAATCCTGCACAGCACGCTTATAATAATTGGCTAAACCTAGGAAAGATTGTAGTTCTTTGATTTTTCTTGGGGTTGGAAAATTATCCAGTGCTCCAGTTAGCCTAGGATCTGGCTTAACTCCTACTGAACTAATGATACTGGATCTGTGATGTGGTTCAAATGGTTCAAATGGCTCTGAGCACTATGGGACTTAACAGCTGTGGTCATCAGTCCCCTAGAACTTAGAACTACTTAAACCTAACTAACCTAAGGACATCACACACGTCCATGCCCGAGGCAGGATTCGAACCTGCGACCGTAGCAGTCGCGCGGTTCCGGACTGCGCGCCTAGAACCGCGAGACCACCGCGGCCGGCTGTGATGTGCAAAAGAACATTTTTCTAGTTTTAAAATCAAATGTGCACTTTGCAATCTGGAAAATACATTTCTTAATCAACATGCTCTTCCACTGTTTTTGCAAAAATTATGATGTCGTCGAGACACACAAGACACATGGTAGGCTTTAAACCTCTCAGTAACATGTCGTCAAATCTTAGAAAAGTCGCAGGCGCATTCCTTAGACCAAAAGGCATGCGTAAGAATTCATACAATCCATATGGAACAAAAAAAAAGCAGTTGTAGGTCTATCTTGTTGTGCAGTCGGAATCTGATGATATCCAGAACGCATGCCCAGGATGGTAAAGTATTTGTAACTTCGTAACTTGAATAATGTCTCGTCGATACGTGGCAGAGGGTAAGTATCCGGTGTCGTAACCCTGATTACCGGTCACACATCGGCACGTAGACGAAATGTTTTCTCTCCACTGATTGATGATTTTGACACAATTGCAACTGGACAGGCCCAAGGGCTTGCAGAGGGTTGAGTTGTCCCTACAGCCAATTGCTGTTGAAGCGTATCTTCAACAACAGGTTGTAATTGATAGGGTAAATGATACGGGTTCTACACTATTGGTCTATCGTCTCCCATGTGAATTTCGTGTTGTATGAGGTCAGTTGCTGGCAAGTATTGCCTTTCCTCGAATAACCACGCATTTCCTCTAAAACAGGATACATAAGATTTCGCTCTGACTCCGGCAAATGGGCCAATTTCTCTCTCAACTGATTTCTTAATGAAGGTGCTAATGTGCAAACCTTCCTCACAGGAAACTGCTTACGTCTTTTCCCTTAACACTGATTCTGGTTCGAAACTTCTATTTGCATAACTTTTTCGCCACTGGCTAGTATTGTGCCACGTGGGATTTCTACGTCCCATTGACAAACATTGTCAACACGCGCAGGTATCTGGAATCGGTTCCCTTTTACGTCAGGTCTACTTAGACCTCTCTTAACATGAATTTGCAGCCTGTCAAGAAAGTTATTCTGGAGGAGCGAGTCCACCAGAAATTCCGATCTCGGCAGTACCCTATATTTGGTTTCAATCCAGGGAACTTTTCCTGTTTCACCGCTAACTGCTACAGGTGTGATGGTTTTCAATGCCCATTTATGCTATTCGGTTGGAGTCTGTAGGTAGGTCTGTAGGTAGGTCTGTAAGTAGGTCTGTAGGTAGGTCTGTAGGTAGGTCTGTAGGTAGGTCTGTAGGTAGGTCTGTAGGTAGGCGTCCCTTCACAGGACACACACACTCAGTGTCTGGACAGCGATGTGTATCACTGAACCGAACAGTACGCGTCCTATAATCTATCACAGCCTAATAACGTGTTAGGAAATCGTTCCCCAGGGTGATACCAAAATCCCGTCTGCATTTCCTCACTATTTCCATATCAAAGACATACTTTTTTCCATTAACGTGCTGTTCTGGTGTACAGGTACCTGCGGGAGTAGTCATCTTGTCTCCAAGTCCACTTACATTGTAGCGTGGCGGTTTTAGCACACGCTTGTCGTTATTAGAAACAAAAAGAACACTAATCTGAGCTCCGGTACCTACAATAATTTCGACAGTCTTCCCTCTGAGCTTCTCCTCTAAAACTAAATTTGCCACCTGAGTGGGTCCTCCCCTTTTTATAGGGTTCGCGTATTTCTTTGGGGGCGTTAGTGGGTGGCAGAACCTGCCATACATTCGTTTCTCTGTGGCGTAGTACTCGTGTTCGACTGACTATTATTTTTTGTTACCTGCTGGCACGTTCCTCTTGGGGAAATTCGGCCACTTATTTTGCGGACAAAGCTCCTGTTCATGTCGAACAGTATGGCATTTCTTACAACAGGAAGCCCAGCAGCTCTCGGCCGTATGGTTGGACTTCCTGCATATCTGGCATTTCGTGTCATTAGTAAAAACATGTCGCGCTTCGCTGGTGCACGCGGGGGCGATAAAAATCTTCCTCGCATAAGAGCAAGTCTGACTGCTTCAAGCAAGGAGGTGGTGGAGGCTAGCTGTACCTCACTCCCTATACGTGGATTGATTCCGCGTATGAATACATCGATTGCTCTCGTTTCAGCTTCTTCAATTAACACTTCATCACACCTCATCACTGTCCTAATTCTGTCTGCAAATGCTTCAAAGTCCTTTCCGCTTTTCTGTCTAAGGGTGGACAACAGATCGCAGTAATAGCTAACCCCAGGCTTGTCGGAGTAACACTCTACTAAGCCCTTTACCAGAATTCAAAAGTAGGTGCTTCTCGCAACGCGTCTACTGATTCAACATAAGCTCGGGCATCGCCAGAAAGCTTCAACTTGGTGACATTTAACAAAACATGGTCTGGCCATGCGCAACTACGTCCTATGTCCCTGAAGTTTTGCAAAAATATTCTTACATTTTCGCCTGTCTTTCCAGCAAAGGAAGGTACAAAAGTTGTCGGTGGAAGCGCACTGACTACATCTAATACTAATTTTTTCCTGTTTCAACTTTAGGGGCTCTCGAATTCCCCACAGTTGACGCATTTTCGGCATCTCTGGCTTCACGTTGGCGTGTTATCACGTTAAGCAGTTCCTGTAGCTCTATTTTTTTTCAAGTGACAGACTCATTAGCTGCTGTTGCAGTAAAGTAATGTGATCAGGCTCACTCGGGGCCACAGTTGCAGCATCGGGAGCGGATTCGGTCCTCTCCGCTGGTTGCTGAGGACGTAAATCAGGCATGGTTACAAAACTGGGACTGAGACCGAAGACATTTACACAAAAAAAATTAAAAAAATGGTCTCGCTCTATTCTACGCGATGGAAAGGTCCCTCGGCAGAAGTTCGCCGGAGTTGTTAAATAGCAGAATGCACTGCAACGACACTTACATCACACGGCGACGGTGGCGACGGCGCATGGAGGTGGCGGCGGCGTCGGCATCTGCGTCGGGGGCGGTGAAGGCGGCGGCGGCGGCAAGAGCGGCGGCGTCGGGGGCGGCGTCGAGCTGCGGCTGCCCCTTTGCGGCACGCAGCCGCGGCGCACGATGCAGCGCGGCCCCCGGCGGCTCTTCTACTGCCGACGGCACGCCCCGGCGTGATACGCGATGTAGCGGCGCGCGGCCATATAGTGCGCTCGCATGCTCCGTTGCACCCTTACGGCTTAACACGTTGTCGCGTGCGCCCGAAGGTGCGTCTAGCACAAACAGCTAAGCGGCCCGCGGCAGTAAACCGCTAGACGTCGCTATGTTTGCCAGCACATAGGATCGGCAGGAAAATATTGATTCGGATCGAACGGTGGGAAAGATACCACTTCTAACACCAGTTTGTACATGTTACGATGGTATCAGGTGGGCATCCGGGATGTTTTTCCTATACGTAAAATGAGAAATGCCAGGATTCAGGGGGAAAATGGGTTTTATTCTCAAGAAGTCCGCCTCGATAGCTGAGGGGTCAGCACGACGGCATGCCATGCTAACGGGCCTGGATTTGATTTTCGGCTGGGTCGGAGATTTTCTCTGCTCAGAGATTTGGTGTTGTATTGTCTTTATCATCATCTCCTCCCCATCGACATGCAAGTCGCCACAGTGGCGTCAACTAAAAAGTCTTGCACCAGGCGACCGGCCTACCTGACGGGAGTCCCTAGCAACACGACATTTATTATCCCCAAAAATTGCCACCAAAGGATAAAATGTTCACGAAGACAGGCTACGGCCGCGAAGTGAACCGCACATGGTACGGAAAGAGCATTTCGCCATGAATAGGAAGGACTGATGGACACATCCAGATGGTAAGGAAGCAGGCAGGCAAGAGAGCGACCCGTTGCAGCGGCGGCTACATCGCCGACTATCTTGCATACCTCACGTGACCGCACCCGGTCCTCCCATTGGTGGGTTTGTGTCAAAAAGTTGGCGCCTCTCACACAGCAGTACCGTGGTGGTGTCCCTAGCTCAGAGTAATACCGTGGGAGCCAGCCACCAGCACTGCGGAGTAGTTTACGTAACTGCTCATGTCACTGCCTAAGGCTAAGTCAAAATGATGGAAGTAGAATACAGTAAAATTTTTTTACCATTATCACCCGTTACCATATACAATTCGAATCGAGCACCCTCCCGGCCCTCACATTGTTCTCATCGAATAGAAATCATTTTATATCTGTACATGGTGGTCAAAGGATCGTCATGAAGCGCTTTCAGCAGAGATCGATCAAATAGCAGAAGAAAGTTGAAAGGAACTGTTCGTCCATCAATTAATAGAAATATTGTTGTTAATAATTTATAAATATATTAACTTCTACTTAACTTTCGTTATTTTTTTTAAATTCCAGCAGTGTAGTGTGCCCCAGTGGAACTGCTGGATGAAGATACTCATCGTCCACGCCGCCACAGCAGCAGTAGTACATAGACGACTTTCCAGATTTAAGGAATCTGTTGTCATTCGATTTCACTATATCACCTCTTGAGCTCCCTTAACGTGTCGAGCCTCAGCTAAGTCCCGCGAGATTACTATTAGTCGCCAATACATACAGTCTGACAGCTAGTGGTTCTAAATATTTAAATGTAGTCTTAGCAAAAAAATGGTCCAAATGGCTCTGAGCACTATGGGACTTAACTTCTGAGGTCATCAGTCCCCTAGAACTTAGAACTACTTAAACCTAACTAACCTAAAGACATCATACACATCCATGCCCGACGCAGGATTCGCACCTGCGACCGTAGCGGTTACTCGGCTCCAGCCTGTAGCGCCTAGAACCGCACGGCCACTCCGGCCGGCGCAGCCCTAGCACCTGACAGTGACTTTGGAGTAACCATGGAAGTAGAAAACATTCAAAAAAATGGTTCAAATGGCTCTGAGCACTATGGGACTTAACATCTGTGGTCATCAGTCCCGTAGAACTTAGAACTACTTAAACCTAACCAACCTAAGGACATCACACACATCCATGTCCGAGGCACGATTCGAACCTGCGACCGTAGCAGTCCCGCGGTTCCGGACTGAGCGCCTAGAACCGCTAGACCACCGCGGCCGGCAAACATTCAATTTGGTGTTCTAAAGTGCAGTATTCGGGAAATATTCTTGGTGTGAGTGGAACTACGAGTGTAGCATTACAGACTATACTTAGAAGAAAATGACGACGGATTACCAACCGTCTTAAACTCCTATTCACGTCAATATGTTTGACGTACGGTGAAGCTGTGCCTGAACTAACTTCAGGGGACACGTGCATTTACTTAAAGCATTCAGGTGTTCCCAATTTGTATGATTTATACTGTACAGTGTGCACTAGCATTTGTGGTTGAAATTAGAGATGCATATTACGACTTTGTGGAGTATTTGTGTCTGAATAGTATTAATATAATACAAATAGAACAGTACATAAACACATATATTCAACCAGTGTCAAAAAATATAAAGAATATAAGTGTTGAGCCTGTAAGTATAAAAGTTATGGAGGCAGAATTTACTTTAAGTACACCTATGTATGTAATTCCAACCACAGGCTTGAATACGATTGAGGCTGAATTCAAAACACATAAAAAACAATTATTTGGGCAAAACTGTAGAAAAACTGAGTGATTGTGTGATAATGTATGTATTATTATAAGAAAGAATAATACGGAAAAAATCTATTGTTCTCGTTGTTATCGCACCATATGATTCAAAGGCATATAAAATTAATATATCACAGCTCAGTGTTCGACAGATTCCCTTTTTTTAATTTTACGCTGACGCAGAAAAAATGCACATTCTGAACAATAATTACATTTGTTTTTCAAATTGATTATGGACTTGGTTATTTTGTAAATAATAACAGGGATATAACAAACTGTTTTTATTTACAACAATTTTCTTCTTCTATGCAGTCTGAAGATGCATTTGTACATTATTTTTTATATAAAGAAAGTTGCTTTATATACAGGAATGAAAAAATTATTTCCCAGAGATATGATGATCTATATGCAATATTGCATAGGTAATTTTTTTTTGTTTTCGAAATACTTTTATGAATTTGTTTTTGTATTGCTTATATATACAGCAAAAAAATTAATTTCACTGCCAAAAAAATTGCAGAGATGGATAATGTCTGTATGCGCATAGAATAATACATATACACAGAATGAGATTTTCACTCTGCAGCGGAGTGTGGGGTGATATGAAACTTCCTGACAGATTAAAACTGTGTGCCGCACCAAGACTCAAACTCAGGACTTCTGCCTTTCGCGGGCACAATCTGAGCTACGCAAGCACGACTCACGATCCGGCCTCACAGCTTCAATTCTGCCAGTACCTCGTCTCCTACATTCCAAACTTCACAGAAGCTCTTCTGCGAAACGCAGAACTAGCACTCCTGGAAGAAAGGAAGTTGCGGAGACATGGCTTAGTCACAACCTGGGGGATGTTTCCAGAATGATATTTTCACTCATCAGCGGAGTGTGCGCTCATATGAAACTTCCTGGCCGGACCGAGACTCGAACTCGGGACCTCTGCCTTTTGCGGGCAAGTGCTCTACCATCTGAGCTACCCAAGCACGCCTCTCGACCCGCCCTCACGCGACAGATAAAGGTCCCGACTTCGAGTCTCGGTCCGGCACGCAGTTTTAATCTGCCAGGAAGTTTCAATACACATACAGTTACTACAAACACACAGTCATTCATTCACTCAGCTGTGACAAACACTTTTACTCACACACAAACACACACACACACAATCATTCTCAAGTGAATAATGTGTGAATGGGAGGGTTCCGATCCCATCCACACAGTGATGCATTTGTCGTCATGGCGTGACACAGACTTTCAGCTCTAGCGGCGTATGTACCTCATGATCCACTTGCCACATCATATGCAGAGAATCATCAGCAGCATAGTGCAAGCACTCCTTGTAGTCCTTAATCGTGAGAGTCTGTGAGGCCACACGATGCACACAGTTAGTCTACTTTCAGGTGGCACCTGTATCTATACAGGGTGTTACAAAAAGGTACTGCCAAACTTTCAGGAAACATTCCTCACATACAAATAAAGAAAAGATGTTATGTGGACATGTGTCCTGAAACGCTTAATTTCCATGTTAGAGCTCATTTTAGTTTCGTCAGTATGTACTGTACTTCCTCGATTCACCGCCAGTTGGCACAATTGAAGGAAGGTAATGTTGACTTCGGTGCTTGTGTTGACATGCGACTCACTGCTCTACAGTACTAGCATCAAGCACATCAGTACGTAGCATCAACAGGTTAGTGTTCATCACGAACGTGGTTTTGCAGTCAGTGCAATGTTTACAAATGCGGAGTTGGCAGATGCCTATTTGATGTATGGATTAGCACGGGGCAATAGCCGTGGCGCGGTACGTTTCTATCGAGACAGATTTCCAGAACGAAGGTGTCCCGACAGGAAGACGTTCGAAGCAACTGATCGGCGCCTTAGGGAGCACAGAACATTCCAGCCTATGACTTGCGATTGGGGAAGACCTATAACGAAGAGAACACCTGCAATGGACGAGGCAATTCTTCGTGCAGTTGACGATAACCCTAATGTCAGCGTCAGAGAAATTGCTGATGTACAAGATAACGTTGACCACGTCACTGTATAGAGAGTGCTACGGGAGAACCAGTTGTTTCCGTACCATGTACAGCGTGTGCAGGCACTATCAGCAGCTGATAGGCTTCCACGGGTACACTTCTGCGAATGGTTCTTCCAACAGTGTGGCAATCCTCATTTCAGTGCAAATGTTCTCTTTACGGATGAGGCTTCATTTCAACGTGATCAAATTGTAAATTTTCACAATCAACATGTGTGGGCTGACGAGAATCCGCACGCAATTGTGCAATCACGTCATCAACACAGATTTTCTGTGAACATTTGGGCAGGCATTATCGGTGATGTCTTAATTGGGCCCCATGTTCTTCCACCTACGCTCAATGAAGCACGTTATCATGATTTCATAACGGGATACTCTACCTGTGCTGCTAGAACATGTGCCTTTACAAGTACGACACAACATGTGGTTCATGCACGATGGAGCTCCTGCACATTTCAGTCGAAGGGTTCGTACGCTTCTCAACAACAGATTCGGTGACCGATGGATTGGTAGAGGCGGACCAATTCCATGGCCTCCACGCTCTCCTGACTTCAACCCTCTTGACTTTCATTTATGGGGGCATTTGAAAGCTCTTGTCTACGCAACCCCGGTACCAAATGTAGAGACTCTTCGTGCTCGTATTGTGGACGGCTGTGATACAATACGCCATTCTCCAGGGCTGCATCAGCGCATCAGGGATTCCATGCGACGGAGGGTGGATGCATGTATCCTCGCTAACGGAGGACATTTTGAACATTTCCTGTAACAAAGTGTTTGAAGTCACGCTGGTACGTTCTGTTGCTGTGTGTTTCCATTCCATGATTAATGTGATCTGAAGAGAAGTAATAAAATGAGCTGCAACATGGAAAGTAAGCGTTTCCGGACACATGTCCACATAAGATATTTTCTTTCTTTGTGTGTGAGGAATGTTTCCTGAAAGTTTGGCCGTACCTTTTTGTAACACCCTGTATAGTATACATACGCTTTGGATCTGAGCCCCATAAACTCCGCAGTCAGTGAGCCATTTGTCTTATCTTTGATCAGACCGAGAACTTTCTTATTCTGAGGTGTTATACCATAAGGATTATCAGCCACATATCCAAAACTGTCGAATTTCTCGTGATTGTATTTAAGTATCTCATATGGATCACTGCCTTTCACCCGGCAGATGAAACTATTTGCATCCATAAAAAGTAACTTAGTCTTACCGAAGTTTCGCTGAGCACACTCATAGTGGAATCCGTTTATGCTGCGTTTTGAGAGATCCAGAACACATATACCGCTGTAGACAGGCTTCGTGAACTCCACTGAAACCTTAGGCATCTCCACAGCGCCTAGAACGTCATGGAAGATAGTGGCCCACTTAAAATTTGGCCTGGTGACATAATCTCTTGCACCATAACGCCCATCCCATCGGTAAACTAAATAAATTCCGCGGTGCTGTCTAACATTCTATGTCGTTTTGCTGAACACAGAATTATTCATTACTTTATAAAAATCGTTTTCAAAATAACATGTCGCAAGATCCCTCTGTTTCGTATTAACATCAATGCACTCCTTCAACCAAGTACACTGCTTCACAGATATTCTGCGGGTAACTCTAATAAGTCTCACCCAAGCCTTGAGACGTTGCTAAAAGTTTATGTAACGCAGAATGTACGTCTGCTTATTTCCCAGCGTTGTCATCAGCTTGGGGACAAAACCAGTTCGTGGGACTAGGTGCTCCAGATATAGCAGCAAGTCACTGTGCGTGTCATGCAAAGTTGTGGCATACTTCGGGTCAGCCTCCAGGACGCATCCCACACCAGCATCAGCAGCTACATTTCGGATCTCATTCCTCAATCTGGAGTTCGTCTTTCGGCAGCCATCAGAACCTCCCAAATGGCAAAGGTTGTCATGCCTGTAGAGATAGTTTACATCCGAGTAAATGATGTAACTCAAATTTTTAGCTGACCTGTTCTGCTCCTCATTCTTTCGCAGGTTATTTACCTTGGCATACCTCTGCGGACGCTGGCAAAGTCCTCCGCGAATCTGGCGTTTGCCGGTCTCTGTGGCCGAGCGGTTCTAGGCGCTTCAGTCCGGAACCGCGCTGCTGCTACGGTCGCAGGTTCGAAGCCTGCCTTGGACATGGATGTGTGTGATGTCCTTAGGTTAGTTGGGTTTAAGTAGTTCTAAGTCTAGGGGACTGATGACCTCAAATGTTAAGTCCCATAGTGCTTAGAGCCATTTGAATCTGGCTTATGAAAAATGCAACATATCAGCATCAGTCAACAGTTCAAAATCTGGAATTTCTAAAAAATTTCTGTGAGTAGGCTCACATCTGTTTCCTTGTATAATTTAGCGCCTTCTTCTATATTAGAGATGTGCCTACACTCCGTATCCCTTACGGCCAGCCGGCCGAAGTGGCCGTGCGGTTCTACGCGCTGCAGTCTGGAACCGCAAGACCGCTACGGTCGCAGGTTCGAATCCTGCCTGGGGCATGGATGTGTGTGATGTCCTTAGGTTAGTTTAGGTTTAACTAGTTCTAAGTTCTAGGGGACAAATGACCTCAGAAGTTGAGTCCCATAGTGCTCAGAGCCAGAGCCTTACGGCCATGCCTGTGAATTTGCTGGTGGATTCGATTACGTCATGCAATGAATGCATGTACTCATAAGGAAAGAGCCCCTTCTTCGTTACAATCTGAAATTATGGATCGCTGTGATATGCGACTCTGGTGAAACGCATATCTTCCTGACGCATTGTCTTAGTAAGTTTCTGGAGACACACATGCGTAAATCTGAATTAACTGAGGAAGAGGAGCGATATTCTGGACGTGATTCGTTTGGAGAATGAAATGTAGCTTTTTGCTTTGCAGGTATGACTCTGACCTTATCGTTCTCCAATTCGAAATCACCCAAGTGCTCACCAAGAAAATGGCCATCACACTCCCTCAGACTATGGAAGAAGACGAGTATGTTTCGTGGCACTTTGTATTTCAAGTTCTGCATATTGTGATCTGCACTGTGGCACTTGACCATTAGATGACAGTGGCCTCCACGTGGAGTTTACACTTTTCTAACCACAGGCAGATAAAAAATATGACACTGAACTGCCTGCTTGTGTAAGGCCTCATTCTCCTGTGATTTGGTGATTGGAAATTTATGATGTAGAGGCCATCAAAATCCAGTGCCAGTTGTTCGAGCTCAGTAGGCAACCATATCGGAGGATTATCCCTGACACACGACTGAAATTTGTTGTGACTTGAACTATATTAACATACAACTTGATAAGCTGCCACATACAATACGTGCTGCTCTGTGAAAGTAGTGTGACTGGCGTTGGGATCATCTTCACAAGGCACCAAAGGAATTAGTAAGCACTTACGTTCAACTTATACAATGGTCGTTCTAAAAATTTAAGAACTTTTTATCGTGGGTACCAATTTCCACACATATCGGTTCATGGTTCGAACAGTCAATCAGCTGTCTCTCTAAATACCCATGCTTATGGAAAGAGTTAAAGCGTCTATTACAAAAATATGTTATATCACGATGTTTCGACATTTCGGCAGAGCGTAGGTGGTATATGAATTTGATCCAGACGTAGTGACGCTTATAGCCCTCGGAGAATAGCAATAACTCTACATGTCTGGATGCTGACCAACTACTCCAGAGGGGTAGGGGAGTCCTATTGCTTCATGCTTTTCATCTTCTGGCCTGCTTTTTTTCTTATCTAAACTCAGACTGTAAACGTGAACTGAATAATATGAGTTTCGCATCGAATTTTGGTACAACTGGGATGGTAATGGGCAATGAGATACGTCCAAAGCTATAACGTTCACAGATGTTACTTGTTTCATATGTATTCATAAGATATGCGTGTTTTGTCTATTTTCTATCGCAAACTACCACCCAGATCAATGTTTATCTCACCTTTTGAGAGTCTGGAGATTAATATACTGAGGAGACAAAAGCATGGGATACCTCCTAATACGGCGTCAGACCTCCTTTTGCACGGCGTAGTCCAGCAACACGATGTGGCACGAACTCAACAAGTGGTTTAGAAGTCGCCCGCAGAAATACTGAGCCATGCAGCCTGTATAGCCGCCCATAATTGTGGAAGTGTTACCGGTGCAGGTTCTTGTGCGTGAACTGACCCTTTGATTACGTCCCATGAATGTTCGATTGGATTAATGTTGGGTGATCTGGATGCCCAAATCATTCGCTCGAGTCGTCCACAATGTTATTCTAACCAATTGCTAACGATTGTGGCCTCGTGACAAGGCGCATTGTCATGTATAAATATTCCATCGTTGTTTGGCTGCAAATGGCCTTCCAGTAATCAAACATAATCATTTCCAGACAATTGTAACGTCCCCTTAGAAGAATTGTATACGAGACTGTGCTTAAACTGACCAGTTGGGAGGAAAACAATGAGAGAATTGATGGAGCCATGCTTGTGGATGAATGTCGTTGCCAGAATTCTTAAATGTTTTGAATTTACGTGTAGTAATGAACAGCTTATAGTCGAAATCATCGTGTCGGCGAGTCGCACATCGCTCATTGTTACTTCGTTTCGGCGGTTCCATCTCAAAATTCGGTGTACCTTGCCAATTTCTTTCATAATTTCCGAAGTGCCCTGTGTTATTATTTTCTGGCTGTTACGTATTTCTTGTCCCTCTTCCCGTATTGGTGGGCGAGTGTCCTCTGAAATACGTAATTCTTGTATTACCTGTGTCAGCTGATCTTGTACTTCCCGGATTTCTCTTTGGTGTTGCGTATTAATTTGATTCAGATTTTGTTTCAGTTTCCTAATTTGTTCGCACTCTTCTGTGTCATTAAAGACTACCGGTTTTGTGTCATTCAGATTATCATCTACCTTCGTAGATAAATTATTTAGCTGATCCGGAAGTTCAACTACTTTCTCTGATAATGAACTAATTTCCTCCATGTGTCTTTCTACTGTGTCCTTTTAGTTTTCCTGAGTTTTTGCAAGTTGCGTAACCGAATCGGTAGATGCAACTGAGTCCATTTTAGCTTGCAAGGTCTCATGATTTTCATGAACAATAGTTTGCAGTTCTTTTATGGCTGCTTCGTGATTCTGTAATGCATTTTCATGACGCGAAAAAATAGGTTGGAAATGCTCACAAATTTGTGTTTTTACGTCATTACAGACTTTTTGACATTTCGATTCAATGTTATGTAACTCAGCAGTTAAATCTTCACGTGTTTGTTCGAGAGTTTGTTCCAATGAGTCTAACTTTTGAAGCTTTTGCTGTGTTTGTTCCATTGTGTGTAACTGTTGCTGTGTTTGTCTCTGGTGTTGTTCCATTGTGTCTAACTTTTGAAGATTTTGTTCCATTGTGTCTAACTTTTGAAGCCTTCGTCCCATTTGTCTCTGATTTTGTTCCCTTTGTTGCATTAATTGCAATAATAATGTATTAGTGTCTGGAATCTGTTTCTCTATGCTTTTTGGCAGTGCATTTTCACCGGCAACATTCACATTTTGACAAGCAGAAAATGTGTCTTGACTCATTTGAGAAAACGGTGAGGACGCAAAACCTGAATCTACAGTATTTGCAAAATTGTGTCCTATCATTTCGGATTCCTGAGGCGAGCTGTTGCCGAGCGATCGATCGATAATGCTTCCCTGTTCACTAATTGTTTCACTGCCTACGCCATTGTTTGCCGCCCGCTCCATTTCCCTCTGCACAGTTACCAAATTACTATGTTGAACATTAGTTAATTCATTACATGGTGGCGCTAACACACTACTTTCGTCTTCACTGTCATTTCTCAGTTTACTTTGGAGCCTAGTATTACGTTTTTCACACGCCATTATTGTCACAATATTTCACACAACAACACAGAAAAACACAATTTGAAGAGCCAAAATAGGGGAATACATTAACATAGCACTGAAAATAATATCTAGTTAATTGCAAGCGCAGCTGCGAAATACTTGGTGCAAATCTAAATGCATGCCACAACTGTTTTACTGTACAACAATGAAAGACTGCAACTACAAAGGAGATTCTCAATACAATTACGCACTAGCAATAAACAAAATCTACACTAATTACACAAACTACAAGAAAAAATCAGAAGATTCCAGTGAGGTATCCTCAGCAAAGGGTCGACATATGTAACGTCCCCTTAGAAGAATTGTATACGAGACTGTGCTTAAACTGACACACAATATTTTTAGCGCAACGCAATCTGACTTTCAAAAATCCCTACAAAAGAATGGCCCTGACTAACATTAACCTATACCTTTCACAAATCACTTACCTCACCAAAAATCTTCGTTACTCGAACTACTGCAATACAGCGAGCGCCACTACTGCCAGCTAAATAAAAGATTCAAACTACGGAAGGCACTAACTACTGATAGGAATAGTTAGCAAATGAAAGATTTTAATAGAGAACAAACAATGTATTTACCTTAATATCATCACAAGTCATAATATATGTAATTTCAAAACTCCGCCATCTCTCTCCTCACATCCACCACCGCTGGCGGCTCACCTCTAACTGCGCAACGCTACGCGCTGTTCACATCCAGCTGCCGCTGCCCAACACTACAATGGCAGACAACAATGCAAACTAGCCACAGACAGCACACAGCACAGCCAGTGATTTTCATACAGAGCGCTACGAAACGTTGCCAATAAGAAAACATAAACAGCCTACTTACACAATGATCGGTTCACTTGGAGCAGAGGACCTACTCCATTACATGAAAACACAGCCCACACCAGTATGAAGCTACCACCAGCTCCCACAGTGCCTTGTTAACAACTTTTTTCCATGGCATTGTGGAGTCTGCGCCTCACTTGAGCCCTGCCAACTGAACTCGGGTTCATCTGACCAGGCCCGGTTTCCCAGTCGTCTATGGTCCAACCGTCCAACCGATATAGTCATGTACCCAAGAGAGGCGCTGTGGGCAATGTTGTGCTGCTTGCAAAGGCGCTCTCGTGGGTCGTCTGCTGCCGTAGCCAATTAATACCGAATTTCGCTGAACTGTCGTAACAGATACGTTCGCCGTACATCCCACATTGATTTCTGGTTTCACGCAGGGTTACTTGTCTGTTAGCACTGACAATTCATCGCAAACGCCGCTGCTCTCGTTCGTTAAGCGAAAGCCTTCGGCCACCGCGTTGTCCGTCGTGAGAGGTCATGCCTGAATTTTGGGACGTTCGGTACACCCTTGACACTGTGGATATCGGAATTTTGAATTCCCTAACGATTTCCGTTTCTAGCATTTGTAGACTTAGAGAAAGCTATTGACAATGTTGACTGGAATACTCTCTTTCAAATTCTAAAGGTGGCAGGGGTAAAATACAGGGAGCGAAAGGCTATTTACAATTTGTACAGAAACCAGATGGTAGTTATAAGAGTCGAGGGACATGAAAGGGAAGCAGCGGTTGGGAAGGGAGTAAGACAAGGTTGTAGCCTCTCCCCGATGTTATTCAATCTGTATATTGAGCAAGCAGTAAAGGAAACAAAAGAAAAATTCGGAGTAGGTATTAAAATCCATGGAGAAGAAATAAAAACTTTGAGGTTCGCCGATGACATTGTAATTCTGTCAGAGACAGCAAAGGACTTGGAAGAGCTGTTGAATGGAATGGATGGTATCTTGAAGGGAGGATATAAGATGAACATCAACAAAAGCAAAACGAGGATAATGGAATGTAGTCGAATTAAGTCGGGTGATGCTGAGGGAATTAGATTAGGAAATGAAACACTTAAAGTAGTAAAGGAGTTTTGCTATTTGGGGAGCAAAATAATTGATGATGGTCGAAGTAGAGGGGATATAAAATGTAGACTGGCAATGGCAAGGAAAGCGTTTCTGATGAAGAGAAATTTGTTAACATCGGGTATAGATTTAAGTGTCAGGAAGTCATTTCTGAAAGTATTTGTATGGAGTGTGGCCATGTATGGAAGTGAAACATGGACGGTAAATAGTTTGGACAAGAAGAGAATAGAAGCTTTTGAAATGTGGTGCTACAGAAGAATGCTGAAGATTAGATGGGTAGATCACATAACTAATGAGGAAGTATTGAATAGGATTGGGGAGAAGAGAAGTTTGTGGCACAATTGACCAGAAGAAGGGATCGGTTGGTAGGACATGTTCTGAGGCATCAAGGGATCACCAACTTAGTATTGGAGGGCAGCGTGGAGGGTAAAAATCGTAGGGGGAGACCAAGAGATGAATACACTAAGCAGATTCTGAAGGATGTAGGTTGCAGTAGGTACTGGGAGATTAAGAAGCTTGCACAAGATAGAGTAGCATGGAGAGCTGCATCAAACCAGTCTCAGGACTGAAGACCACAACAACAACAACAACAACAACGATTTCCGAAACAGAATGTCCCATGCGTCTAGCTCCAACTACTATTCCTCGTTCATAGCCTATTTATTCCCGTCCTGTAGCCATAATCACAACGGACACATTTTCACGTGACTGACCTGAGTACAAATGACAGCTTCGCCAATGCACTGCCGTTGTATAACTTTTGTAGACAATACTACCGTCATTTGTATATGTGCATATTGCTATTACATTACTTTTGTGGCCTCAGTGTACATGCTGTTTTAGTGGAAACATCTGGATAAAGAGGAATGTAATTGGACCCACTGCTAACTGGATCAAAGCGTTCGAATACAGATTAAGATGGGGTACATGGCTGCTGTTGTCACCATACATTTGCTTGAGTCTCCGAGTATCTGTTCACCTGTATTCCTCAAGATTCCATATGGACGCAGTTTTGAAGATGTTACACATCCACAAAACTTTTTCGTGGCATTTGGCATAAGCTATGCTGTCTTTACGATCATGTCCCTCTCTGTGACAGTATGGTCACCTAGTATCACTGAAGGTGAGAGAGTGTTTCTTTGGAATAAAGTAGCAATCTTCACTGAGGCAGCAGGTAGATGATACCAATCATCTGCCGATAATATTACTTCAAGATCACGATATGGTGAACTTTCGAATACAACCACTGGACAAAACTTACAACCCCACTCCATTCTCATGCTGATGCAATTACAGGTACCCTTCTTTCAGTTGTAACTGACTGTAAACAGCATTATTTGCGATGACATGGTTCACCTTTGAAAGTTCTCACGTGGCTAAGTGGGTGAGTTATCTATGGCCATTAAAAGATGTATATTTGAGGTAAATTATGGTTTTATCATCATTAATGTAGAATGAATGTAGAATAATTTCTTTCATCCCCATTTAGGCACTGTGACACTATCTCCGCCTCGTCTCAAGACTGGAGGTGTTTCTCGTTCGTAGTACAGCTCATTTACACAGATACTGAGAAGCAGGAGTAGGTTTTAAAATATAATTACGTGTGTTCTACTTCAGTTAATGGTTAGACTAGCTGATAATGCAGATAGAGAGCATAATGTTCCGTGGGTTCCAGTCAGCATAACTGAATTGTCTGCAAGTTTAATTTATCAACATAAGTTTCTTTGATGACTGTCGGTCAGGACGCACACGCTGTGGGGCGTCAAGGGCATCGTCTTAATGTCTTCACAAAATCGTGCACCGGCGGAGCGACGGAACATGTACCTGTCCTATCTCTCCTTTTCTCTCCCTCCCTCTCTCTCTCTCTCTCTCTCTCTCTCTCTCTATCTCTCTCTCTACCTCTCTCTCCCTCTGCATACGACCACCATCAGGTGGCATGCGCCCGCAGTGTGACACCAAGAACACCATCTTGGCATGTTTGCAAAAATCGCGAAATGTCGCATTTGCAGAAAAATCGCGACATGCATATGCGGCGAGGCCACAACGAGGGATGCTGCCACAAACTCGTGTGTAAGTTGTGCATGTGATGTCGGTAGTGATTTATTTCTAAATGTGGATGCAAGGAGAATAATTATTGTTCGTTTCTTGGCGATATTTTTTATGATTTCACTCAACATTCTGGCTGGGAGTAACCATGTCATAGGCATTAATCCCACTGCTTCTCTCCCATACTCTCTATGATATCACAGAACACACACCACATCATTTCTACAAAAGTAATGATTATAATGCTCTCTGCCCTCAAACAAAGTAGGTGATTTATCCTTATATTTGTTGTAAAGTAAATATTGTATGATGACTATGCTTTCGATGACTCTGCTGCTCTGTTATGGACGCACCATTGTCCTATCTTCACCCCATGTCAGGGCCGTAATTCGTAGTACATCTCAGTTATGCGGATATCAAGGAACAGGAGTATGTTCTAAAATAAATATATATATTGTGTGTGTGTGTGTGTGTGTGTGTGTGTGTGTGTGTGTGTGTGTGTGTGTGTATGTGTGTACGTGTGTAGCTTGCAGAAAAAACTCGTAACTTGCGTGCACTGAGCCTACACACAACATACGCGATCTTGTGATCGCTCGCCACTAGCTTAGGTCTAAGCCTTAGATTAGGTGTGAATTGATATCCATGATGATGCTAGCATCAATACTGCTATCGTGCACATGATGACATCATGTCACGTCCCTCTGATCGATTGGATAATTTTTCAGTAATAATTTCATACAAAAAACAGCTCCTTCACGACAGGGCACAGAACTGGATTGATTTTTATTCGATGAAAGAAAAAGGGGCTGATCGGGGTGGGACGGAGCTTGACTCACATTGGATGACCTCCCCCTCTCCCTTCGCAACCCTCCCTTCCCCTCCCTGCCGCACTCCCCCCTCCTCTACATGACCTTCCCACGTGCTGACAATGGCCTTCAACATGACATGGAAAGCTGTAATACGATACCAGCCAAAAAGTACCACTGCATATCGAGTTAATGATTGTGGACAGAATGAACACCGACCCTCTATTCCTCGCACCTACCTTCGAAACTTCATAGAATTCTTCTGCAAAACCTACACATTGTTAGGTTAGCATTCATGGAAGAATGGATATTGTAGAGACACGGCATAGCCACAACGCTGGTATGTTTACTGAATAAGTTCAAATGGTTCAAATGGCTCTGAGCACTATGGGACTTAACATCTATGGTCATCCGTCCCCTAGGACTTAGAACTACTTAAACCTAACTAACCTAAGGACATCACACAACACCCAGCCATCACGAGGCAAAGAAAATCCCTGACCCCGCCGGGAATCGAACCCGGGAACCCGGGCGTGGGAAGCCAGAACGCTACCGCACGACCACGAGATGCGGGCTTACTGAATAAGTTTTTGACCCTGCAGAATAATGTGAACTGATAAGAAAGTTCCTGACAGAGTAAAACTGTGTGCGGATCGGGTGTCGAACCTAGGACCACCACTCCATTACCCACAGCTAGAAACTAATTAGAGTGTACGCATATACTACCCCTGTAAATACGGATCAACACACGAGTTCTGCAGAAACATAAATATAAAATATAAATGAAGTTGTGAGACTGGGTCGCGAGTTGTGCTCAGGCAGGTCTATTGGCCTAGCCGTTACCTGTGAAAGGCGAAGCCCCCGAGTTCAAGTCTTGGTTTGGCACACAGTTTTATCTTCCAGAAAGTTTCATATTAACTCATGCTCCGTTGCACAGTGAAGCATTCATTCAGGTCCGTTTCACTCTTGCCAGAGAATTATTTTGCGAATTAATTCGACCCCTCTGGCTATTCCAACAAGGTTAAAACATTGATGCCCAAAATGCTTATGAATAGTATTCAACATCGTACGGCACATGTGAAATCTATGATAATTTGTAGATGAAAAGTACAAAAATTTCCTGTAGTGCTCTCAAATTTAATATGACACAGAGACGGAAAAGTTGATTAACATGATGTAAACAAACACAAGAAAAGACTAGTGTTTCGTCTTCTGCAAATTTAGTTAGATGAACATCGGAATTGCAGTGTCCTCAAGTCCTGTGCACATGACTCTATACTGAACAAGCAGTAAGTCATTCTGGGCTTGCAAGGCCACCCATTCATGGTTGCCTAAAGTCAGTGTTAAGAATGTATTACTGGCTGTATGACGTTTTACTATTCCAATAACAGAAATCTTAAAGAGGATTTTTTTCCTAAATTAATGTAAAACGAACTTATCCTTCCAAGTGCACAAAAAGAAGATACCAGATGACACTATATATTAAAAATGCGATGTCATACATATGTTTTTTAGTGGGGTCCGCCTTTATCAAAACACAATTTTGTTTCCGGAATTTGTTGTAGCCTGGCAGGCCGTCGACATAATCGTCTTGAGGTTGAAGCTCTTTTGCCTGTGTTTGCTTTAACAATACCTATGTTACGTATTGTTAAACCAAGCACAGACAAAAGAGATTCAACCTCAAAATGATTATACGATGGCATATTTAAGTTTCTGCTGCTTAACCCATAAGCCTCACCAATAGTACTAATATGTGAACCACTGGTATTTTTTCTACTACTGTGTAACAGATAAGCTACAACAGCAGTACTTCATTGTATGTGTTGTATACGAATTCTGAGGTGTTTTGAGAAAAAATACAGACAATTTTTATTTTTGCATGCAGAATTGACTTTTTTCATTTACTGTCAATGACCTAAGAGCCATACATGCAAATTACTACGAGTTACAGCAATGTGATTTTTGTCCCAATTGCGTCATTCTACACCTCATAACACCTACTTAGGGAGGAAATTTATCTGTGTATATTTATGAAAGTATCAGCCTCAGTGACTCTTTTAATGTAAGTTGTCACTCCCAGGCGGACCGTACATCCCATACAGGCAGCTATATAGCACAAAAAAAGAAGAAAATACCAAACAGTAGCTAACTTTGGAAGTAACCCTAGCATGGATGATCACTATACTGTATGGATGATTCTGATATCGACTTCAGCAGAACTTATACATGTTTTTAGAAGAAGCAATATGGACAATTTAGATTTTAGTACAAAGATCTAGTGTATTCTTTTCCCCACGATCACAGATGGGTGACCATACATGATTTAACGTAGCAAACACGTTAGGTAATAATGTATAAACGTAGTAATAATACCTAAAAGCTTCACCTAAATTTAAAGCTAATAATTTCATGACACCCATAAGACGACGTGAAAGGAACTATTTACTTTGTACTCCAGTTAAAGTAAGAGGGAGCACTTGCAAGAAAACTTGGCAGACGTATGACTGAACGTTACGTATGGACGACAGAGGGTTTCTCCCAGCTGGCGAGAGTGAAGTAGCCGGAAGTTGTAGAAGCATAACGTTTACGCAGGAACATAGAAAATTCCTCTACTGTTCTGCACACATCAAAAAAAGTCTTGCATCACCTTGGTTCCGAGAGTTCCGGAACCTGTAAAGAAAATTGGAATAGAGTTCAACATAAACATCATTTCCGCCGTTTCTATGGCTCATGAAAACAACACATTGCATGTTTTACCACCATACAGCAAGACTTTCAGAGGTGGTGGTCCAGATTGCTGTACACATCGGTACGTCTAATACCCAGTAGCACGTCCTTTTGCATTGATGCATGCCTGTATTCGTCGTGGCGTACTATCCACAAGTTCGTCAAGGCACTGTTGGTCCAGATTGTCCCACTTCTCAACGGCAATTCGGCGTAGATCCCTCAGAATGGTTGGTGGGTAGCGTCGTCCATAAAAAGCCCTTTACAATCTATACCAGGCACGTTCGATTGGGTTCATGCCTGGAGAACATGCTGGCCACTCTAGTCGAGCGATTTCGTTGTCCTGAAGGAAGTCATTTATAAGATGTGCACGATGGGGGTAAGAAGACGAATGCCTAGCCAATATGCTGGCGATATCGTTGCACTATCGGTCGGAGGATGGCATTCACGTATCATACAGCCGTTACAGCGCCTTCCGTGACCACCAGCGGCGTACGTCGGCCCCACATAATGCCACCCCAAAACAACAAGGGACCTCCACCTCGCTGGACAGTGTGTCTAAGGCGTTCAGCCTGACCGGGTTGCCTCCAAAGACGTCTCCGACGATTGTCTAGTTGAAGGCATATGCGACACTCATCGGTGAAGAGAACATGATGCCAGTCCTGAGCTGTTCATTCGGCATGTTGTTGGGCCCATCTGTACCGCGCTGCGCGGTATCGTGGTTGCAAAGATGGACCTCGCCATGGCCGTCGGGTGTGGTGATGATGATATTCGGTTTGTGGGGTGCTCAACTGCGTGGTTATCAGCGCCCGTACAATTTCCCAACCTTTGCTCAGTCCAATTTCGCCACTTTCCTGGATGATGATGAAATGATGAGGACAACACAAACACCCAGTCATCTCGAGGCAGGTGAAAATCCCCGACCCCGCCGGGAATCGAACCCGGGACCCCGCGCTCAGGAAGCGAGAACGCTACCGCGAGAGCCGTCGGGAGTGAAGTTGCGCATCATGCAGCCTATTGCGCACAGTTTGAGCCGTAACACGACGTCCTGTGACTGCACGAAAATCATTATTCATCATGGTGGCGTTGCTGTCAGGGTTCCTCTGACCCATAATCCGTAGGTAGCGGTCAGCGACTGCAGTAGTAGCCCTCGGGCGGCCTGAGCGAGGCATGTCATCGACAGTTCCTGTCTCTCTGTATCTCCTCCGTTTCCGAACAACATCGCTTTGGTTCACTCCATGAAGCCTGGTCACTTCACTTGTTGAGAGCCCGGCCTGGCACAAAGTAACAAGCGGACACGGTCGAACCGCGGTATTGACCCTCTAGGCATGGTTGAACTACAGACAACACGAGCCATGTACCTCCTTCCTGGTGGAATTACTGGAACTGATAAGCTGTCGGGCCCCTCCGTCTAATAGGTGCTGCTCATGCATGTTATTTCCATCTTTCAGCAGGTTTAGTGACAACTCTGAACAGTCAAAGGGACTCTGTCCGTGATACGATGTCCACAGTCAAAGTCAATCGTCAGGAGTTCTGGGAACCGGGGTGATACAAAACTTTTTTTGATGTGTGTAGAAGGATCATCGCATAGGTATGTCTTTGTGTCAGCTTAGAGGCGCGTGGAACGTCTATGTCTCAGGGGAAAACCCGTACTGATCTGCAATGCAATAGATCGACATAAAATGGTCACAGGAGTTCTTAACCCTTCAGGTTAAGAAATATTTATTTTAACTGTGATCGAAAGAGGGTAACCGAGGATAATACGTAGCGTATCAGATTCCTCTGCTTCAGTTCATATTTCATTCATTGTCAAAATCCGTTGCATCTACTGTGACTCATGACCGCCTAAACATGTTCAGTGGAGGGGGCATCAGCTAAGGTGGTGGTGCACTCGAAAAGTTAGGTTGCTAGCGATCTGCCTGAAAAGCAGGTCATCTAGATGAACGCTCGGTGGAAATGTTAATTTCGGATGTAATGTAGTGCTTTCGGGATACTATCGTTTTTCGGACACTGTTCCAAGTCTCCAAAACAACATCTGAGTAGCGACAGGTTATTTCGCGAATATTACACGCAGTAACATGTAAAAACTTTGAGGTTCGCCGATGACATTGTAATTCTGTCAGAGACAGCAAAGGACTTGGAAGAGCAGTTGAACGGAATGGATGGTGTCTTGAAGGAAGGATATAAGATGAACATCAACAAAAGCAAAACGAGGATAATGGAATGTAGTCGAATTAAGTAGGGTGAAGCTGAGGGAATTAGATTAGGAAATGAGACACTTAAAGTAGTAAAGGAGTTTTGCTATTTGGGGAGCAAAATAACTGATGATGGTCGAAGTAGAGAGGATATAAAATGTAGACTGGCAATGGCAACGAAAGCGTTTCTGAAGAAGAGAAATTTGTTAACATAGAGTATAGATTTAAGTGTCAGGAAGTCATTTCTGAAAGTATTTGTATGGAGTGTGGCCATGTATGGAAGTGAAACATGGACGGTAAATAGTTTGGACAAGAAGAGAATAGAAGCTTTTGAAATGTGGTGCTACAGAAGAATGCTGAAGATTAGATGGGTAGATCACATAACTAATGAGGAAGTATTGAATAGGACAGGGGAGAAGAGAAGTTTGTGGCACAACTTGACCAGAAGAAGGAATCGGTTGGTAGGACATGTTTTGAGGCATCAAGGGATCACCAATTTAGTATTGGAGGGCAGCGTGGAGGGTAAAAATCGAAGGGGGAGACCAAGAGATGAATACATTAAGCAGATTCAGAAGGATGTAGGTTGCAGTAGGTACTGGGAGATGAAGAAGCTTGCACGGGATAGAGTAGCATGGAGAGCTGCATCAAACCAGTCTCAGAACTGAAGACCACAACAACAACAACACATGTATGATTAGGAACTGACTTTGAATGTGTGTGCAAGTATCATTTCCAACTGTGACAAGTAGTAGGACGACAATAGGACCGCGTTCTCAAGTCATTATGCTGTCTCAACAGGATGGGTAAGTGATTTCGGTCCGTGGCTTGCTGCTTGCGAGATTTCTGATGGTTGTGACTTTATGGTTTAACTATTGAGATAGCTGAGTGTCCGCGTGACGAAGTATTGAATCCCGACCCTTTATTCCGTTTATTAAGTGCAGACGAGCAAGATTAGAGGTTAGAATCATTAGTAACAGGCCCGCGTCAAGTGCAGAATTGATTAGTGCAAACCAAAGTATCTTTACGTATTATTTTTCGGTGTTGTAACTATATTTTAAAGTACAAAGTGCTTGGGAAAGATTTCTGGGGTCCTAGAAAAGTCTAAGGTGGGTAAAGTTCTTTTTTTAAAGAGTTTCTGATTAGAGACAAGCATAATATTCAATTTTACAGATGGAAGTGTTGTATATGTTGAGGTGACAAAAGTCATGAGATAGTGATATGCCCGTATACAGATGTCGGTAGCACGGCGTACACACTGCACAAAAAAGAGCAGTGCATTGACGGAACTATCATTTGAACTCAGGTGAGTCACGTGAAAAGATTTCCGACATGCTTATGGCCGCAAAACGGGAATTGAAACGCTTTAAAGGCGGATTAGTAATTGGAGCTAGAGGTGTGGAATCGAATATTCCAAGGCTCACAGTGTCAAGTATTGTGTTGGCAGAAGAGCCAACACCGTGTTGCTAGAGGAGGCCGAAATGCCCGCACGCAGACTGGCGTGAGGTCTGGAACAATGTAAAGTAGTTGAGTCTAGTAAGAAAAGAACGTAGTTGCTGGAATACTTAACTTTAATCCATAATTGGTGTACATCGCTCTTGACGGCAGATGTTTTAATGTTGTTGTTGTGGTCTTCAGTCCTGAGACTGGTTTGATGCAGCTCTCCATGCTACTCTATCCTGTGCAAGCTTCTTCATCTCCCAGTATCTACTGCAACCTACATCCTTCTGAATCTGCTTAGTGTATTCATCTCTTGGTCTCCCTCTACGATTTTTACTCTCCACACTGCCCTCCAATGCTAAATTTGTGATCCCTTGATGCCTCAAAACATGTCCTACCAACCGATCCCTTCTTCTAGTCAAGTTGTGCCACAAACTTCTCTTCTCCCCAATCCTATTCAATACCTCCTCATTAGTTACGTGATCTACCCACCTTATCTTCAGCATTCTTCTGTAGCACCACATTTCGAAAGCTTCTATTCTCTTCTTGTCCAAACTAGTTATCGTCCATGTTTCACTTCCATACATGGCTACACTCCATACAAATACTTTCAGAAATGACTTCCTGACACTTAAATCTATACTCGATGTTAACAAATTCCTCTTCTTCAGAAACGCTTTCCTTGCCATTGCCAGTCTACATTTTATATCCTCTCTACTTCGACCATCATCGGTTATTTTACTCCCTAAATAGCAAAACTCCTTTACTACTTTACGTGTCTCATTTCCTAATCTAATTCCCTCAGCATCACCTGACTTAATTCGACTACATTCCATTATCCTCGTATTAATATCTCAATATAAACTGGTAATGGCGCCTTCTAGGTCGCAGCAAATGACGTAGCTGAAGGCTATGCTAACTATCGTCTCGGCAAATGAGAGCGTATTTGTCAGTGTAGCATCGCTAGCAAAGTCGTCTGTACAACTGGGGTGAGTGCTAGGACGTCTCTAGACCTGCCGTGTGGCGGCGCTCGGTCTGCAATCACTGACAGTGGCGACACCCGGGTCCGTCGTATACTAGCGGACCGCGGCCGATTTAAAAGCTACCACCCAGCAAGTGTGGTGTCTGGCGGTGACACCACATCAAGTGTGTGCCGAGAATACAAAATTTCAGGCATTACCTCTCACCACGAACAACGTAGTGGCCGAAGGCCTTAACTTAGCGACCGAGAGCAGCGCCGTTTGCGTAGAGTTTTAAGTGCTAAGAGACGTAAGACTGCGTGAAATAACCGCTGAAATTAATGTGGGACATACGACGAACGGAACCGTCAGGACAGTGCGCCGAGTTTTGCCATTAATGCGCTATGGTAGCAGGCGACCGACGCGAGTGCCATTGTTAACAGCATGACATCGCCTGCAGATCCTCTCCTGGATTCGTGATCATATCGGTTGGAGCCGACCGTGTGGCCGAGCGGTTCTAGGCGCTCCAGTCTGGAACCGCGCGACCCCTACGGTCGCAGGTTCGAATCCTGCCTCTGGCATGGATGTGTGTGATGTCCTTAGGTTGGTTAGGTTTAAGTAATTCTAAGTTCTAGGGGACTGATGACCTCAGGTGTTAAGTCCCATGGTGCTCAGAGCCATTTGAACCATATCGGTTGGACCAATAGACTACCGGAAAACTGTGGCCTGGTCAGACGAGCCCGGTTTCAGTTGGAAAGAGCTGATGGTATGGTTCGAGTGTAGTGTAGAACCCACGAAGTCATAGACACAAGCACTGTGCAAGCTGGTGATGGCTCCATAATGGTATTGGCTGTGTTTACATGTAGTGGACTGTGTCCACTGGTCCAACTAAACCGACCGTTGACTGGAAATGCTTGTGTTCGGCTACTTGGAGACTATTTGCAGCCACGATGAACTTCATGTTACCATACAACGATGGAATTTTAATCGATGAAAATGCCCCATATCACCAGGCCACAATTGTTTCCGATTGGTTTGAACAATGTTCTGGACAGTTCGAGCAAATGATTTGGCCACTCACATTGCCCTACATGGACCTCATCGAACATTTATCAGATATAATCGAGAGATCAATTCGTACACAAAATCCTGCATCGCAACACTTTCGTAATTACGGACGGCTATAGAAACAGCATGACTCAATATTTCTGCAGAGGACTTGCAATGATTTGTGGGGCCCATCCCATCCTCGAGTATCATGTCGTTTTTGGAAACCCAGAATCTAGTATGTAGGAATCAACATGGATTCCGGAAACAGCGATCGCGTGAGACCCAACTCGCTTTATTTGTTCATGAGACCCAGAAAATATTAGATACAGGCTCCCAGGTAGATGCTATTTTTCTTGACTTCCGGAAGGCGTTCGATACAGTTCCGCACTGTCGCCTGATAAACAAAGTAAGAGCCTACGGAATATCAGACCAGCTGTGTGGCTGGATTGAAGAGTTTTTAGCAAACGGAACACAGCATGTTGTTATCAACGGAGACACGTTTACAGACGTTAAAGTAACCTCTGGCGTGCCACAGGGGAGTGTTATGGGACCATTGCTTTTCACAATATATAAAAATGACCTAGCAGATAGTGTCGGAAGTTCCATGCGGCTTTTCGCGGATGATGCTGTAATATACAGAGAAGTTGCAGAATTAGAAAATTGTAGCGAAATATAGGAAGATCTGCAGCGGATAGGCACTTGGTGCACGAAGTGGCAACTGACCCTTAACATAGACAAATGTAATGTATTGCGAATTCACTCCTGGAAATGGAAAAAAGAACACATTGACACCGGTGCGTCAGACCCACCATACTTGCTCCGGACACTGCGAGAGGGCTGTACAAGCAATGATCACACGCACGGCACAGCGGACACACCAGGAACCGCGGTGTTGGCCGTCGAATGGCGCTAGCTGCGCAGCATTTGTGCACCGCCGCCGTCAGTGTCAGCCAGTTTGCCGTGGCATACGGAGCTCCATCGCAGTCTTTAACACTGGTAGCATGCCGCCACAGCGTGGACGTGAACCGTATGTGCAGTTGACGGACTTTGAGCGAGGGCGTATAGTGGGCATGCGGGAGGCCGGGTGGACGTACCGCCGAATTGCTCAACACGTGGGGCGTGAGGTCTCCACAGTACATCGATGTTGTCGCCAGTGGTCGGCGGAAGGTGCACGTGCCCGTCGACCTGGGACCGGACCTCAGCGACGCACGGATGCACGCCAAGACCGTAGGGTCCTACGCAGTGCCGTAGGGGACCGCACCGCCACTTCCCAGCAAATTAGGGACAGTGTTGCTCCTGGGGTATCGGCGAGGACCATTCGCAACCGTCTCCATGAAGCTGGGCTACGGTCCCGCACACCGTTAGGCCGTCTTCCGCTCACGCCCCAACATCGTGCAGCCCGCCTCCAGTGGTGTCGCGACAGGCGTGAATGGAGGGACGAATGGAGACGTGTCGTCTTCAGCGATGAGAGTCGCTTCTGCCTTGGTGCCAATGATGGTCGTATGCGTGTTTGGCGCCGTGCAGGTGAGCGCCACAATCAGGACTGCATACGACCGAGGCACACAGGGCCAACACCCGGCATCATGGTGTGGGGAGCGATCTCCTACACTGGCCGTACACCACTGGTGATCGTCGAGGGGACACTGAATAGTGCACGGTACATCCAAACCGTCATCGAACCCATCGTTCTACCATTCCTAGACCGGCAAGGGAACTTGCTATTCCAACAGGACAATGCACGTCCGCATGTATCCCGTGCCACGCAACGTGCTCTAGAAGGTGTAAGTCAACTACCCTGGCCAGCAAGATCTCCGGATCTGTCCCCCATTGAGCATGTTTGGGACTGGATGAAGCGTCGTCTCACGCGGTCTGCACGTCCAGCACGAACGCTGGTCCAACTGAGGAGCCAGGTGGAAATGGCATGGCAAGCCGTTCCACAGGACTACATCCAGCATCTCTACGATCGTCTCCATGGGAGAATAGCAGCCTGCATTGCTGCGAAAGGTGGATATACACTGTACTAGTGCCGACATTGTGCATGGTCTGTTGCCTGTGTCTATGTGCCTGTGGTTCTGTCAGTGTGATCATGTGATGTATCTGACCCCAGGAATGTGTCAATAAAGTTTCCCCTTCCTGGGACAATGAATTCACGGTGTTCTTATTTCAATTTCCAGGAGTGTACATAGAAAGAAGGATCCTTTATTGTATGATTATATGATAGCGGAATAAACACTGGTAGCAGTTACTTCTGTAAAGTATCTGGAAGTATGCGTGCGGAACGATTTGAAGTGGAATGATCATATAAAATTAATTGTTGGTAAGGCGGGTACCAGGTTGAGATTCATTGGGAGAGTGCTTAGAAAAAGTAGTCCATCAACAAAGGAGGTGGCTTACAAAACACTCGTTCGACCTATTCTTGAGTATTGCTCATCAGTGTGGGATCCGTACCAGATCGGGTTGACGGAGGAGATAGAGAAGATCCAAGGAAGAGCGGCGCGTTTTGTCACAGGGTTATTAGGTAAGCGTGATAGCGTTACGGAGATGTTTAGCAAACTCAAGTGGCAGACTCTGCAAGAGAGGCGCTCTGAATCGCGGTGTAGATTGCTCGCCAGGTTTCGAGAGGGCGCGTTTCTGGATGAGGTATCGAATATATTGCTTCCCCCTACTTATACCTCCCGAGGAGATTACGAATGTAAAATTAGAGAGATTAGAGCGCGCACGGGGGCTTTCAGACAGTCGTTCGTCCCGCGAACCATACGCGACTGGAACAGGAAAGGGAGGTAATGACAGTGGCACGTAAAGTGCCCTCCACCACGCACCGTTGGGTGGCTTGCGGAGTATAAATGTAGATGTAGATGTAGATGTAGAAGTAGTGGCGGCACTAAACATGGGCAAAGAAGGTCAGACACGATATTAGCAGTTATCCCATGACATAGGTCCCCTCACTGTAATGCGCGTGAAGGAATACCGCTGTCTTGCTTGTGCTCCCGTTATAAACAATTGGTCCCAAACACAGTTGTAACGATCAATCCTTTTGTATTGTAACTGGCGTTTATTACTGTTTATTACAGGAAAAAGCACCTTTCAATACACATAAATGTTACTACAGTTCTGTAATTTTTATCCATGTCTAATCAACCCAACTTCCCAAGCCACATAAACATAATTATAATGTGTATAATTAAAGTTTGTACTTATGATAGCGGCTACCCTTGAGTGCTTTTCCTACGAGACAGTGAAATGTTGGGGTTTGTGGTGCTCGCGGCGTTTCATAAACCTGAGATGGCCACTGGTATGCTGCCCTCCCTGGTTATGGATAATACTCATGTAACCGGTCACTGGTATGCGATTGAAGCACATTTACGTATAAGTTTTGAATTTGGAATTAACATACTACCAGTTACAGAGAAAAGTCAGGCGGTATTAATTAAAACATTTTATAATACTCAACTATATGCATACTGGTACTCTCTGTACAACTGGAAATATAGTCATGATCACATTACCGGTAGTTCCAACATCTCGGATCTTTATAGTATATAAGGCGGCTTGATAGCTGCAACTGATCAGTGTTCTGTGGTAGCAGAAAATGTTAATATAGCCTACACAATAGTGCTGAATATCGCTAAAGGTAGACGATGGACCGAAAGACTAACACATTGATTTGTGGCTATTACTGGAAACTTGGACAATCTTGTAACATACATTGGTAACAAAAACCACACAGAAAAAGTCCCGCTTCCTAGGAAGAAGAACATAAATGTCCTTATTGCTATTACAGACAATTTTGTGACAACGTTATGGCGGTAAAAATGTCTGACAAAGTGGACTGTAAAGAGTGATGAGAAAAGGGACGGTGCGTAATGTCAAGAAGGCAGTTTGTGGTGGATTTAACAATTATCTATGCGGTAAATTGGCCAAGTTCATCTCTGCAGGATACAGTATCAAGGCGAAGCTACTGTTTCTCCTACACGAGGATGATGACAGTGTAGCATCAAGAGAATAAATAAATAAAGGCAAGGATGCATTGAAAAACATGTCGAGAAAATGCAAAAATCCTGTGGCTATACCAAATGAACTGGAATTCGCCAACGTTAAAATTTATGTTCTATTGGACCAAATGTCTAGAATATTGTAACAGCTTGCTGAAGACGACTGTTACTTTACGGACATGTATAAAACACAAGATATTGCTGAAATTTTAGCAAAACGGAAGTGTGTGACTACATAACATCAAATCAAGACTTCTGTCTGTAATAAAACTACCGACAAAACGGCAATGTTATTATAAATAACGACAAGACAGTTGTAATTAACCGTTTAAGTGAACGAGCTCCAACTATAGGGTGGCTGAAGCGCCTAGAACCGCTCGGCCTCATCGGCCGGCTGCTTCTTGGTAGAAGGCTGCAATTCTCATGTCGTTATGGACTACATACAGCTGGCCACTTGCAAGAAACAGGCTAACACGACGAGGATCTAACAGCGCCAATGTGTGAAGTATTAAGTATACAACATAAACTCAAAACTTTGTTCCGTATTAGATATATCAAACGTCCTTACAACTTTAAATTCTTAATCAAGTAGAGATTACAATGAATTATCACCATACCTGTACGACCAATATTAGAAATTTTATTATAGTTTATATATAAAACTGTTCACAACGAAAGCGAGACAAACTACATATGAGTAGGAGAATGACTGGCAGTAATTTCGCTTTCATCAGAATCAGCATCAGCATTCCTGGAACAGATGATATCGGCATCAGGAAACAACATTCGGGCAATGAAATTATTTCTGAAATTCGTTTCCCTCTCCCCCTATGGCTAATAGCGTTAGGCGTTTTGCGAAAACGTGGGGGGGGGGACTTAGGACACCAATGGCTGGTAAGCACTTCCCCTCCCCCACCATTCAAGCAATTTTAATTTTTATAGTTAGATTCCATGTGCGCTGTCTTTTACCGTCTGTACATCTGCCCCATATGAATCGCTGATTCAACAACAACGATGAACTGGGAAGAAGAAATCTGACAGTAATTACTTGTCACTTTTTTTTTTGTTATAACAAAAAAATGGTTCAAATGGCTCTGAGCACTATGGGACTTAACATCTGTGGTCATCAGTCCCCTAGAACTTAGAACTACTTAAACCTAACTAACCTAAGGACATCACACACATCCATGCCCGAGGCAGGATTCGAACCTGCGAGCGGAGCGGTCGCGCGGTTCCAGACTGAAGCGCCTAGACCGCACGGCCACACGGCCGGCTTGTTATAACAATATGGTTACTATTAGCAACGACCCATCTGTCTGTATGTGCATGTCACAGCACTCTAGCACGGCAGCTAACGTAATACTACTTCCATGCATGTGTATTTTATTGATGCACTGTCCTGCTACTATAAATTATTAACGTTTATACTAATGTTTTAGTTGTTATTGTTACAGATGAGGATATGCGTAATTTCCCGCCTGAACGACAGCAGCGGTAACAGTCACCATCCACACGACGTCTTCGCGAACTTTCGAACCCTATGTCGTTCAACTATGTGGCTGCACAGCCACAATTCACTAAGCACAAGCAGCCTCACAAATGTACTGCTTTTCACCAACACTTACAACGTGACTGCCGGCCGGAGTGGCCTTGCGGTTCTAGGCGCACCAGTCTGGAACCGAGCGACCGCTACGGTCGCAGGTTCGAATCCTGCCTCTGGCATGGATGTGTGTGATGTGCTTAGGTTAGTTAGGTTTAATTAGTTCTAAGTTCTAGGCGACTGATGACCACAGCAGTTAAGTCCCATAGTGCTCAGAGCTATTTGAACCATTTTGAACAACGAGACTGCTAGTGGGGCTATAACCAGACTGTGAGTTTGAGGTGGTGATTGAGATAGAGAACCTTGAAAGACTTGGTACTAGACTGTCTGTGTAGTAGGATAGAGTTGATAGAGATGAAGACGACGAATCAGTACAACTTATTGCATACTCCTATTAACATTATTAAGGCACACAGAAAAGAATTGTTTGGACAGTACCATAAAACTGAGCGATTGTGTGTGTATATGTGTAAATAACAATATCTACAAAAATTTTCTTATTAGCTTCCAGCCTACAAGAACTTCCATAGCTAAAATATTTGGGTCTTTCATAAAGAATAACATTGATATAACCAATTAACTCATATGTTGCAGCGTATACGTCGGTCTAACACTGGAATTATGCTGTCGGAGCACATTATGTTGGAGTACTTACGCCAGTGTAACACCTTACCCCGGAGTATGGACCACTATTATGCCATACATATATTGCGTATATGTTGTACAGATGTTGTGGTAAGATACTTTGACAATATATAGTAAAATCATATATAGTCTGCAAAATGTTAGACGACTGGTGCAAAATTTGGAAATTGGTAGCATACGCCAAAATGCAGATGTAGAAGCCAAAAAAGAGACTGAGTACTTTATGTCAATCAGTATCTATCTGCCTACTGTGTAAATCCAGTGAAAGATGTGTGCAATGTAAATAATTATTTGCGTAACGTTAAGTGTACGTCTTCACCCAAATAGCTCTTGAGCAAGAGCTAATTTCAATGTAACAATATAGCTGGTACTCAAAAGTATCTGAATTATTTATCAATCATGCACTGTTGGTATCAGCCAACAGCTGTAGATCTTCACTGCTCTTCGGCAATTTGCTCTCCATTCTGGGTTTGTGCTCTGTGGTGAGAGGACTAGACCAAGATCGGAAGCATTACTGCAAGGAAAAAAGTCTTGCGCTGTCCTCTGTGTGCATTTACATTAAATATTCGATTGAACTGACATTTCTCCAAGTCTCAGACTGTCCCAACATACATGCATTCCTACCCAGTCAGCGACTGCTCAAACTATTGATTATTACAGGACTTTCAAGATGGATAAATATGAAATTACGTACACAGGGAAGGCAGCACCAATGGAGCAACATTGCTTTTGGGTACTGTGGTAAAACGAAGATGCTTCTCCTGCTTTAATATATCTCTTCTTTGTCGTTTTTGTTGGAGTCAGTGTTGTTTATTAAACCATATGCAAATAGAAAGTAGTTAATAATAATAATTGTTGTGACGGCAAGACAGCCAAGCCACTATGATTGGTAGCCGAAAGGCACGCGTTAAGCTCACGCAGGCTGGCGTGAGGTCTGGAACATTTAAGGAAGTTAGGCTTTAGCAAAAAAAGGTCGTAGCTGTTGGAATACTTAATTTTAATCCATAATTGGTGAACATCGGTCTGACGGTACATGCATCACAAGATAAATAGCAAATGATAATGGCGCCTTGCTAGGTCGTAGCAAATGACGTAGCTGAAGGCTATGCTACCATCGTCTCGGCAAATGAGAGCGTGAATTGTCAGTGAACCATCTCTAGCAAAGTCGGCTGTACAACTGGGGCGAGTGCTAGGAAGTGTCTCTAGACCTGCCGTGTGGCGGCGCTCGGTCTGCAATCACTGACAGTGGCGACACGCGGGTCCGTCGTATACTAGCGGACCGCGGCCGATTTAAAGGCTACCACCTAGCAAGTGTGGTGTCTGGCGGTGACACCACAATAATAATAATAATAATAATTGGCTTCTTGATTTACGTGTTCACCAGTACACAAACTGCAGAGCATTGTTGAACACCACACAGCAGCTGTCCTGTAAATTATTCGTTAGATGATACCACATGGTAGCATGTTGTTAACACCATTTGTCAACATTTAAAAAACACTGATACATTCTAGCACAGTGTCAAAGACGTGCATAGATTTTTACTCTACAACTGGAGGTCATCCATGTTAAACAGCCAGTCCCAACTGCCTGCCGGCCGGTGTGGCCGTGCGGTTCTAAGCGCGTCAGTTTGAACCGCGTGACCGCTACGGTCGCAGGTTCGAATCCTGCCTCGGGCATGGATGTGTGTGATGTCCTTAGGTTAGTTAGGTTTAAGTAGTTCTAAGTTCTGGGGGACTGATGACCTCAGTAGTTAAGTCCCATAGTGCTCAGAGCCATTTGAACCATTTGAACCAACCCAACTGCCTTATCGTTATTCACAATCACATTGCTGTTGTGACATGGTCGAGATCTGCGTGTGCAGCCATGTGTAAAACTAAACGGATCAGAAAACCTTCTGCATTTGAGTTATGTCAACACCTGTCAAGTGCAATCACCAGTAAAAAGTGGTGGAACAGGCTAAAATACAAGAGGGAAAATTGGTGGAATTAGCTGCCTGACATTAAGATAACATGATTAGGGGCACTGCCTCAACTATAAAGAAAGACAAACGTTTACTGGCCGCCGAAGAGTCGATGCATTGTCTGTAAGCATGACGACCATTCGTTGTTTAGATCCTCATACAGTACCTACACGGTAACTACCACCAACTACCAGTGACACCACGCAAGAAAATGCTATGCCGAATGATCATATGATCTCATTCTGTAAGTGACATACTGTTTCCCACTGCTGTGGGGTTCCAGCAGCATTGTGCCATATGGAACGTATGCTCTGAATCAACATGTATAATGAAATATCAGGTTTTCTGTCATGTTTCCCATCAAATTGACACATTATTCCGGTATTAAGAAAAGCTAATTATCGCTTTCAAGAAGCATAATATTAATTACACCATGCAGTTGCTTTTTGACATTCGTAGCCCATGTCTGATATATATATAAGACGTGGCTGCACAGATGGAGCTTAACAGACTGTCAACCAGCATGTCACGTCTGTTTAGTGGTGTGGGCACTGAGAGTGGTGGAGAAGAAAGCTCTAGTTTGGGAAACAGTTTACTGCGTTTGACTGTACTGCACATTTTGACGCACTTTGGATGCCCTTTCAGACAACATAATTTGCTACTTTGAACATGCATGTCGATGTTGAAGGAGGTGTTTGGCCTGCCCACACTAGTGATCTGATAATAATCTATGTGAAAGCTAAAAGTAGAAATGGAGTATCTGCGACTGATGGGGCTCCAATTCCACAGCATAGGTGGGTATATGATCTAAGAAATGATTTAATGCAACAATGTAGTCTGCCGTGAACAACAATATTTTACTTAAGTCTGTATATATAGAGGTGATGATGCATTATCACGAAATCAACTTACGCCTAATACAGATGGACACTATCTCTCTAAACTCTTATCTGACAGTTTTGGTAGACCGCCAATGTCGAGTCCATATTACTGACAGACAGCAGATAGAGCAACATGTTACCAGTTTACTGAAGTGTAACCTTTGACATCGTCCAAGATGCTGAACCAAATACTCCTGTGTGTACACACTTACACTCGTCTACTGCACTGACCGTTCTGTTACTGGAAGGTTGTACTGTACACATCTGCTGGTAACAATGTTGAGGGATAACATTTGCAGAATCTCAGCCTATGTGAGTCTCAAAACTGACTGAAATCTATACAATACGTTTCAAAAGTCATGTTACGTGCTTCTAGAGGATGTAGAGGGCCTTAGGAGATCAAGTTTTGCATAGGAACACATGTCCTGAAACGTCATCCAAATACTCTACGAAGTGTCGCAGCTATAGGCGCCGGCTCCTGTAAATGTATGTATGTACAGAGTGATACAAAGATGATTTTACAAACTTTCAGGGATAATGGAGACGGACAAATGTATCAGTTTGAAGAAAGCGTCTCTGGTTCGGAAATGGCACTGAGCACTATGGGACTCAACTGCTGAGGTCGTAAGTCCCCTAGAACTTAGAACTACTTAAACCTAACTAACCTATGGACATCACACACATCCATGCCCGAGGCAGGATTCGAACCTGCGACCGTAACGGTCGCGCGGTTCCAGACTGTAGCGCCTAGAACCGCTCGGCCACTCCGGCCGGCGGTTCGGAAATGAACGAGTCGAAAGCCACAAGCGAAAGTAATTCTGATGCCTCTGACAGTGAAATACCTGTACCGGCACTGTTGCTAAGAATGCAGGATATGCGAGTTTCAGAGGTGGTAGTATGGACCGAGACAAGAAAAAAATATCTGGTAAACATAAGCTCTAAAATGCGTAGCTGAGGAGGTACGCATCTTCGCTAGTGTGAAACACTTCTCTATTGAACATGTGCTCACAGCTCTTAAGGTATGCATTTTAGTGCCCATGATTAGTAGACTTTTTTCTTGTTTTGATCCATAATACCACCTCTGAAATTTACCAATATTAGCAACAAAAAGTGTCGGTACATGCATTCCACTGTCAGAGGTATCACAACGGTTTCCGCTTATAACTAATTGATACATTTCTTCTTCTCCATTACCTTTGAAAGTCTGTAACATTATTACGGAATCACCCCGTATTTACATACATTCACAAGTGCCGGCGCCTATAGCTTTGACGTTATGTAGTGACGTTGGATGAAGTATCTGGATGTGGATTCTTATGATTCTTATGTGTAACTTGATCTACTAAGTCCCTCTACAACCTCCAGAAGTGTGTAACATGAATTTTGAAACAACCTTTAAATGTAGTACAGTAACACAGCTCACTACGGACAATCCACACTGGTTATCTAATAATAAACAAAGTAAGCGCTTGAAGTAGAAAATGTACTGTCTGTAGATGATGCTGCTCCTAATAATTCCAAAGTGTGGGCAAGCATATTGTCTAAAACGGGACTTGACAGAGCTATGTAGTATTGTATGATCACCAATAGTTTACTTAGGACTACAGACAGATCCGGAATGAGATTTTCACTCTGCAGTGGAGTGTACGCTGATATGAAACTTCCTGGCAGATTAAAACTGTGTGCCGGCCCGAGACTCGAACTCGGGACCTTTGCCTTTCGCGGGCAAGTGCTCTACCATCTGAGCTACCCAAGTACGACTCATGGCCCGTCCTCACAGCTTCACTTCTGCCACTACCTCGTCTCCTACTTTCTAAACTTTACAGCACTACACACAGATGGTGATACACGGTCAGGAAATCCATTTATTCCTAGGATGGATGCACTCCATTGCTCTAACGCCCCATGTAACATATTGAATGTTAATGACGAGTGTCTGTAACAGATATAGACAACTGATGTAGCAACATGTAATCAGTTTACTAAATGTGTAAAATAGTATATGTCTGAGGTGTTGAGTAAAATACTGCTGTCTGTATAAACTTACACTCATCCCCTGGACTGGTCGTTCTGTAGTATTCTGCTGATCATAGTAGCAGTGAGGCATCGGCATCGGTTTTACACATTACATTTTCACAATGAGATTCCATGATGGGCAGAGTCTTGTAGTTTCGGCTTGCTGCCACCTAACCGGCATATTACACCGAACAAATACTGTACCGGGTCCTATGCAACCGCTAACACATATTCACAGCACTGGAATATTCAGTGTAAATGTGCAAGACTTATTTCCTTGTAGCAGTTGCTGCACAGTTACATAAATCTCCAAAATTGTGACCATGGATACAAAAGCCATAGATTACGATAGTACTGGCTCGTGCATGTGATAAAAAATTAATTTGTTATAACAAATACTCACCCCCTGATCCTCAACAACAGATGAATGATGGATGCTTTTGAGCCCAAAATCAATTATGAAAGCTGACCTTAGTATGATACCGACGCGACGCCGCTGCAGTGGCGTTAAGGTACGTTGTCCAAGACGCGACGCACACTAGCGACTGCGACGGGTCGCTACGTGACGTCAGAAGTTGCTTGCTGGCGCATGCGCAGTTCGACTTTGGGATGCGACGCGCGACTGTTGCGGCAGCTGCCGCAGCACTGCACCAGTGAGCAGTGTTGCGACGGAAGTCGCACGACACAAAGACGTACGGCTGCCAGAAAGATGTCGAGCCAGTCAAGGAAAACTGAAATGAGCCACTCATAGGATGTGATTCTCTGTGAGCTGGTTTCGCAACATCCTTGCCTTTACGACTTGAAGAACCCTAAATATAGAGACACTATATTCAGAGACATAATTTGGGAAGAAACTGGTGCACAGTTGAAACTGGCAGGTCAGTGAAATATATAATATTTTCCCATTAATGCAAATTTTTCAGGCCTGTTATGAAAATCAGTATAATCCATGCAGATGTAGAATTAGAATGATGAAAATGAACTTGAAGGTCAATTTTCGCATTACTCTTTTTTTGTGACGATAATAATTGAAAACGGCAAGTACATTATAAAATGAACAATCTAAAGTACAATGAGAAAGTTACATTTTACAATACCTTCACTTTGAAAGTAAACGGTAGATTGGTGTCTTGATGATACCTTCTAGTTGTGAAAAACCACCACCAGATTGTTTTGCAGCTTTCTGTAATCAATAGATGCTCGTTTTTGAGGAAGGCATTTCTCAACAGATTGCGCAAACAGTATGCTGCAATAAGTAATTTGTCACATGCACTTCAATTCATTGGTAGGAGATGGTGCTCAAAATACTTGTGCCAAAAGTGCACTACTGTTTTACAAGGCCCTTCTGGTCTGACACAGTTCACAATTGAAATTCGTCTTTTGTAAATCCTGGAGTCATCTTTTGAGTGCAGCTTGCCAAGATTAAATGTTCATGTCATCCATAACGATGTATGCTGTCAGAATATAAGAATATGGAAGTTCATTTGGATGGGAATAAAGACTCAGACGGCTATGAAAGTTGTCTTAGCTTGTTCCAAAAGTTTCTGCATGGGAGAAACTGACAAGTATAATTTGGGGAAATTTTGTGAACAAGCACGGACATTATTTCTTCCACATTTCTGCCAGTGTATACTGTAGACGTTCAGAATGAAAATTCTAGAGATGTTTAAGGTGTAACCCTATCTTGTTGTCAAGAACTTGAAACAATGCAATGACGCAAGCGTGCGCTTATTGTTAATAAACTTATCTTTCATTGGAATTTTAGGTGAAATGTGCAAAAACAGATGGAGGAATATTCGGGACTCGTATCAGAGAAATAAACGAGAAAGAAAGCTTGGAACAGGTTCAGATGCCTCAGCAAAACCACGAAAATGGGTTCTGCTTGATCACTTGGGTTTAAGAAACCTACATTTCGTGGCATTTTAAATGAAATTGTCAAGAGAATATGGAGAAATATTAGTAACTCATACCGGAGAAATATGACATAAAATGGTTTCATTAGGTCCAAATGTGTCAGAGAAACAAAACAAATGCATTCTCTATCGTGTGATGACCACACGATTCTCGTTGCGCGTCGACAGAACTGGCGGCTAGTCGCGACGCTCCCGGAGATATATGAGCCCAAATCTCGGTAAAGGAGTTCGATATCATTCTGATCTCAACTTTAAAAATAATTTCGATATGTTAGCTTCTTTTCATCGGCAACGATGTATGACCTAACGTAAACCATACGTAAAGTAGCCAGCGACCACATTTTTCACTGTACACAATTCAAATTTTATGCAGTAGGTTACTTGTAAATTAAGTATCGGGATAACTGTGACGAATATCGGAAAAATAGACACCTCATTATCAAGCTGTGATGTGAAACTGTAAGATACGCAAACATCAATTTTTTGTGCCTTTTACTTTCCTCACAATTGATAGAGAAGTAATATACAGCGAAAAAAACACGCAAAACCGGAAGAGATACTTTTCAATTTTTTAAAGTAAAAGGAGAATCTGTATCGAAAAACTAACTCTGGGAGCCGATGTAACTTTGTTGCATTAACATACAGTATTTTTTACAGCAAGAAAATCGGAATTCTTATTTTTCTTATGTATACTCCTGGAAATTGAAATAAGAACACCGTGAATTCATTGTCCCAGGAAGGGGAAACTTTATTGACACATTCCTGGGGTCAGATACATCACATGATCACACTGACAGAACCACAGGCACATAGACACAGGCAACAGACCATGCACAATGTCGGCACTAGTACAGTGTATATCCACCTTTCGCAGCAATGCAGGCTGCTATTCTCCCATGGAGACGATCGTAGAGATGCTGGATGTAGTCCTGTGGAACGGCTTGCCATGCCATTTCCACCTGGCGCCTCAGTTGGACCAGCGTTCGTGCTGGACGTGCAGACCGCGTGAGACGACGCTTCATCCAGTCCCAAACATGCTCAATGGGGGACAGATCCGTAGATCTTGCTGGCCAGGGTAGTTGACTTACACCTTCTAGAGCACGTTGGGTGGCACGGGATACATGTGGACGTGCATTGTCCTGTTGGAACAGCAAGTTCCCTTGCCGGTCTAGGAATGGTAGAACGATGGGTTCGATGACGGTTTGGATGTACCGTGCACTATTCAGCGTCCCCTCGACGATCACCAGTGGTGTACGGCCAGTGTAGGAGATCGCTCCCCACACCATGATGCCAGGTGTTGGCCCTGTGTGCCTCGGTCGTATGCAGTCCTGATTGTGGCGCTCACCTGCACGGTGCCAAACACGCATACGACCATCATTGGCACCAAGGCAGAAGCGACTCTCATCGCTGAAGACGACACGTCTCCATTCGTCCCTCCATTCACGCCTGTCGCGACACCACTGGAGGCGGGCTGCACGATGTTGGGGCGTGAGCGGAAGACGGCCTAACGGTGTGCGGGACCGTAGCCCAGCTTCATGGAGACGGTTGCGAATGGTCCTCGCCGATACCCCAGGAGCAACAGTGTCCCTAATTTGCTGGGAAGTGGTGGTGCGGTCCCCTACGGCACTGCGTAGGATCCTACGGTCTTGGCGTGCATCCGTGCGTCGCTGCGGTCCGGTCCCAGGTCGACGGGCACGTGCACCTTCCGCCGACCACTGGCGACAACATCGATGTACTGTGGAGACCTCACGCCCCACGTGTTGAGCAATTCGGCGGTACGTCCACCCGGCCTCCCGCATGCCCACTATACGCCCTCGGTCAAAGTCCGTCAACTGCACATACGGTTCACGTCCACGCTGTCGCGGCATGCTACCAATGTTAAAGACTGTGATAGAGCACCGTATGCCACGGCAAACTGGCTGACACTGACGGCGGCGGTGCACAAATGCTGCGCAGCTAGCGCCATTCGACGCCCAACACCGCGGTTCCTGGTGTGTCCGCTGTGCCGTGCGTGTGATTATTGCTTGTACAGCCCTCTCGCAGTGTCCGGAGCAAGTATGGTGGGTCTGACACTCCGGTGTCAATGTGTTCTTTTTTCCATTTCCAGGAGTGTATTTGAATCCGCCGCCGCCGACCGGAGCTTGGGAAACAGCGACGACTCCAGTCGTCTTGCGGCCGTGTCGCCGTCTGCCAGGGAGGGAAAAGAGGAGGGGGCAGCGTCGGAGTCGCAGCCAACTGTCGCGTCTTGCACAACGTAACTTGACAAACACATCGCTTGCAGCAAATAAAGTCCTCACAAGTGTGAGCACATGAGAACTGGACGAATGTATATTTTTCTCACATATAGAAATTTACATTCACTCAATTACATTAGGTTCCACTCATTGTATTGGAAGGCCCAATCTGGTAATGAGTCTCCTAAGGTTGTATACTGTTGTCCTCAATGCTGCTCAGACTCTGGCAGAAGTGTATCATGGAATGTCTGCATGTCCCTGTCCACCAGTTCTACTAGTATTGGATTTGAGCCCCTTGAGCTGCAGACGTTTGCTGCTGGTGCGATATTTCAGGCAATACTTGAGTGCGGAACACATGAAAATTCTGGCCCAACAGTTCCGCCAGAGGTCTGATACCTCAAACAACAGTGCGTTGCAGAATACCCACATGTCCTGCTCCAGTAGTTCTGCTGTCATGGTCATCTTTTCAGATGAACACGTGAGGTCTCGACAGATGTACAGACGGGCGCACGCAATCGAACAATAAAAATTAAATTAGCTCTAAGGGTGTTGTTGGGGGGGGGGGGGGCAGCTTGCACGCCATTGGTGCCTTGGGAGACCCATCACCGTAACGCCATTGGCTACTAGGTCGGATAACACTCTGTCTCTCTCTCTTTCTCTCTCTCTCTCTCTCTCTCTCTCTCTCTCTCACACACACACACACACACACACACACACACACACACACTGGAATGCTGAAGTACCATACGTCACTCAGGGGGTAGTCTCATAGCGTTGTTATACGCCAATAAGGCATGGCTATGCTTCTTTGTAGTGATAATTTACTTGTTGCACTGTGGTGACCGCTCAATCCCCGTACGTAGACTGGGGGTATTTGTGGAAATCAGTATATTGTTAATTACAACAGGAGGTGGTGTGCTTGTACAAAAATATCCAACACTTTGTAGATTACTAAATTGTAGATTAAGATTTCCCCACATTGCAGAGATGACTGACAGATTTGTGACAATCGTGTGTCTCAGGCACACGGAATTTCTGTGTACCCCACGAGGGTCAGCTGAAACAAGAAGACGTACTGAGTACCAGCATGCCACGGGCCTGCTGTGTAGAGAAGTTGCTTCGAAAGCAGAGAAGGCGTGACGTATAATGGCAGTTGTGTTTATTCAGTTCACAGCTTTGGAAAGTTCCCTAGAAGTTTAATGTGCCATTAATCATGTCTAGAGCGGGATGCACTGTTGTAGTTTTTTCCCCCCCATATGTTTCATTATGCTGGAGCAAAGTAAATTCGAAAGTGGGAGGCTTTCCGAATCCGTTAGTTTTACTCATGACTATACTCACAAATGTCAGCTCTCTCACAACAGCGATGTGATTGTGAACAACGATTACACATTTGATATTGACTAACGTGGATGACCTCCAATTGTAGAGTAAAAGATACACAATAAATCTATATGTCAAATCACAACCCCAGGAGTGAACTAAGTTATCGGTAGGCACGTGTTTGATAGACTGTACTACGACGTCATTATTTTACATCTTCAAAATATTTTACCATGGCGTATGTATTTCATATGTATGGTGTTTGTATGGTGTATGGATGGTGTGACTGTGGTGTATATGCCGGCGTAACATGGTACGCCTACGTTACGTTGTCGCGATACCACGTATACATTGGTGGGACGCCGTCAGATCGTTCGGATATTTTCGGGTAAAACACAGGTTTTTATAACCCGAGTACTGAACTAGAATGGACGGTATATTGCCCAAAAGCAGTGGGAGTCCCTTCATCCTAGTTATTCGTAAAAGACCGTGATTTCAGAGTCTTATGCTATGTTTCATTTTGTAGGCTGTCAAAGCATCTTCCACAGTGTCGATTTCTAACTAGGAGAATCCAAATGTCAACAAGAAAATAGTACTTAAAATATGCTCGCTTCACTCTGTGCCAATCATCCCTCACGGAGCGGTGTAAATTAAAACGCAGACTCAAAGACGAGTAGGAGTACAGGCAGCGGCGGTGTCAGCATCTCAGTAGTAAAACTTTACACAATGTATGTTTAAAGAAACTACTTCTATAAATTGCAAGTTTGTATCTTGCTACTAATAACTCAGAACTTAGTTGTTAAGCTACAATTAACTGGTAGCACACGGATTCGTTGCCTAGTAGCAATGTATATCTTTTTTAAAACAGCTAACTGCAGAGGACATGGAAGGGAAATAACAGCAGCACTTTTTTTAGGAAATCTACTTCTTTTACTTATTTAAATACACAGGGTGATTCAGCTGCCCCTACCGCTGTCGTTTTAAGCAACCCGCATTGTTATAGTTGGCCTTAATAAACCACACGTGACATTTTCGTACTCTCTCGCTCGCTAAACACAAACTGATAGCCCACGGAAAAACATTTGCAGAACTTTTTTCTAGAAAATTTTACGTAGTTAATTTTTTGCTGGGATACGTTTTCCATGGAGCCCACTGTTTTGGAGTTATTGAAGAAAAACGCATAAAACTGACCTTCAAACTTACCTCCACACCCCACTCATCCCGCACCAGTCAGGATATCTAGATTTTTGCTCGTGGTACTCCCTTCGGCCAACTCGAACTATTCCCGATTTTCGGCTTTTCTTGGTCTTTACTGATTGGGCTATTACACCACCAGCATAGTCGACTACTTCGTTAATGATATTAATTTAAACCTGTCCATGAGGGTAATGAACACAAAACGACTTTCGTACTCGTAACTCTAAAATTAATTACTTTGACAGCTCGATCCAGACTTAACCCTTACAAGCACAGCAGTTTCGTAGTCACAAGGTCTGACGAATACAACTATATAATTGTTTATTTTATGTTGTTAAAATTCACAAAATTGTTCGGTAAAATTTATACGAACATTAATTTTACAATTTTTAAGTGCTCGATTAAGCCAGAGGCGTCATAAGGCAAGTCAATGAAGCCCAGTAAAGGTCTAATTTGAGGAAAAATTTGTTCCATCTCAAATATTTCTACAGTTGTAGGAGGGAGTGCTATGAACAACATACCAGAAGTTCTGACCCCTAAGGGCTGAGTGTGGGAGTGGTAGTGCGTTTGAGGGCCACTATTGTACGTTTTTCTTGAATAACTTGAGAACTACGGCCTCTAACGAAAACATATCCCTGTACAAAATTTAACTACATTGAATTTCTTTCCAAAAGTTTCTGTTCCTTTTTTGTCCATAAAGAGCGGCAGAATACGAAAATATCGTTCGCTGTTTATGAGGGCCAGCTATAACATTGGAGGCTGCATAAAACGACAGTCGTAAAGGGAGATGAATCATCGTGTATTCATTTATTTGCTATCATTACGCCGAACCACAGTATTTCGCGAAAAGTTGTCTTCTGTAAGCTTTAAATCCAGCCTGTATTGAACTGAGTTCAACAGGCGCAATCATACATCGGAATACCATTCGTGAATCTAGCCTCTACGGACTTGATAGGTTTGACGCACTTAGGTACCGGGGGGAAACATGCATTGATCCACTTGGTCCATATTAACACTGTTGTTTTGCAAATACTCAACATTCATAGCATGACCCTCTTACATATGGATGAGAAAGGTACAATCCGTCCGTTGCAATTAATACAGTAAAAAGGCGCTACTTATGCACCACAGGGCTACTTTGGATATGCTGCTCTATAATAATTTCGTAATTTGGTATCCATTAATTCTTTTGTTTGAGTGAAGTATGGTTTCCATTGTTAAAGGTTATTAGTCATCAAAAATGGTAAGAAATACGAAAAAAACGTTGTTAAGCGCAACTGTAAAAAGGAGGACATGGAAAAGGCCAGAGATGCTGTTAAGGAGGGGGATGTCAAAGAGGGTGGCTGCAATAAAATTCACAGTTTCTAGAACTGCAGTTGTAAGAAGATTGCTTGGCAAGGATCTTGGAACTGTCGGACATCCAACTGTTTCGAGCAAAAGTGAAGAAGACATCATTGCGGAAACCGTTGGCACGGCGGCAAACTGGAGACTTCCGCTAACACACCTGTCTTCAAAGAGAATACCCCCGGTCCAGATATCCCTAATTAATTGGTAGCTTGAACAATCTCTCCATTACAATAGCTTCCAATATAAAGCAGTTCTGATCATCTGTCAACCGTAATGACATTTTGAACTTCTTCAATAATGCTGAACTTCCTCTTCAGGAAGTAAAAAATAAAAATCTCTAGTTAATTTTATCCATATTTTGCCGCTTAAAACGTGACTGTATTCAAACCATTGGAGGTATGAATTAAACAACGCCTTCAGTCACAACTTTTTCGTGTTTTATCTCTACATTTTTGATGAGACCAACGTTACGGACAATCCTGGGTGCAGAAACGTTGTTGTTCCCAGAAACACAAAAAGGGTAGAAAGGATACAAAGGCACTCCTAGTCTTCAGTTCGCTTGATCGTACGCGGGAACGCAAATGAAGATCTACTTTCTTCTAAGCATATGTACAAGACACAACCTGTAGGACAACTGGACTCAAGCCGGACTAGCTAGAATAAAATATGCCAGCAATCCAAGTGGTTGGTTTGACACAAACCTCTTCGAAGCGTGATTCTTTGGAATTTTGTTGCCACTTGTTGAAGCCACCCGTGATCCTGAAGACACAGTGGTGTTACTATCAGACAACCTTGCTAGCCTCTTTTCTCCTAAAGTGATTGAAGCATGCAGACATAGTAAAATTTATATCACTCCACTCCCACCAAAAGCGGAACACCTCGATGTTGCAGTAATTGTCTCAATGAAGAGGAAACGGAGAGTGTCCTTTCTTGTTAAGTACACTATGCATTGAAATTAGTGAAACAGTGAGCAAAAATTTGGTCTGAAGACTTAAATCTACCAGCCTGCATCCCTCGACCCACACTGAGGCGTTGAAAAGAATTCCTGATGGATTAGATGGCAACAGTAAGGAAATGAGTAGAAATGATAGGTTGCTACAGTTGTTGAGGCAACATCGAGTAAGTTGTGTGAAGAAGAGACGAAAACAAGGAAACGAACAAATGCATCTGATACACATGTGCACGAGAATGAAATGGAAACTTCTGTGAGATTTTCTGTGTCAGCATAGACATCATCCTGCCAGAAAGGACTTTCATCCACGAGTACCCAAACTATACGATAAAACAGACCAGTTCTTGTAAGTCGGAGAACAACTGAAGACACATTTACATTCAGTATTTGCCATATAAACTGGAAAAATTATAGAGGTAAACATGATTGGAGCGAATGAGTAAAATACCGCGGATGGATCTGTGGTCCATGCAATGGTGTAAGAACTAACCCATACTAAAACTGCCACCGTTCCGAGGAATCATATGATGAAATTGTGGATGACAGTGAAGTCGACAAAGAGTACATAACAGAGTGAAAATCACAGAAAGAGATACAACATGCCTTGTAATTACGTTTAATCTCTCTCAGGTATTAGTTTTTTGAATTGTATCCTAATATTATTAGAAGTTTATAGTATTTTGACTTATTTTCAGTACTTTAATCATTTCGTGTTAATGTGTTGTCTTTTGGTTAGTGCGGCATTCATATATTACCACTTTCTTTTGATTTATATCCAGTATATTTAATCAGTTTTTGTTGTTTTAGTTTGTTGAGTATATGTAATGTTTTAAAAGCTGATTAAAATTTTCTAAGGATAATTAAAATGAGCCTAGAGGCAGATTTTTCTTATTTATGGGGTAACATGTGCAGCCTTCAATTTAGAACTCACTTTCATTCGAAACGAGGTAAGGTGTTCAAGTAGACTCAAATACGATTTTACTTGGACATTCATAAACTTTTTTCTGAGATTTTGTTTCAATATTTTCCAGTTTCGATATGAGCTGAGCTAACCTACGAGTTAAGTCTGTACATAGCATTTTTAATGAATTCTCATAGTAAGACTCTAACCAGCTAGATCAAAAATCACACTTAATCAGAGACAAAGTAGCCCAATTTTACAGAACTGGACTGTACAAGTCTTTAAGTTTAACAACACATGAGTGCTTTAGATGTATGTTCATATGCCATAAGTAAATTTTAGCATTGCCTCACGATATAGTTATATTATAAACATCTTACGACCAATCATGTGAACGTTAATCGGAGTATGAGATGCGTCATACTCGTCCGTCACATTTCCTCTCTTTATATTCCACAGCACCACAAATACAGGTTGGTTAGAAACACTCTGAAAAGATTGTATGGGTGTTGCTGAGAAACAGTTGTTAAAAAATGAATTTCGATATGTTGCGCCGTTTCCGAGCTATTTATCACTGAAGTTAGCCAATCAGTTTGCTGTGAGCGCAAATTCAAGCACTTGCACGCGCAGTACTGTAGTGCACGGACATGTGTGTGTCAGTGAGTTACCACTTGCTGAAATGCTCATTACCAGCTAAAATGTGTGTTTTCCGGAAGTGATAAATATAAGTTAGGTGAACAAAAGCTGCGTTTGTTCGGTTTGAGGAAATCAAACAAATAATATGCATGCGCTACACCGCCTCCGGCCGACTCCTTGAACTGGCGCCCGACGGCCTCATTCGCATACTTCAATGCTAAATAACTTGGAAACATGAAAATGTACCGAATATTTTTCTTAACAACTTCCCACCAACACCCTCACAAGCATTTTAGACTGTTTCTGACCGCCCTGTATAGCCCCCTCGTACCATGAATATTGAACCTTAGCACCAACGGGTTGTGCGTTTTCCACTTCTATTGCCACGTCAAAGTCACAATCCGGTGATAGACCCACAATAACGCGTTTACATCCACTTGCAGTGACGTTATATGTGACGGCGGAAAGCAGTACTCTCGTTGGGGTTGTCTGAGGCTCGGTGAGATTTAGTAGTTCCAGCTGTGGCTGTGGAGTTGAATAGCCGCAGAACACCAGATCCGAAATCTCGGGAAGTCATCCTGCGGACGGTGGCTGTTGCTGGTGCTGTGGCTCAGGCAGGAACTTCTGCGTATCCTCGTCTGTAGCAATAACAACAAAAAACTAAGTATAAACGTTATTAATTTATCACAATAGGTCAGCGTGTCTGTCAAATACACGTGCGTGGAGTAGTATAACGTTAACTGCCACGTCGGAATGCTGTGACGCCCGTATGCAAATTGGTTGGTTTTTGCTAATAAAATCCATATTGTTATAACAGAAAAGAACTGTCAAATAGTAACTGTGAGACTACTTCTTGCCAGATGATCGCGGCGGCGCTTCATACTCGACGGAAGTTCAGAAGGTAAAGGACAACGCACACGCAATCTAAGTATAAAAATTGAAATAGCTCTGAGGGCGGAGAGGGTAAGATAGCATTCCATTGGTGCCCTGAGGCCCCTCCGCGTTTTCTCAAAACCACAGAAAGGGGGGGAGGGGAAGGAGAAGGGAATTCCAAGGGAACTCCAGGAATAATGCACTGCCAGAGAGTCGAATGCTGGCTTCATTGATTCCGGAAAATATTGACGCTGATGTCACGATTTCTGGGGATGCTGAGCTGATACCAGCGAAGTTTCTGTCAGAACATGCACTGACCCTCTTCTCATATACATACGATATACAGTCTCAACGAATATGAAGCCAACTGTAAAACGAGTGTGTTTAACAAACCAGTAAACAAACCAGGGATTTGTTATAAATAAATTACTTTATAATCTGTTCTAAAGTGCCCAAACAAACAGTTCTCCACAGGTACAAGAAAGGATTAGCTTCTTGATAAAAGATTTATACTACTGCTTATAATTGTTGATGGTTATTTAACAGGAAATTTGTTAATCAATGTTTGTAAAATATCCATTTGCCTAAAGCTGTGAGGGACTGGTGAAAAAATAAAGATGCTTAATTGACTAGTGGGCAACGGCCTTGCCGCAGTGGTTACACCGGTTCCCGTGAGATCACCGAAGTTAAGCGCTGTCGGGCGTGGTCGGCACTTGGATGGGTGACCATCCAGGCCGCCATGCACTGTTGCCATTTTTCGGGATTTGCCTAAAGCTGTGAGGGACTGGTGAAAAAATAAAGATGCTTAATTGACTAGTGGGCAACGGCCTTGCCGCAGTGGTTACACCGGTTCCCGTGAGATCACCGAAGTTAAGCGCTGTCGGGCGTGGTCGGCACTTGGATGGGTGACCATCCAGGCCGCCATGCACTGTTGCCATTTTTCGGGGTGCACTCAGCCTCGTGATGCCAATTGACGAGCTACTCGACCGAAAAGTAACGGCTTCGCTCAAGAATACCATCATGAAGACCGGGAGAGCGGTGTGCTGATCCGACGCCCCTCCTATCCGCATCCTCCACGGAGGATGACACGGCGGTCGGATGGTCCCGGTAGGCCACTCGTGGCCTGAAGACGGAGTGCTTTTAATTGACTAGTAATTAAGTATGAAAATGAAATTTAATGATAGTTGGTTCCCAATGTTTCACTAAAATCAAATCGTATTTAGTTGCAATTGTTCGAACTTGTATACTATACGTATCTGGAATATTTAAATCTTGTAAAGGATTGTATTCATGAAATGGTGGCGAGGCATGAAGTTACTCTTTTGGCTAAATCTGTCAGTCACGTGACAGAAGTTTTAAATAAGTCAGCACAGAGTTCAGCGTTTACTTCGGCATGCGTTAGTCGTTCCTGTATACACTCTACTTGTTCTGCTGGGTCAGTTATTTCAAAGCTTATTTGTTTCACTGTGGACAGTATTAAGCTGTGTAATGCCACCCTTCAATATAATTGGTTTCTTGTGCTACATAAAATTCTTCGGGCATTTTCGTCTGGTTGGGTAAGGTGGGTAAGATCTTGTGTGGCCGTGAGCCGCATGTGTTTAAGTGATAGTGTGGTGTGCAGTTAGTTTGGACTTTTCAGTGCAGGAGTTTCCAACTTTGGGAATGTGCTATCCCTGAGTGCCAGTACGGAAATTTGTTACTGAACTGTGCTTAAATGAACTGTTATTGCGAACAGACTTCAGCGAACTGGTTGAATGCAGTAATTTGTTCAAATTAACGATTTGGCGCACTGCACAATTACTTCGGCATGCTTTAGTCGTTCCTGTATACACTCAACTTGCTCTGGTGGGTCATTTATTTCAAAGCTTACTTGTTTCATTGTGTACAATATTAAGCTCTGTAATGCCACCCTTCAATATAACTGGTTTCTTGTGCTACATAAAATTGAGACTGAATCTTAATACTGTTGTCAGGATACATCTTGATCCTAAATGACTATTCCTGTGTCATCTTGGTTAATATTTGACATCTAACTGTGCTTTGCAATTTCTTCATTGCTTGTTCACTGCTTTGCTCTTTCATTATTTAACAGAGTTGATTAGGGCACAATGAAACAGCGCACAACCACACCCCTAGATTAACAGACGAACCCTTAAATTAATGTATGGTTGTGTGCTTGCTCTCTGCTGATTAAGTAGCTACCAATAGGTTTCGTCTGAAGATTAACTTCAGTTTATTTATCTGTTCTGATAACCACCCCCCCCTCCCCCCATACGTTGCAAGAGGGCCCAAAGGCCCTAAATCTACCAGGTGAAAGAAATGCATCAATAGAAATAAAAATACTTTGAAAAGGCGGGAGATACTGTGCTTTAAGAAAAACATTAGCCCAAAACATCTGTCGATCAATATCAAATTGAGGCGCTATGAAACAACAGTCAAACCGTGAGTCCTCTATGCAGCAGAGTGCCTGTCCGAACTACGAGAACCCCAATAAGAATCCTAGAACTATAAGAAAGGATATTCCTTTGAAATATAGAGGGACCAAGGATTCTACCAGATGGGAGACGGTGTTACAAACCTATGTCTACAAACACCAAGAAAACCTTACCCATTACATCAAAAGAAGACGACTAGCTTTCTATGGCAACCTGTACAGAATGGACTACCATACCCTGTCTTGTAGGATTTTCAAAGTAGCCAACAATAGTAAAGCCAATGGATTCCTATGGATCCAGCACAGAGAGGAAGATTTTGCAAAACTAGATATTAAGCATGACTTTAATAATTAACAGGGGTGACTACCACTTAGCTATTGAAACGAGACCCATTCTAACATCTCTTCAGAAGTTAAGCACAATAAGAACAGGAAATAGTTTCCGAAACAGAAGAGTTGAGCAGGAAAATGAAGGAATGCTGGGATAACAGGAGAGTTCAAGGAACTAACAGGAAAACAGCCACTAAACTACATCAAAAACACAAGCAAAAATACATGGACGCTGGCCCAGAAATGGCCCAAATGAGTTAGTAAACGGTTTTAATCTATTTAAAGTTAATAAATGAATGTAGCGACGACCTTCTTGAAGTTTTCTTAAAAGGTAATACTCAATTTGGTTCTGATTATGAGGTGAGCGGTAGGTGAGATGAGATTTGTCGGAAGTTGTTTTGGGAGTCTGTGTAACGGAAAAGTTGGAGATGAAAACCCCCAACCAAGATGTTAGACAGAGAGGAAGAAGAAGTGAAGCAGCGGGGCCGTGCCATGGAAATGAAAACGAGTATTCTGTTAAGTTTCACACGATCGGTTGATTTCTGGGCAGACTTCGTGGTCGAGTGGTTAAAGTTTCGTTGAGATCGTACGTGGAAAGTGAGTAGGTATACGACTGCGCCTGCAGTCTCATAGTCCGTTCATGCTGTGGACAATGTACGACTTAGAGTATGAGCTTGGATCACGTCAGTGTCGGAGGGGACTGTCGTACACCAGTGCTTTAAGCCCATGCATGTACTGAAGAATTAACACTTAGACCATAATAATTTAAAAGGTAGGATAGCGAAGTAATTTGTAAACCAATAAACTGCAGGGAAAATCCTGTGGGATAATAATGTTGTTGAAACAGGTTAATTATCGTTTAAATCCAATAAATTTTTATTGCAAACAATTCGCACATTTGCGAACAGTGGCGTAACACAGTTATGAATTCAAATGAAAACAGAGGTAAATAAGAATTAATGTAGAGCAACAGAGTAAAATAAACGGAACAATTGCATGCAAAGTTCGTTTAAAAGCCCATTAATTCGGAAGCAAACACTCAAAGCCTGACAGCATTGTTTCTCGTTATTAAGCGCAGCACAGAATTTAACACTAAGAAAATAAGCACCCAAGTCCGTCACACGCTAGTCTCAGTGTCACTTGGTCCAAAATAGCTGAAAATCTTAGCTGCTTCAAGTATATGAAGTTAATGATCATATGGGCACTCAGATTCAATCACTGAAAACTGCCGTCAAATATTCTAGGGCCAATGAAAGTCAAAGTATGAGCCTGCTCTCACTCAAAACTATTCTAAGTCGAATGAAAACTGAAATTTTTTAACGAGCTTGACTTTCTCTTTGGCCAGACTATCCCGTCTGCCAAGCACATCCGCCGATACAATATCATTCGTAAAAGATGGAAATCTTCACCAACAACACGCTACGGACAAAAGACGAAAGACCAACGGCTGCGCTGCTATGCACCCTTAATCGATTTCCGTGATATCACTCATTACTGAATCATTTTAAATGCTGAATCAATGAACAACGTTAAAACATAAGGCTATTTGCACACATGTACATATTATTACAATAATTCCATAATTATTACGATCATTTGTGTTCTCTCATTGCCGGCCGCGGTGGGCGAGCGGTTCTAGGCGCTCAGTCCGGAACCGCGAGACTGCTACGGTCGCAGGTTCGAATCCTGCCTCGGGCATGGATGTGTGTGACGTCCTTAGGTTAGTTAGGTTTAAGTAGTTCTAAGTTCTAGGGGACTGATGACCACAGATGTTTAGTCCCATAGTGCTCAGAGCCATTTGTTCTCTCATTACAAAGAAAAACACAGTATTATGTAAGTTATTAGCAAAATTCCTAACTATGTTTACATCCGGTTTACATAATTTAATAAAGTTAGATTAAAATTACAAAATACAGGGTGTTTCAAAAATGACCGGTATATTTGAAACGGCAATAAAAACTAAACGAGCAGCGATAGAAATACACCGTTTGTTGCACTATGCTTGGGACAACAGTACATTTTCAGGCAGACAAACTTTCGAAATTACAGTAGTTACAATTTTCAACAACAGATGGCGCTGCGGTCTAGGAAACTCTATAGTACGATATTTTCCACATATCCACCATGCGTAGCAATAATATGGCGTAGTCTCTGAATGAAATTACCCGAAACCTTTGACAACGTGTCTGGCGGAATGGCTTCACATGCAGATGAGATGTACTGATTCAGCTGTTCAATTGTTTCTGGATTCTGGCGGTACACCTGGTCTTTCAAGTGTCCCCACAGAAAGAAGTCATAGGGGTTCATGTCTGGCGAATAGGGAGGCCAATCCACGCCGCCTCCTGTATGTTTCGGATAGCCCAAAGCAACCACACGATCATCGAAATATTCATTCAGGAAATTAAAGACGTCGGCCGTGCGATGTGGCCGGGCACCATCTTGCATAAACCACGAGGTGTTCGCAGTGTCGTCTAAGGCAGTTTGTACCGCCACAAATTCACGAAGAATGTCCATATAGCGTGATGCAGTAATCGTTTCGGATCTGAAAAATGGGCCAATGATTCCTTTGGAAGAAATGGCGGCCCAGACCAGTACTTTTTGAGGATGCAGGGACGATGGGACTGCAACATGGGGCTTTTCGGTTCCCAATATGCGCCAGTTCTGTTTATTGACGAAGCCATCCAGGTAAAAATAAGCTTCGTCAGTAAACCAAATGCTGCCCACATGCATATCGCCGTCATCAATCCTGTGCACTATATCGTTAGCGAATGTCTCTCGTGCAGCAATGGTAGCGGCGCTGAGGGGTTGCCGCGTTTGAATTTTGTATGGATAGAGGTGTAAACTCTGGCGCATGAGACGATACGTGGACGTTGGCGTCATTTGGACCGCAGCTGCAACACGGCGAACGGAAACCCGAGGCCGCTGTTGGATCACCTGCTGCACTAGCTGCGCGTTGCCCTCTGTGGTTGCCGTACGCGGTCGCCCTACCTTTCCAGCACGTTCATCCGTCACGTTCCCAGTCCGTTGAACTTTTTCAAACAGATCCTTTATTGTATCGCTTTTTGGTCCTTTGGTTACATTAAACCTCCGTTGAAAACTTCGTCTTGTTGCAACAACACTGTGTTCTAGGCGGTGGAATTCCAACACCAGAAAAATCCTCTGTTCTAAGGAATAAACCATGTTGTCTACAGCACACTTGCACGTTGTGAATAGCACACGCTTACAGAAGAAAGACGACGTACAGAATGGCGCACCCACAGACTGCGTTGTCTTCTATATCGTTCACATCACTTGCAGCGCCATCTGTTGTTGAAAATTGTAACTACTGTAATTTCGAAAGTTTGTCCGCCTGAAAATGTACTGTTGTCCCAAGCATATTGCAACAAACGGTGTATTTCTATCGCTGCTCGTTTAGTTTTTATTGCCGTTTCAAATATACCGGTCATTTTTGAAACACGCTGTACATACCACCAGCTTGAAAAAAGTGCGTTCTTCTTCCTAATAAATGCTTGTTCTCACATGGAAGTATTTTACTTTTCAATACATCTACTTTCAAAACGATTTAATATAACTCTTACTAAGGGCCATTTACACAAATAATGATTTAAATTGTGTCTGAATAGTTAGCTGTAGGTAGTCGTAATATCTGATGATTAGGTAAGGAACTAGACAATTCGTACTGCCTTCATACTTTACGCAGCGTGTGGTGGATTTATGGCTGACACACATCTGCACTTTTTTTTATATATATAAAATCCTCTGTAACATATACGCAAATTCTGAAATACCACCTACTGAAGCGTTTTTTTATGTTACCAGCTTCGTTCTCGCATGCTAAATGCAGAGATCGTGACAACGGTTTCATTGTTATTATTTACTATGGTCCATCACATTATTCTTAAAAATAGTTATAAATTCTTTGTTACTTATCATACAATCAGGCTTATAGAAGCAATGAGTTCCTCTCATCGTCCACTTTGTGGTGCCAACCTTTCTTGGTAGCCGAGCTGACAGTTAACGATTCTTCCTGCAGCTCATACTGTGTGAGCTGACTGCTTGTAATATCGCAGGTGTAAGGCTGGAGGATATGCTGGTACGTACTTGGCAGTGTAATCAAGGGTGAAACGAATGGGTGGTTCAAATCAGTTTTGCTGGAACTGTAGGAAATACAATGGTGAACGTTAGTACTGAAAAGTAGCCGTAATTTTATAGGTAAAATACTGCATATTAAAAAAAAATGACGCCAATGATGTGAAATTCGGAGTATGTACAGAAAGGCTTATCAGCAGTAAGTGGTAAAGTCCGTAAAGAGATATTGTATGCTTAAGCTCAGCAGCGACTTTTGGGAAGATCAGTGTTCCACTAAACCCATCAAAATGAAAAGTCATCAACGAAATGGAAATTGGAACGCTGGTGCATATCACCATCAAAGGGCGCAACATTTCCGCAAAATGGGTTTTCGGAATAGTGATATTTCGTTTCAGACAGGGCTCGCAGTTGCGACAGCGATGCGTGTTTATTGAACTCGTTGATACACGTATGTATGCACCTGTGATGGCATATTGGAAGATAAATGTAAAGCATTACATATTAATACGCTGTCCGATTATGCTTCTGGACATAAATCTCTTGGAGCAAAACCAACCGTAGAGCACGTAAGAATAGAATCCCGGAGAGGTTTATAGTAGAATGACCTGCAGAAGTAGGAAAATCACATGCCTGAGAGATTCATTGGAAACCTCTAAAGAAAATGTAATTCATCCACAAAAGGAGTGACTCACTAAAACCTCGTTCCACATATTCTTGATTATTGTGCTTCAGTCTGCGATCCTGATCAGATAGGATTAATCAAAGAGATGGAGGAGACGCAACGAAGAGCAGCGCTTTGCGTCACGAGATTGTTTAGCAAGCGCGAGAGTATTAAAGTGCCCAACAAACAGCAGCGGCAGACGATAAAAGCGATCGATGCGTTGTCCATCACGGAGAGATTTACTACTGAAATTTCGGCAACGTATGTTCCAAGAAGAGTCAGTCGACATATTACTTCTTTCCACATATGACTCTCTAAACGACCAAAACGAAAGATTCAGAGAAATTAGAGCTGATACTGAGGTTTTTTTGACAGTCGCTACAGCAATATGTCATATGCAAATTGAACAGAAAAAGCCGGGAGTGAAGGTGCTGACAGAAGTACCCTCCACCACACACCCCAAGGTGGAGTGAGGAGTACATATGTAGATGCAGATAAAGGTATAGAGAACCCGTCGTTCCAATCAGTGTCAGACAGCACGAGATTTGCGCCATCTTGTCCACATGTTCGTTTGGCTGTGTCACTAGGCTGGAATAGTGTAACAGATACATTGTTTCTTTCGTCGAAGCATGTATACTCGAAACATTTGACGTCATCTATAGCGGGACCGGCTGCATTCTTCGGAAACCGCAATGGTCGACTGCAATGGGCAACGCTCAGTGACAAAATAAAGCGCCCTGTAACCTGTCGTACAGTGATGCGAATACATGCTGGACGCTGCCTTGACGACAGTATGTCAGCGTGCATGGCTCAGCAATCTGGGGCGCCATTTATACATGCATTCTCAGCTGTCGTGTACTGTGTGCAGACTGAATAGGATGTGGACGTCTGAGAACCCATGATACGGTCCCTTATTCAGGCAACCATTCATACGGTATATCAGCACGACAATGCCCGGCCACAAATGGTGACGAATGTGCAGACCTATTTCGAAGAACTCCTGGTACCAATGTTTCTATAATTTACGTGGTGCATTCAAGTTCTAAGGCCTCCGATTTTTTTTCTAATTAACTACTCACCCGAAATCGATGAAACTGGCGTTACTTCTCGACGTAATCGCCCTGCAGACGTACACATTTTTCACAACGCTGACGCCATGATTCCATGGCAGAGGCGAAGGCTTCTTTAGGAGTCTGTTTTGACCACTGGAAAATCGCTGAGGCAATAGCAGCACGGCTGGTGAATGTGCGGCCACGGAGAGTGTCCTTCATTGTTGGAAAAAGCCAAAAGTCACTAGGAGCCACGTCCGGTGAGTAGGGAGCATGAGGAATCCCTTCAAAGTTGTTATCACGAAGAAACTGTTGCGTAACGTTAGCTCGATGTGCGGGTGCGTTGTCTTGGTGAAACAGCACACGCGCAGCCCTTCCCGAATGTTTTTGTTGCAGTGCAGGAAGGAATTTGTTCTTCAAAACATTTTCGTAGGATGCACCTGTTACCGTAGTGCCCTTTGGAACGCAATGGGTAAGGATTATGCCCTCGCTGTCCCAGAACATGGACACCATCATTTTTTCAGCACTGGCGGTTACCCGAAATTTTTTTGGTGGCGGTGAATGTGTGTGCTTCCATTGAGCTGACTGGCGCTTTGTTTCTGGATTGAAAAATAGCATCCACGTCTCATCCATTGTCACAACCGACGAAAAGAAAGTCCCATTCGTGCTGTCGTTGCGCGTCAACATTGCTTGGCAACATGCCACACGGGCAGCCATGTGGTCGTCCGTCAGCATTCGTGGCACCCACCTGGATGACACTTTTCGCATTTTCAGGTCGTCATGCAGGATTGTGTGCACAGAACCCGCAGAAATGCCTACTCTGGAGGCGATCTGTTCAACAGTCATTCGGCGATCCCCCAAAACAATTCTCTCCACTTTCTCGATCGTGTCGTCAGACCGGCTTGTGCGAGCCCAAGGTTGTTTCGGTTTTTTGTCACATGATGTTCTGCCTTCGTTAAACTGTCGCACCCACGAACGCACTTTCGACACATCCATAACTCCATCACCACATGTCTCCTTCAACTGTCGATGAATTTCAATTGGTTTCACACCACGCAAATTCAGAAAACGAATGATTGCACGCTGTTCAAGTAAGGAACACGTCGCCATTTTAAGTATTTAAAACAGTTCTCATTCTCGCCGCTGGCGGTAAAATTCCATCTGCCATACGGTGCTGCCATCTCTGGGACGTATTGACAATGAACGTGGCCTCATTTTAAAACAATGCGCATGTTTCTATCTCTTTCCAGTGCGGAGAAAAAAAATCGGAGGCCTTAGAACTTGAATGCACTTCGTATGTCGACCATCGACCATCCCTGCACAGTGGCAGGGATCGAATGCTAATTGATCTGATTTGGCACAAGTAATTAAGTATTACGTGTCCAATATATTTCTATGTTCCCCATCATGCTCTAAACACATTTCCATACGCCTCCAAGTTCTTCGTGACATATTTTTCAGCATGTCCTGTATTATAGTGCTAAATGCATCCTCAGCAGCATTGCGCAGTTCTTAGTTTATAGCGTAACGACGTGCAGACAGATGCACGTTAAGGACTATCCATAAGGATTTGTTAGATTTAATAAGCTTAGGACTTCTTGATGGCAATTTCAAGGGAGCTGATGTTGCTTATAAAATGCGACCTATCAACCGTCCCATTTAGGAATTCGTGCACTGCAAGAGAGTAGCGAGAAGGCGCTCGGTCTTGCTACAACCATATGTGTTCTGTGAGGCCTCTCACCTAAAGATGACGTATTAACTATATTTGTAACATGTGCAAACAATTTGCGCCATTCACAATCCCTTGAAAAAAAGTTTACAGTCCCTCCAAAAAAAGTACGGTCCAAGCAGATTTTCTGATCTTATCGCTACCCATACCATTATGTGAGGCGGGTTCCTTTATACGAAACTGAGTTAAAGCACGGTATGCTAAAACGTGTTCATTCCGGTCTGTATCCGACACCTTGTTCATGAACATCGGTCAGAAATGTCTAAAGTGACAGTGCTTGTGTCTATGACTTCGTGGGTTCTACACTACACTCGAACCATACCATCAGCTCTTTCCAACTGAAACCGGGCTCGTCTGACTAGGCCACAGTTTTCCGGTAGTCTATTGGTCCAACCGATATGGTTCAAATGCCTCTGAGCACTATGGGACTTAACTTTTGAGGTCATCAGTCCCCTAGAACTTAGAATTACTTAAACCTAACTAACCTAAGCACATCACACACATCCATGCCCGAGGCAGGATTCGAACCTGCGACCGTAGCGGTCACGCAGCTCCAGACTGTAGCGCCTAGAACCGCTCGGCCACTCCAGCCGGCGAAATGTCTCACCTTAAGGTCTTTTTACATGTGTTCTCTCAGTGTCGTCCTCGGTATATCGAGTTCCAAAACACGTTTACGTGTCTACTTCATAGGAGATTGTTCAATCGAAGCTGAGACTCCGGCGCATGTTCTTCTCGTGTCTTCTTCCTTCCACCCCGCGGCCTGTCTTTAACACAGTCCCGTAATCTGTTGTCTGCCCTGCGTGTTGTCTTCCGTGCATCTTTACACTTGTCACTAAGTGCTCCTCAACAGTGTAACGATTACTGCTCACATTTGCCAAGGCTAAAGATTAAAATCCGACTCCAACTGGGGAAACACGTAAACATGAATTCCAACAATTGATTCCAACTGTTCATGAAAAGTAACATAGCTACCAACCTGCATAATAACATTTGATACTAAACAGGAGTTACGGGCGTACGGGACTTCGCGTTCAACCCGTACAATTACGTTAGCAAGCGTTACGCTTAGTGGCCTTGCAATAAATCCACGTGGAGAGCTTGTGGCGCTGCAGGTAAAATTTATAACTTCAGTTTTTAGTTGTTGTTTCTAGTTCGCAGTCTTTCTCACGCGAGCCTGGCAACTGTTTTTGTGGTCAGACAGAAAGCGATGTAAAACATACTGCCCGTAGTTTCCAGTCTGCACGTCCACATTCTTGTCCAGCCCACTGAAAGAAATTTTTCTATTCTCTCTGCTTAGCGGGATCAGGACTATGGCTATAAATGAAGGTATAAAGTTCCAGTTCATACACATATTTTTAAGTATTTCCGGCACAAGAATTTGAAAGTCACTACGTTCAATTGACAGTAAATCTTTCTGTCCTAGACAGCACTATTAAACAGTTCAGAGGCGACCTCTACGGTATGTTCCAACCAAATTGTCTTTCGGCTTGACTACTAATACTCAAATAAAAGTTCGAAATAAATGCTCGCGACGAGAGTGGAAATAATAGCAACCACTTGCCACGTGGATTTGTAATTACCATGGATGGCACACTAACAGATACTTTAGCACAAATCTAAGCTATCCAGGACAGTATACAGTCCTCGCGAGTTCACTGTCAGTTATTACAGAAAATAAGCGTTTTGTCACAGACTGTCTCTGACTCTCTGACGTCATCCGAGACAGAGCGCAATCCGGCGCTTAATAGACGCGGATCTTACAGTGGCTGAGTGCGAAGTGAACCTTTTTCCTGCCTCTCTGGCTGTATTTATATGTGTGAAGCAGCGGACGGCAAAGAGAACACCAGCTGTCACCTGCCTTATGCACACGGCAGGTGAATCTTCTTAATTTTTACACGCATTCTGGTAAGTTGGTTGAAATCACAGAAAAAGTTTCAGCTCGTTTGAATAAAAACTTTGGCTTCTAGAATTTACTGAGTGGAACTAACCGTAGATTGTTACCTCTGAACTATAACTTTAATAGACCTTGTATTGGTTGTTATTAATACTGTGATTCTAAAATTTGTTATAGCCCTATTATTTTGTAGGTTTTATCATGTGGTGTAATCAAAATTTTCTATCATTAAAATTATAGGTACTAAATGTACTACAAATGGGTATGTTTTAGTTACAAATTTGGTTTTCATTGAATTACTCAAAAACTATTAGAGGTAGCTTAACATTGTGTCTTAGTTATTATTTGTAGGTTGAACTAAAGCATCAATCAAATTTTTACATTTCTAAGTCTAATATTTAGAGCCTTCAATTTTTATTAAAAACGTGGGTTCCGACTATAATTTTTATTCTATTATGTTGAAACTTGCGCCATTTATTTTTGACATGCCTTGGCACATTATGACCAAACTCTGGCTTTCTAGCTTTATTATTTAGTGCCACTTAGTTTTTTTCTTAAAACGGTGCTTTTATGAAAACTATTGCTTTAATTACTTTAAGACTTGATATTTAAAACGTTACTACAGTAAAGGATATGGTGACAAAGTTTGAAAATGAAATTTTGACTTTTAATTTTATACTTAATTGTGGTGCAATACTTGCGCGTTGCGCTAAGTCGCATTAAGGTGACGTGGCGCTACTAGCAGTGAGCTCGGGTAAGTCCCGGCACACTCGCTCCCCTCTGTATCTCACACACGATACAGCGCTTGTTTTGCTTCAAGCTATTCCTCAAGATTTTACACTGTGCTGCATAAACAAGGAAAATATATCGTTCAGAATGTCTGACTGAGGTAAAAACAAAAATGTTTTCTCCGTGTTCTTATGACAATAAGCGGGACTTCAATGGAGTTTTAAAAAATCGCGAAATGTGAAGAGAATTTTTGATGTTCCTGCGCGCCTGATTAGGCCACGAAGAAAGAGTGTTAAAACCGCACAATTTTTCCGCGTTGGTGACAGGTGGCAGCGTATGGTTCACAAGTTCCTACCCGATGACTGGTCATACTCCGTGATTTTTCCATATAGTCACTCCTAGCGCTGACTGGTTCGCATTATGACTGTCGTGTGACATGTGATACACCTGTGGATGAATAGCAGTGTCTTATGAAACGATTAATTATTTTCTTTAGTGTGCGAAAAAGAAATATAAGGCGGAAAAAATAACAGCTGTTGCTGACTTGTTCTGCATAACAGCATCCGGTCTTCGGAATAATTTTCCTGATGTATGACGCACCGTGTATAAAGGTCCTCGTTGGTTTCATACCTCGACATTTAAGAGGCTCTGAATGCACGGGGCGCGTGTCTCACACTATAAGAAAGTTCCGACGTCAGACGTTATTACAGTGCTGTAATCTTATTTATTTACGTCTTGTCAGTCATCTGCTGTATAAAGTTGTTTCCAGTTATGTGCTCATACAAGTTTCTCAAACGCTGGTGTGCAGAAGGGTCGTATTTTTGATGTACTGAGCAGGGGCTACACCTATGGTAGGCATCCTGCCAGCGGAAATTTAGTAAAGACTAACGCGAAAAACAGGCATTTTAGAGCAAATATTGGATTAAAAGCCTATATCGCAGCGTTTCATTCTTATTATTTAATTATATTAAATTGTGCTATACATTTTATGATTTAATGAAATTATGATACGAAAAAATGACAAGAATTGAAATCATTCCGGAATACAACATAATTTATCAACATTTTTCTGAACCATTATTTTTTAAAAGGATAAAAAAATTAAGATTTGTGTCGATGCAAAAATCAGTGTTTCATTTTTAAAAACAGCGAATTTTAACTGTAAGATAACATGTGTGTTAGGAAATCGCAAGGTAACAAAAGGTACGTAAGAACAAAGCATATTATATCTAAGCAATAAGCCTTAAAGTAAAAGTTTCAAATAATCTCACTGCCTAATTGGCTGCATTTACACTTCATACTAACGAAGCCACTTATAGTGCCGATCTCAATAAAATCGAAATGATCTTGAACTGCATTTTTTGGACAAATTGCATGCGCTATGAATAATATGTCGTTAATGTAAGAGTCAACCTGTTTTTCACAGTGAAACAGAAACTGTTCGGTATAGTAAATACATTCGTACTTATGAGACAGTTCCAAAATGACAAGGTGTTCACTATCTGTAAGCACATCCTCTTAAGTGACATCATTATTTTCACATTCACTTCTGAACAAGCTTTCAGATCGTAGCCGAAATCAATGTATGTCACAGGTATACACTTTTGCTGACTGAACATCAAAATATTTTTCTTTTACAGAGTGAATATTAACATCTCTTATAGTCCCACTTTGTGATACTTTATGGGCAGAAACTGACGCAGTTTTCTTCTAGGCACACATGACGGAATACATTAGTTTGTATCACTATTTTCGAAGTCAGCTGTGTTCATGTTGTTCACTCTTCCAGAATATATCATGGTGCCACTGTTTGAAAATCAAGTTCAGCATCACTGATAGTCGAGAATCTTGATGGCAGTCCCTCAGTAAAACCAACACTGCTACTAAAATTTGATGGTGACGCAGATCACGCTCAGTACTGGATGACGCTCTCCCTTCTCCATAGCCGATTGTCTTTCAGTGGGTATTATGCCTTTGCGCCGGCCGCGGTGGCCGTGCGGTTCTGGCGCTGCAGTCCGGAACCGCGGGACTGCTACGGTCGCAGGTTCGAATCCTGTCTCGGGCATGGGTGTGTGTGATGTCCTTAGGTTAGTTAGGTTTAAGTAGTTCTAAGTTCTAGGGGACTTATGACCTAAGCTGTTGAGTCCCATAGTGCTCAGAGCCATTTGAACCATTTTTTATGCCTTTGCACTCGCCCAGACGCTCCATGTTCTACAACATCAAGCAGAAGAATCGCAGCTTTCTTCTCTTACAACAAGTAATTCAGGAGAAAAATATAAATTTTGTTGCCAGACGTAGTACATAGTGCATGTCATACTTAAATTTTGTGTCCAAAAAAGAGAGTATCACAAGTACAATGATGGCGAAGTCTCTGACGATGCAGCAACAGTGAAAGCTACTCACAGTGGATCTTCTGCTTTTAGAACACACCACTATTCTGAATCAACAACCTGAAACCAGTTCTGACAAGCAAACAATGCGATAAGTCAGCATTAGTCAGCAGGCCCTATCTTGTCGACACAAGCATCGTATATCAATTTCCACACTCCCAACGAACGTGATCTCACAGTCATGTGTACTTCGAGATATACATAATCACGGTATCTCAAATGTGTATGTTGTATCCCTACATTTCAAACAACAAGAAATAGATATGCACATTCATGGAACTCAAATGCAGGTTTTATTGTCTCTCTGCATCTCTGTGTTGCATTGGATTACGCTGACTGACCGAATTTTGCAATAAAACTCATTTTTAGCGACACCTGTTCAAGTCGCTCGTGATAAGCCAAGCTACTGCATCTCATGTGTCAAAACAGCCGCCAGCGGTCGCCGGGTGAGCGTCATAAGATAGACGTCCAGATAATCACTAGTTTACATGCTATACTCTATAAAGTGTCCAGATGCACAATGAAGCCCCAAAGAAACTGGTATAGGCATGCGTATTCATATACAGGGTGGTCCATTGATAGTGACCGGGCCAAATATCTCAAGAAATAAGCATCAAACGAAAAAATTACAAAGAACGTAACTCGTCTAGCTTGAAGGGGGAAACCAGATGGCGATATGGTTGGCCTGCTAGATGGAGCTGCCATAGGTCAAACCGATATCAACCGCGTTTTTTTAAATAGGAACCCCCATTTTTTATTACATATTCGTGTAGTACGTAAAGAAATATGAATGTTTTAGTTGGACCACTTTTTTCGCTTTGTGATAGATGGCACTGTAATAGTCACAAATGTATAAGTACGTGGTACCACGTAACATTCCGCCAGTGCGGACGGTATTTTCTTCGTGATACATTACCCGTGTTAAAATGGACCGTTTACCAATTGCGGAAAAGGTCGATATCGTGTTGATGTATGGCTATTGTGATCAAAATGCCCAACGGGCGTGTGCCATCTATGCTGCTCAGTATCCTCGACGACATCATCCAAGTGTCCGGACCGTTCGCCGGATAGTTACGTTATTTAAGGAAACAGGAAGTGTTCAGCCACATGTGAAACGTCAACCACGACCTGCAACAAATGATGATGCCCAAGTAGGTGTTTTAGCTGCTGTCGCTGCTAATCCGCACATCAGTAACAGACAAATTGCGCGAGAATCGGGAATCTCAAAAACGTCGGTGCTGAGAATGCTACATCAACATCGATTGCATCCGTACCATATTTCTACGCACCTTCTATGCACCAGGAATTGCATGGTGACGACTTTGAACGTCGTGCACTATTGGGCAACGGAAAATCCACGATGGCTGCGACAAGTGGAACACCAGCGACCTTGGCGGGTTAATGTATGGTGCGGCATTACAGGAGGAAGGGTAATTGACCCCCATTTTATCGATGGCAATCTAAATGGTGCAATGTATGCTGATTTCCTACGTAATGTTCTACCGATGATACTACAAGATGTTTCACTGCATGACAGAATGGCGATGTACTTCCAACATGATGGATGTCCAGCACATAGCTCACTTGCGGTTGAAGCAGTATTGAATAGCATATTTTATGACAGGTGGATTGGTCGTCGAAGCACCATACCATGGCTCGCACGTTCACCGGATCTGACGTCCCAGGATTTCTTTCTGTAGGGAAAGTTGAAGGATATTTGACATTGTGATCCACCGACAACGCCTGACAACATGCGTCAGCGTATTGTCAATGCATGTGTGAACATTACGGAAGGCGTCGAAGCACCATACCATGGCTCGCACGTTCACCGGATCTGACGTCCCAGGATTTCTTTCTGTAGGGAAAGTTGAAGGATATTTGACATTGTGATCCACCGACAACGCCTGACAACATGCGTCAGCGTATTGTCAATGCATGTGTGAACATTACGGAAGGCGAACTACTCGCTGTTGAGAGGAATGTCGCTACACGAATTGCCAAATGCATTGAGGTTGATGGACATCATTTTGAGCATTTATTGCGTTAATGTGGTATTTACAGGTAATCACGCTGTAACAGCATGCGTTCTCAGCAATGATAAGTTCACAAAGGTACATGACTCACGTTGGAACAACCACCGAGCGAGGTGGCGCAGTGGTTCGACACTGGACTCGCATTCGGGAGGACAGCGGTTCAATCCCGCGTCCGGCCATCCTGATTTAGGTTTTCCGTGATTTCCCTAAATCGCTCCAGGCAAATGCCGGGATGGTTCCTTTCAAAGGGCACGGCCGACTTCCTTCCCTGTCCTTCCCTAATCCGATGAGACCGATGACCTCGCTGTCTGGTCTTCCCCAAAACAAACAACGTTGGAACAACCGAAATTATTTATTGTGATTTAATTCCCCTGCCCCATATGGGCAGGGGAGGGCTGTCAGCGGCACAATCCGCCGCTCTTCAGCCGAGTGACACGACAACTAAAACAAGAATAAAATGATACATACATAACGAGATAAAAAAGGGGAACATAAAACAGAGTAAGGGGAGAAAATGGAGGTAAAAATACACTGACATGTAGACGTTCATGGGGGACAGTTAAAAAAGTCACCAGAAAGTTAAAAAACACAGTTGGCGATTCTTAAAACACAGAGAAGACACTGAATGTGCATGCACAGGTTAAATGTTGCCCACAGTATTAAAAACACTCCGAAACAACACACTTAAAATCCACTTGGAGCACATGACGAAGAATAAAACTACCAGGTGGGACCTGCCGAGGGAAAGGTCAGAGAGGATGGAAAAGGAAGGGAGAGCATGGGGCAGCTGGGGAAGCAGCGGGATGAAGAGAGGAGGGGCAACCGTGGGTTCACGAAGAGGCAGGAGATACATGGGGCGGGAGAGGAAAAGGGAAGACAGGGCAGGAGGGAGCGCAGAGACACTGAAAGAAGGTACAAGAGATGGAGGGGGAGTAGGAGGGGAAATCTGCTCAGAAGGAGGGAGGGGGAGGAGAGGGAGCGAGGCAGGAAGAGGGGGTTAGAGTTGGTGGGAAGGGTAGATGTGAGGGCGAAGCTCATCATCCGGGAGGGGTAGATGGTGGAAGTTGTGTTGGGAAAGGAGATGGTGGGTGTGGAGATGGAGAGAAGGAGGGACACAACGGTAAAGGCGCGGCAACTGGTTGGGAGTGGAGAGGAAGGGGGACACCAGGGGGTGAGGGTGATCAAGGCGGCGGGCAATATATAGTGTGCAGATGTGTTCAAGGAAAAGGAGAAGGTGGGGGAAGGGGATGAGGTCATAGAGGATGCACGTGGGGGACGGAAGGCGGTTGCGGAAGGCGTGGTGGAGTGCATGGCGTTCGAGGATTTGGAGGGCTTTATAGAACCGGGGAGGGGCGGAAATCCAAGCGATGCTGGTATAACAAAGGATGGGGCGGATCATGGATTTGTAGGTGTGAAGGATGGTGGAAGGATGCAGACCCCACGTCCGGCCGGACAGGAGTTTCAGGAGGCGGAGGCGGTTGTGAGCTTTGTTTTGGATGGTAAGGAGATGGGGAGTCCAGGTGAGGTGGCGGTTGATGTGAGGCCAAGGTATTTGAGGGTAGGAGTGAGGTGGATAGGACGGCCATAAATGGTGATGTAGAAATCATAGAGGTGGAACGAGCGGGTGGTGCAGCCTATGATGATCGCCTGGGTCTTGGAGGGATTAACACGAAGGAACCACTGGTTGCACCAAGTGGTGAATTGGTCAAGGTGGGTTTGGAGGGTACGTTGGGACCGTTGAAGGGTAGGATAAAGGGCTAGGAAGGCGGTGTCATCAGCGAACTGGAGAAGATGAACAGGAGGGGGAGGTTTGGGCATATCAGCAGTGTACATGAGATAGAGGAGAGGGGAAAGGACAGAACCTTGGGGCACGCCGGCAGAGGGGTAGAAACTACGGGAGTTGGAATTGTGGATAGTCACATAGGAGGGACGATGGGAGAGGAAGGAAGCAACGAGATGGACGAAGTTGATGGGGAGAGCATAGGTCTGGAGTTTGAAAAGGAGCCCGGGGTGCCAGACACAGTCATAGGCGTTCTGGAGATCAAGGGAAACAAAGATAGCAGAGCGACAGGAGTTAAGTTGGAGGGAAAGGAGATTGGTAAGGTTAAGGAGCTGGTCGTTGGCAGAGAAGGAAGGCCGGAAGCCACATTGGGTAAGAGGAATGAGGTGGTGCTGGTTAAGGTGGGGGTGGATATGGCTTAGGGAACAGCAGGACATGGGAAGTCTTCCACAGGTCAGGGTAAAATCCAGTGGAGAGGAGGACATTGTACAGGGTAGCAAGGACAGACAGGAAGGATGGAGGGGATTCCTTGAGGTGACAGTAGGTGACACCATCATGACCAGGGGCGGTGTTGCGTTTGGAGCGGTGGACGAGTGTGATGTCGTGCATGGTGATGGGAGTGTTGATGTCTGAGGGGGGTAACCGATCCAAGTACTGGAAGCTAGGGGCGAGTGGGGGACAGAGGTGTCAGTGCGGTCAAGGACGGTGGGGAAGAGGGAGTAATCAAAATGGGGATCGTCAGGAATGGAGAGGACCTCGGATAGGTGGGAAGCAAAATGGTTAGCCTTACTGAGGTTGTCGGGAAAGGGTCGATCGTCATGGATGATGGGGTAATGCGGGGTGGGATGGCTACCAGTAAGGTGGTGGAAGGCTGACCAGTACTTGGAGGAGTTGACAGGGAGGGTGGAGTTGAGGCGTTTGCATGTCTGACGCCAGTCCCGGCGTTTCTTTGCTGTAAGGAGGTTCCGGATATGTCGCTGCAATTGCCGGTGGCAGGTGAGAGTATCCCGGTCACGAGTGCTGAGGAAGGAGCGGTAGAGCCTGCGGGATTCACGTAGGAGAAGGATGGCCTGTGGAGGAAGCGTAGGGCGGTGAGGGTGGATCGGTTTTGTAGGGACATGAGCCTCCTCAGCGTCAGTGATGGTCTTGTGCAGGAAGGAAGAGGCATGGGTGATGTCATCAGGTTTGTGGAAAGTGAGGGGTTGGCTTTTGACCTGTAAGGCAATGGATTCCCGGTAGGCATCCCAATTGGCACGGTGGTAGTCATGGACAGACTTTGGAGGGGCAGCTGTGCGGGTGGCCGCAGTGGCGGGACGGGTAGAGGAGATGGTGAGAAGGACAGGGAGATGGTCACTACTGACGGGATCGAGGACATCAACGGCAATGGGACCAAGGAGGTTGGGGGAAGCGAGGATAACATCGGGGGTGGAGTTACTTTCTGGACGATTGTGCTGTGGGAGAGAAACAAGGTCACCATGGAGGGTGGCAAGGAACTGATGCCACCGCCGAAGGGTGGCAGGGTCATGGCTGTGGATGTTGAGGTCAGCGGCGATCACACAGGTGGAGAAGGTACGGTCAACATGAGAAATGAAGTCAAAGGGGAGAGGAGCTGCGGGGCGGATATAGATAGTGGCACAGGTGACGGTGAGGGAGGGAAAAAATAGGCTGAGGAGAAGGTGTTCGGTCGGGTCATTGAGGAGGCGTTGTAGCCGGACAGGGAGATGCCTGAGGTGGCCTATAGCGACCCCGCCTCGAGCTAGGGGAAGGGGATTGTCAGTGCGGTGAAGGAAATAAGGGGAGATGCGGACTACATGGTGGGGTTGGAGGAAGGTTTCATTAAGGATGAAGGAGTCAACCTGGTGCTGGGAGAAGGTATGCATGAAGAGGTATTTGTTTGCTGGGAGGGAGTGAATGTTGAGGTAGAGGAGACAATACTGTTGATGCGCCATGAGGTTGGGGGTGGGAAAGGTTCGGGAAGGGGAGATAGGGGCTTAAACGAGGGTGTCTACGTGGGTGAAGGTAAAGTGGGCCTGGTTGTGGAGTATGTGGCGTAGGTGTTTAAGTGGAAAACTGAGCGGGCGGCAAGGGAAATCTGCTGGAGTGTGTGGGGGTGCTGGAAGGGATGGATGTTCCGCAGGACGATGGTGAGGAACCGGATGATGTCTTCTGCTGTAGGGGGAGGGCGGAGGGAATTGTTAGGGTGAATGGGTGGGTCAATGGGGCGAATGGGGACAGTGAGTTCAGGGTTGGTGGGAGAGGGCTTGGCTTTGCATTTGGAGGAATAGGTGGGGTGAGGTTCATTGCAGGTGTTGCAGGATGGGGGGGGAGGCGAGGTTGGGACACTGTTTGAGGAAGTGGGAGGCTTTACAATGTGGGCAAGTGGGTGGGTTCTTGCACTTTTGGGTGAGGTGGTCATTGTACAGAAGACAATACTGGCAGCGGTAGGATTGAGGAGGGGAACGGGACGTGTCAACAGGGTGGCGGCGGTTGAAAATCAGGGCTCCGTGCGTGAGGAGGTGGTCGATGGAGGAGGCGGACTCTGTAAAGATACGCATGAGGAAAGTAGGGCCAGAGGAGTTGTAAATACGGCGGGCATAGCGGACTTCCAGGGAGGGGTGGGCATTCAGTTCCGCCAACACCTCAGTCTCCGTAACCACAGGGCTGAGCTTTGTGATGACGGCAGTGAGGGTCGGCGGACGACGAGGCGGTTGGGGTTGACGAGGAGAGGAGGATGTAAGGAATGGGGTGAGGGATGCGTGGGGCCCAAAGGTGATGCGGGGAAGGCGCGAGAGGAGATCAGTATGGAAGGACGGAGAGGAGACTTGATGAGAACAGAGTCTCTGCGAGGGATAAGTTGAGTGATGAGTGCACTGGGGATGTACTTCCGGATTTCAAGCGTGAGGGTGCGGGAAACCAGGAATTTCGGATCAGGGTTGGCTAGGACAAAGGTATACAGGGAGGGGGCTGGAGAGGAGGGAGGTGGGGTGGTATCCATAGCGGGGTCGGTGGGAGGTGGGGCGGGCAGTGGCTTTTTGGATGAGGGAGTAGAGGAGAGGTCGCCACTGGGCCGTTTGGAAGATTTTTTGGTGGGTGTGGCCTGGGAGGAGGGTTGAGGGACTGGATGGATGGGGAGGTGGTGGGAGGCAGGGCCCTCCTGTGAGGCAGTAGCACCAGATGAGAGGGTAGGGCGCTCTGTGGCGGCGACTGTGGCGCGGCGGGCGGAGACTCTGGCAGGGGAAGCAGTGGTAGTCGCAGGGGGGAGAGGGGGAAAGTCGTCTCGGCGGGCGACAGGAGCGGGAGGGGGGTTGGGAGCAGGGACAGAGGCAGGAGCGGGAGCAGCAGTAGGGGCAGTAGCAGGGGTAGGAGCAGGAGTGACGTACAGGTGGGGATACAGCGATGGAGAGGAGATAGATGGGGAGGAGACTGTGAGTAGGGGAGGTGCATGAGACGGGTGAATCCCAGAGGAAGCACTCCATGACGTTACAGTGGGGGCAGGTGAAGGAGAGGTGTAGATGATGGTGGTAGTTGGGGCGTCCATGATTGCAGGCGGCAGCGAACACCGAGTGACGGCGGCAGCGGCGGCGGCAGCAGAAGCGGCGAGCACCGAGAGACGGCGGCAGAAGAAGCGGCGAGCACCAAGAGACGGCGACCAGGCGGCGGCGGCAGCGGCGGCGGCGGCGGCGGCGGCGGCGGGCAGACGGGCAACAACGCGACAGGCACGGTTGGGTCTCTTCCACGTCGAAGATACACCCTGAGAGTAGCCCAGGCAGTGCGAGTCCTCGATGAGGAGGTGAGGGAATCCAACCCTCGAATCTTCAAACGAACCTACGTTCTGTATTTTAATTTAAAAAGCCTACCTGTTACGAACTGTTCGTCTAAAATTCTGAACCATATGTTTGTGACTATTACAGCGCCATCTATCACAAAGCGAAAAAAGTGGTCCAACTAAAACATTAATATTTCCTTACGTACTACACGAATATGTAATAAAAAAGTGGGGGTTCCTATTAAAAAAAAAACAGTTGATATCCGTTTGACCTATGGCAGCGCCATCTAGCGGGCCAACCATAGCGCCATCTGGTTTCCCCCTTCGAGGTAGACAAGTTTCGTTCTTTGTAGCTTTTTCGTTTGACGCTTATTTCGTGAGATATTTGGCTCGGTCATAATCAATGGACCATCCTGTATAGAGATATGTAAGCAGGCAGAATATGACGCTGCGCTCGGCAACGCCTATACAAGATAACAAGTGTCTGGCGCAAATGTTAGGTCGGTTACTGTTGCTACAATGACAGGTTATCAAGATTTAAGTGAGTTTGAACGGAGTGTTATAGTCGACGCACGAGAGATGGGACCCAGAATCTCCGAGGCAGCGATGAAATTAGGATTTTCCCGTACGATCATTTCACGAGTCTACCGTGAAGATCAGGAATCCGGTAAAACATCAAATCTCCGACATCACTGCCGCCGGGAAAAGATACTGCAAGAACGGAACCAATGACCATTGAAAAGAATCGTTCAACGTGACAGAAGTGCAACTCTTCCGCAAATTACTGGAGATTTCGATGCTTGGCCATCAACGCCAGCTTATGAACCACTCAACGAAACGTCATCGATATGGGCATTCAGAACCAGAGGCCCACTCGTGCACCCTTGATGACTGCACGACACAAAGCTTTAGGCCTCGACTGGGATAGTCAACACAGACACTGGACTCTTGATGTCTGGAAACATGTTGCCTTTTCGGGCGAGTCTCGTTTCAAATTATATCGATCGAATGGACGTGTACGGGTATGGACACAACCTCATGAACCCAAGGACCCTGCATGTCAGTCAGCAGGTGACTGTTCAAGCTGGTGGAGGCACTGTAATGACGTGGGGCGCCTGCAGTTAGAGTGGTATGGTACCTCTGATGTGTCTAGATACGACTCTGGCAGGTGACGTCATTTCAAGTCCATTGTGCGTTACGACAGACTTGGACAATACCAACAGGCAATACGACCCCTCACGCGTCCATAATTGCTACAGAGTGGCTCCAGGAACACTCTTCTGAGTTTAAACACTTCCGCTGGCCACCAGACTCAAAGACATGAACATTATTGAGCATATCTGGAACGTCTTGCTTCGTGCTGCTCTGAAGAGATCCCCAGCCTTTCGTACTCTTACGGATTTATGGACAGCACTGCAGTATTCATGGTGTCAGTTCCCTCCAACAGACATTAGTCGAGTCCATGCCACGTCGTGTTGCGGCACTTCTGCGTGCTCGCTTGGGTCCTATACGATATTACGCAGGTATAACAGTTTCTTGGCTCTTCGGTATATTTCGGCCTATATTTTCAATCTCTACTGAAGTCTAATATGATCCTTGCTACCTTTTCACAATAATTACGTGAAATGTTTCAAAATCTACAAAATTAACTTTTGTAGCCGTGTTTTAACTCGTGTAATGTCCCTATACGCGGTCTCTCATTCTACAGCTTAATCTTTCACTTCATTATTTTGTACAATCATCGTAAATTTCAAACAATAACAGACGCTTTGCGACGCTCTTCTTCAGCAGATATTATATCACTATCATGTGAATTACTGCCCGCTCCTTTTGAACCTAGCAAGGAAACTAATCACTCCACGAATTCATTCGAATTGTTCTAGTGAACAAAATCAACATGCGCTGACGAAACGGTGGAGACTGTTTTCCAGTCGTAAATGTCAAGCACGCATTCGATCTCTCTCATATCTATATGTAAGTCAACACCTGTCAATTACTATTCACGACCACTTATGATAGTGACATATTTATGGCTGTGGTAGAAGTGTTTTGTTTGTGAGTAATAGTAGCCTGAGAATTTTACCTTGATTTTGGAGATCTAGTGTTATTTAACTTCTATTAGGAGGCTTCATTTTAAACGTTTATATAATCGCCACGTTCCATATTATGTTACATTGTAAGTCATTAAATCATCACCATCCGTCTTTAACTGTAAGTCACCAATCCCCACCCCCCTCCCCACACATACACTTTTGATATTGGATGAAATTTGATATCATGTACAGTATTACAGTATTTCGCATTTTGTTTATTACTTTACTAAATGTCATATTCCAAGTTTAACACATCTCTACCATAATTTTCATCTGTGACACTTCTTCATTTGCATCACCATCTTTCTCATTGGATTCATCATCTTCTTCTACTTTCATAGCTACTATGTTTTCTTTGTCCCCATCTCCCTCTTGTTGGTCTGTCTTCTTCTCCTTTTGGTACAGCTGCCCTAATCTCTGTAATAGTCGAGAAACTGGTCTAAATGCTATTTGCAGTACAGATTCAGCTTCAGCTTACCGCCCCCCTTTTTTTTAGCGACAACAATTTCCTGCGAATATATCGATTATGTCATCAAAGACATTTCAGCATCTGGCTTTTACGTCTAATCTTTCGTCCAATCGAATTGAAAAGCATGTTGACAACAGAAACGCTCAATAAACATCTTCTGTTATCTATATTTGTTTTATCTAACTTCCTTGCCTGTTTTTATTTAATGTGACTTCTGTATCACCAAGCCTTTTGATGCAGCATCTATGTAAATGTTTTACTCATTATTTATGTCAATTTATGTCAAATAAAATTAATCTATGGATGTAATTTTAAAAGTAATATTCTACAAAAGAATGGAAACCTTAAAAGTTTACTTGTAATACTGGTGCATAAATAGGGAAAGTAGGTTTGCAGTCATTTAAAACTTGGAGGGAAGACCCTCCGCAACGAAACTGGCTGGTGGGAACAGAAAAGGTGGATTTGGCGTTAGAACTGCAAGGGTTCTTTGTGGTAAGAGTCAGTCGCTGGCTACCAGGTAAAGTGTTAGCATTATGTGAGCTGAATGCCGCAACAATAGCGGCAAGATTATTTTATATAGCCTCGGATGAGAAAGAAATTAGGTTCATTATTCACGGTATTCATTGGTTAGCTCTGATATACGAAAAAGCAAATCCAAGAAAAGAATTTTCAGGACCTTTTGTTCCGCAAGAGCCATGGATATTTTTAGAGCCTTTCTTAAATAGTCACAGGAGATCGAGACTGCCACCACCTTTATCTCAAAGAATCAGTTCAATACTGTACAACTTCATGGATCAGTTACGTGTTTTATTAGTCAGTAATACGGTTTTTTCCCTTAAACTGTGTGTTCAGCACCTGTATTTTATCCTTAGTCATTTTATCCTTAGTCATTTCCTGTTCCAAGTGCTACGATATTGGAGAGTATCCTATTTTATCAAACTGAAAAGCAATTACCTCCCTTAACAAAAGGTTATAAGCTTTGTGGCGTAGTAAAACACATAATTATTCAGTGAGCCTTATGTTGGAAATACTCCACGTAATTTTCACAAAGAGGTAGTTGAAGTTACACAGAAGTACAATTACAGCGGGAAGATTTGAAGTACTCAGTTCAAAGAATCTTCTAACTGAAATGTCAACACTTACCTGTAATAACTGTATTGATTCATGATAGTTGTTGGCTAGAAGATTTAAAGGGCCAGCATAGGGATTAATTACCGTGTACCTTTGGAAATAACAGTGTTTATAATTTCATATGTATGTAGTTAATTGTGTTTCTCATATTGTGCTGTCACTTAAATGTTCGTCCTAATTCTGAGTCCTCTGATAGATCAGTTTCTGGGTCCTCATGCCAACAGTTGAGCCATATTTAAATTTCATACTACAATAACAGTACTCAAGATGTACAACTTTCATTCTTAAAACTTGTGTGAACTATAATGAACAAATAGCTACAACTATTAAAACTACACTAGATCCAGGTATCACATGTCCCATTTGAGCTAAATAATATAAGGAAGTAAAGGCTCCTTAAGAATACAAATAGTAACTAGTAAAAATCATATAATTATCTGAAAAACATTTCAATGGCAATATTTTCGAATAATTAAAGATCTAGGACTTGTAGAGGGTCTGAGTAGATAATATTCTGCATTAGAATCAATGTTCGGACGCGTAGCTGTTGTGGCTGAGAGGTTCTAGGCGCTTCAATCTGGAACCGCGCTGCTGTTACGGTCACAGGTTCGAATCCTGCCTCGGACGTGGATGTGTGTGATGTCCTTAGGTTAGTTAGGTTTCAGTAGTTTTAGGTCTAGGGGACTGCTGACCTTAGATGTTAAATCCCATAGTGCTTAGAGCCATATGAACCATTTTTTGAGGAAACGTACCAAGTTGATGCAGTACGATCTCTTCCAGAGTGGGGGTGTGGCTTCTCCTTTGAGCACCACAGTCATGCCTACTGACGGTGAGGGTAATTCTTGCTTAACTGTGGCGAAAAGGGTATGCGATGGAGTCGGACGTAGTGGATAACGATCTTGATAAAGGCGACGAGGAGCTCTTCCATTACCAGTTCAAAATGTTGTCTACTCAGCCACCTTTACAAGTCCTAGAAGTTTGTAAGGGAAATTTTAGAGCATCTGTATAGCTAAAAGAGAGGTAGTGTTGACGTTTCATGAACTTTATTTGCAAATAGGTACAAAAACCGCTCGAAATTATGCCCTCTTGCTTCATGCAAGCCATGCAACGATGCGTGTGTGATCGTCGCACACTCTCAATCACCCCTAGAAAAGTGGAGACTGAGTGAGGAGCTGCCATTTTTCGTGTTATCTGCTCTTCATCCGTCTCGATAGGTGTTTCGTAAACAATAGATTTCAGGTGTCCCCAGACGAAGAAGTCGAGGGGTGTCAATTCGGCGGAATGTCCGTTCATGCCACCGGCCCATCTTGCCCTATCCAGTTCGCAGCAAAGGTCTCATCCAGATAACTTTGCACCGCATGAGCTAAGTCCGCAGATGTATCATTATACTGATACTACCTGTGGTGTCGCACATTGACTGGGACATGTTTCAGTAACTCTGGCTGTGTAACCCTTAAGAAGTCCGCCCCCGGTACCTGAGTGGCGTCCATACTACGGGCCCGGGTTCGATTCCCGGCTGGGTCGGAGATTTTCTCCGCTTAGGGACCGGGTGTTGTGTTGTCCTAATCATCATCATTTCATCCCCATCGACGCGCAAGTCGCCAAAGCGGCGTCAAATCCAAGGACTTGGAATCGGCAAACGGTCTACTCGACGGGAGGCCCTAGCCACACGATATTAACATTTACCCTTAAGAAGATTAAGTATCTGTTTGCCTTGGGGGGGGGGGGGGGCATTAATGGACCACCCAGATTATCGCCTACCAAACCAGCCGAAACGTTCGCGGCGAAGCACTCTTCGGAACCACGGTCAAAGGCGGCATTGGATTTTCCCAGACCCACACGTGTTAATTGTAGCTGTTGAAAACATTGAACACGCCTCCCATGTAAGTTGCAGTGCTAATGTCTCCACTTCAAACTCTTGTGTATGAACTTTGAATTGACGACCTCGTCCGTCCGTCCCTTTCGCCTGTATTCGATTTAGGCCTTAAATGCGCATTACGATACCTTGTCTGTGGACAGCTCACATCGAGTGTATCTCCCTCTCTTATGAACCTGTGAATGGCGATGAATTAAGTAGACCTGTCACACGATTAGGAAACAGCCAAACGTACAACCGTTGAGTAGCGGGAGCATTACTTCCATTGACTCACAAGCCCAGTGTATGTCTGTCCCTTCCTCTCAAGAAAAGTGCTCGATTTCCCGTCCGTTCCGCATAGTACTAAACACATGAGTGCTCAGTTTGTTGATACATTGATGCAGGGCGAATCAGAATCTGCAATTTGGCCGGCCGAAGTGGCCGTGCGGTTAAAGGCGCTGCAGTCTGGAACCGCAAGACCGCTACGGTCGCAGGTTCGAATCCTGCCTCGGGCATGGATGTTTGTGATGTCCTTAGGTTAGTTAGGTTTAACTAGTTCTAAGTTCTAGGGGACTAATGACCTCAGAAGTTGAGTCCCATAGTGCTCAGAGCCATCTGCAATTTGCACAGATGCCGCCCTCTGTGTGCGACATGGTATCAAACAGGCACTTAAATTGCCAAACGCAACAACTTCGCATCCCAGACAATCCGGAAGAAACTCTTTGGTGATCTGCCGCCTGGAATCCCCGTTACCATTTGGACTCAGATGGTGGGTCGTAGACCTACCATCCGGCGGCTGTTAAATGACGCCGAATGCTAACTGATGCGGATATGGGTTGCTATGCGAAAATTTGCTTGTTACATCACGGTCTAACAGCCCTCTAAGTTTTTACATTTATTTTAGAAATACAGTGTACGACACATGTTATGTTCTACATGTCTCTACCAGATGTGACGTCATGTGATCGGGTGAGCGGCCATCTTGAGTCTTTAGGGTTTACAACAAGCCTCAACGCCTCAATCGATCAGTAATCTGTCAGACGTCTTAGAATAAACGCCGTCTTGTTTGATTGCCAGAAATTTCGCTGATGATGCAGTTTCCTGGTTGTGGACGCATCTGCAATGGGACTCAATATTATATTTGAACCTCTGCCTTCAATTACACGAAATATTTGCGATATCCCACCCAAGTGTCTTCTAGCCACCAATTTTCAAATACTGCGTTGCTCTTCTCGCTAAACTTCATTCTTCTCGAATCTTTCCTCTAAAACATTAAACGTTTTACCGTTCTCCGAAATGCTTTCCTCAGAAAATATCCGACGTCTCGTGGTCCGGACGGGTTACCTTAAAAATCTGCTAAACATGTTAGTTTTAGAAAAATCAGTGTCTCAAAGCAAAGAAGTATGTCCATTTAACGACATAAGAATGTGCAGTGGGCAGTTAATGATAAAACGTGCCCCACGTTTGGCGCCATTTATGTTGTAATCGACGTTTGGCATTTCCTAATTGCAGTATGTTAAATGTACATACGTACAGTGTTTTCATATTACGTAAAAAAGGATTGGACGTTCTATCCACCAGAATGTAAGGATATTTATTAAAATCATTTATTTTTACAAGGAAAACTCTATCGAGCCACAGCTGCACATATACATTTTACAAACTACACTCCTGGAAATTGAAATAAGAACACCGTGAATTCATTGTCCCAGGAAGGGGAAACTTTATTGACACATTCCTGGGGTCACATACATCACATGATCACACTGACAGAACCACAGGCACATAGACACAGGCAACAGAGCATGCACAATGTCGGCACTAGTACAGTGTATATCCACCTTTCGCAGCAATGCAGGCTGCTATTCTCCCATGGAGACGATCGTAGAGATGCTGCATGTAGTCCTGTGGGACGGCTTGCCATGCCATTTCCACCTGGCGCCTCAATTGGACCAGCGTTCGTGCTGGACGTGCAGACCACGTGAGACGACGCTTCATCCAGTCCCAAACATGCTCAATGGGGGACAGATCCGGAGATCTTGCTGGCCAGGGTAGTTGACTTACACCTTCTAGAGCACGTTGGGTGGCACGGGATACATGCGGACGTGCATTGTCCTGTTGGAACAGCAAGTTCCCTTGCCGGTCTAGGAATGGTAGAACGATGGGTTCGATGACGGTTTGGATGTACCGTGCACTATTCAGTGTCCCCTCGACGATCACCAGTGGTGTACGGCCAGTGTAGGAGATCGCTCCCCACACCATGATGCCGGGTGTTGGCCCTGTGTGCCTCGGTCGTATGCAGTCCTGATTGTGGCGCTCACCTGCATTGGCACCAAGGCAGAAGCGAATCTCATCGCTGAAGACGACACGTCTCCATTCGTCCCTCCATTCACGCCTGTCGCGACACCACTGGAGGCGGGCTGCACGATGTTGGGGCGTGAGAGGAAGACGGCCTAACGGTGTGCGGGACCGTAGCCCAGCTTCATGGAGACGGTTGCGAATGGTCCTCGCCGATACCCCAGGAGCAACAGTGTCCCTAATTTGCTAGGAAGTGGCGGTGCGGTCCCCTACGGCACTGCGTAGGATCCTACGGTCTTGGCGTGCATCCGTGCGTCGCTGCGGTCCGGTCCCAGGTCGACGGGCACGTGCACCTTCCGCCGACCACTGGCGACAACATCGATGTACTGTGGAGACCTCACGCTCCACGTGTTGAGCAATTCGGCGGTACGTCCACCCGGCCTCCCGCATGCCCACTATACGCCCTCGCTCAAAGTCCGTCAACTGCACATACGGTTCACGTCCACGCTGTCGCGGCATGCTACCAGTGTTAAAGACTGCGATGGAGCTCCGTATGCCACGGCAAACTGGCTGACACTGACGGCGGCGGTGCACAAATGCTGCGCAGCTAGCGCCATTCGACGGCCAACACCGCGGTTCCTGGTGTGTCCGCTGTGCCGTGCGTGTGATCATTGCTTGTACAGCCCTCTCGCAGTGTCCGGAGCAAGTATGGTGGGTCTGACACACCGGTGTCAATGTGTTCTTTTTTCCATTTCCAGTAGTGTACTATTACTAGTGAAATAAAATAATAATTTTCCAATTATTAATAACAAGAGTCTCAGAATGCGACGGATAGTGCGTGTCTTTGGCAGCTGCCAGAGCATCATGCCTAGCGCCAGTGGCAGTGATGTCCACACGCCAAATCCCATCGAGGTCAACACCGATATCCCTGCTCTGGTGTATCCAAATAAAACTTCCTCTCTGAGCTCTCTCCACGAGGAGTCCCCTTTTCTGTCTCAACGAAAAGTGTCTTTCCAGGAAGATCTTTTCGCGTCCTTCAGCGCTCTCTCTCTGGACAGTCAATACGATCGATTAGCCAGCTCTTGTTCTTCTTCTGTTAAACCAAATTATCGTTCAACTTTCTTGTTAAATAAATTGCGCAAAAAAGTTAAAGGGTCACTTTTTCGAAACCGAGTAATGGTCTTCCATTGCGAAGCAGAAGTTTGAAATTTGGTTCAAAAGTGCCTACAAATATCATCTGTAACAGAGGAAAATCATGGGGATCTCACACTCGAGCTCGGCGACGCCTCGGCCAGCGAGGTGTCGACACACGAGCAAATCAACCAGAGGTCAGCAGGTCGCGCGAGGTTTAATGTGGGTTAATGATGTCACATCGGTACCATGTTTCATCAAAATTCTGTCCAGTGACACCGAGAAAGTGTCACTCGATGTGAAGGTCGTCAAACTCCTTCTCACCCACATTTCATCCTCTCTTTCGACATCTCTGCAATAGAGATGGTTCAAATGGCTCTGAGCACTATGTGACTTAACTTCTGTGGTCATCAGTCCCCTAGAACTTAGAACTACTTAAACCTAACTAACCTAAGGACATCACACACATCCATGCCCGAGGCAGGGTTCGAACCTGCGACGGTAGCAGTCGCGCGGTTCCGGACTGAGCGCCTTAACCGCGAGACCACCGCGGCCGGCAACTCTGCAATAGAGGTCAGAACAGCGACGCCCAGGGTTGAAACCACACCGTTTTATCGACGGTAGGGTAAAACATTTTAGACACACCGCCGTTAAATAGCGAAACGTAAAGGTCTTAGGGCCCACCCCTCTCCTTGGAGCGTTGATTCCCACGCATTTTGAAACTGAAAACAACAGTTCACAGTGCGATGAGCAACAGGACGACGCTCTTGACAATCTTTGGCACTGCTGATACCTCCCGGATTATTAAACCCTCCTCTAAATAAATCGTGGGTCCTCAAATCTATTGGACGACATCTATGGTCCGACGTACAAGGCGGAACCAATGGGGATAGTTGAAAACCATTCGAAAAAATGTAAAAGTCATCCAAAACAGCAAAGCGCGATTTTGCTTTATCAGGCCTCCTGTGGCATGGTCTCAAGGGGGTTAGACGATGACTTATGCGTGAATATTTATTTATTTTATTTATTTATTTATCTATCTATTGTTCCGTGGGACCAAATTAAGGAGAAATCTCCATGGTCATGGAACGAGTCAATACATGAAATCATATCACGATAGTAGAAACAGATAAAATGAAATATAAAAACATATTCAGACGACAAGTCGTAAGTTTAAATAAAGAAAATCAACATTGTAACACTGGAATTTTCTTAATTTTTTAGCTCTTCCAGGAGCTCCTCGACAGAATAGAAGGAGTGAGCCGTGAGTAAACTCTTCAGTTTAGACTTAAAAGAGTTTGGGCTACTGCTAAGATTTTTGAGTTCTTGTGAAAGCCTATTGAAAATGGATGCAGCAGAATACTGCACTCCTTTCTGCACAAGAGTCAAGGAAGTGCATTCCACATACAGTTTGATTTCTGCCTAGTATTAACTGAGTAGAAACTGCTAACTGTTGGGAATAGGCTAATATTACTAACAACAAACGACATTAAAGAAAATATATACTGTGAGGGCAATGTCAGAATTCCCAGACTATTGAATAGGGGTCGACAAGAGGTTCTTGAACTTACACCACATATAGCTCGAACAGCCCGTTTTTGAGACAAAAATATCCTTTTTGAATCAGAAGAATTACCCCAAAAAATAACACCATACGACATAAGCGTATGAAAATATGCGAAGTAGACTATTTTTCGTGTTGAACTGTCACTTATTTCAGATACTGTTCTAATGGTAAATAAAGCAGCATTTAGTTTCTCAACAAGCTCCTGCACATGGGCTTTCCACAACAGCTTACTATCTATCCGAACGCCTAGGAACTTGAACTGTTCCGTCTCGCTTATAATATGCCCATTCTGTCTGGTCAAAATAACGGTTCTTGTTGAATTGTGAGTTAGAAACTGTAAAAACTGAGTCTTACTGTGATTTAGAATCAAACTGTTTTCCACAAGCCACGAACATATTTCATGAACTACATTATTTGATACTGTTTCAATATTACACACAACATCGTTCACTACCAAGCTGGTGTCATCAGCAAACAGAAATATTTTTGAATCACCTGTAATACTAGAAGGCATATCATTTATATAAATAAGAAACAGCAGTGGCCCCAGCACCGACCCTTGGGGAACGCCCCACTTAACAGTGCCCCATTGCGATTGAACATCACTACCACTCTCAATATTGCGGAGAATTACCTTCTGCTCTCTGTTCTTAAAGTAAGAGGCGAACCAACTGTAAGCTACTCCCCTTACTCCAGAATGGTCCAACTTCTGCAGTAATATTTTGTGGTCAACACAGTCAAAAGCCTTCGTTAAATCAAAGAAAACACCTGGCGTTCGCAACCTTTTATTTAATCCGTCCAAAACCTCACAGAGAAAAGAGAATATAGCATTTTCAGTTGTTAAACCATTTCTAAAACCAAACTGTACATTTGACAGCAAATTATGTGAATTTAAATGCTCCAGTAACCTTGTATATACAACCTTCTCGATAACTTTAGCAAACACCGATGGCATGGAAATAGGTCTATAGTTGTTAACAATATCCCTGTCTCCCTTTTTATAAAGTGGCTTCACTACAGAGTACTTTAATCGGTCAGGAAACCGACCACTCCTACAGGAAAAGTTACAGATATGGCTAAGTACTGGGCTAACATACACAGAACAATACTTCAGTATTGTGCTAGATACCCCGTCATATCCATGAGAGTTCTTGGTCTTTAGTGATTTAATTATTAAGTCAATCTCCCTCTTGTCAGTGTCATGGAGGAGCATTTCAGGTAACAGTCTCGGAACACTTTTTTCTAAGAGCGCTATATGATTGCCTGTTGGGACTAGGTTTCTATTTAGTTCACCTGCTATATTCAGAAATTGATTATTAAATACTGTACATATATGCGACGTTTCAGTAACACTAACATTCCCACTACGCACTGATTCTATATCCTCGACCTGTCTCTGCAGACCAGCCACTTCCTTTACGACTGACCACATGGTTTTAATTTTATCCTGAGACTTAGCTATTCTATCTGCATACCACTTACTTTTTGCTTTCCTAATAACATTTTTATGCACCTTACAATACTGTTTGTAATGGGCTGCTGCATTTAGATTTGACTGTTTCTAACGTTTTGATATAATTTGCACTTTGTTCTACAAGATATTCTTATCCCTCTAGTCAGCCACCCAGGCTGCCTGATTGCGCTAGTACCCTGTTTTGAACGTTCTAACGGAAAGCAACTTTCAAAGAGCACGAGAAAAGTCTTGAGAAAAGCATTATATGTATTTATCGTCTACTGTATCAGCGCTATAAACATGTTGCCACTCTTGTTCCTTGATAAGGTTTACAAAGGTCTCTACAGCAACTGGATCAGCTTTCCTATACAGTTGATAACTATATTTAACATGTGTTGCAGGACAAAAATCTTTTAGAGTTAAAATTTGTGCATCATGGTCTGAAAGGCCAGTCACCTTTTTGCTAACAGAATGCCCTTGTAGTAATGAGAAATGAACAAAAATGTTGTGTATGGTTGTTCTACTGTTCCCTTGCACTCTCGTTGGAAAGAATACGGTTTGCATAAGATTATATGAATTAAGGAGGTCTACCAGCATCCTTTTCCTTGCACAATCACTTATACAATTAATATTGAAGTCACCACATATAACTAACTTTTTGTATTTCCTATAAAGTGAACCAAGAACCTCCTCTAGCTTTAGCAAAAATGTTGTGAAATCGGCGTCTGGGGATCTATAAATAACAACAGTTAGAAGTTTAGCTCCATTAAATTTAACCACACCTGCACAACATTCAAACACCTTTTCAGTGCAGTACTTTGAAACATCAATTGACTCAAATGGCTACGGTCGCAGGTTCGAATCCTGCCTCGGGCATGGATGTGTGTCATGTCCTTAGGTTAGTTAGGTTTAAGTAGTTCTAAGTGCTAGGGGACTTATGACCACAGCCGTTGAGTCCCATAGTGCTCAGAGCCATTTGAACCATTTTTTGACTCAAATGGGATTCCGTTTTTCACATACATGGCTACTCCCCCACACCGCAAAGAGCTCCTAGAAAAGCTGCCAGCCAACCTGTATCCTGGTAAAGGAAGCCTCTGAATTGTCTCCTTATTTAAGAAGTGTTCAGATATGCCAATAATTTCAGAGTCAACATCTATAAGCAGTTCACTAACTTTATCTCTAATACCTTGTATATTTTGATGAAATATACTAATTCCCTCATTACTCGGATACCTTTGTCAAAAGTGGTTCCTTTGTTAGAGGGACTTCCCTTAAGCAGGAATACCTATCAGCTGAAAAGGGTCATGCTAAGACCTAACAATGTGTAACCACCCTTGGTGCTACTCTCAAACCTCTTCGTTGAGAACTAAAAATGTACGTGTACACAGACAGCTGGTCATTGATTCGTAGGTACCAGTGTTACAGACAACCAGTTTGACACCCCTCAGAGGAGTGGCACCATGTACCTGAACTAGCGCCTGCCGGCCGCATGCGAAATCTAAGGTGTGCCGAAATTTATGCCTCCCACACAGCCAGCGTAATTGTACTGGCTATATCTGTACAGAACTCGTTTTAAAGTGCCCAGAAAAGACACTCGAGTGTAACCGTGGTTGTTACCGAACTAGTGGGTCTTAGAGGGACTCTTTCTCCGCTTTACGCAGACATGTGTCAATGTCACATCCCCCGTGATCACACCATAGGAGGACGTGCAACAAAAGGGTTAAAAAAGTATAAACATACTTTGCTGCTTCGGATGATGTTCAGACTTCCCCGAATAGTTTTGAAGGGTCCCTAGTGCTTCCATCCTGTACACCAGAGCCAACACTGCGGTCGCGCTACACTCCAAAGGGGTGTGATCACGTTCATTGGAGTTGCAGGGCTATTATAAGCCTAGAGAAGAGTTAAACAAGCCAGTCTGTGTCAGCAGTGTCAAAGTTTGTCAAGAACGTTTTGCTGTCGCTCATCGCACTGCCAACTGTCGTCGTCGACGCCAAAATGCGTGAGAACCGACACCACCATCGAGGGGATAGTTTCACCGACACCATTTATATCACCCCACACGGCCTTGTCATGTCGTTTCTGAGCTGCCGTGTGGCTGAAATGTTGTTCTCGGCCAACCATAACAAAACCGCGTGATTTGAACGCCGATATTGCAGATGTGGCGAAAGAAGGAGTGAAGTGTGGGTGGGAAGGGGTGTGACTACCTTCCCAACGTGTGAGGCGTCCACAGTAGTGTGTGGCAGAACTGTGGTGAAATATGGTGGCAATGTAACAACAGTAACCCACGTTACGCCTGACCTGGGGCCGTTTTTGCACCTGTGTCGACAGCCTGCTGTTTGAAGCGTCGCCGCGACTGTGGGTGACGCCGCAGGGCGCCACGCTTTTGCACCTCCAAGCCAAATTTCAGACTTTTGCATCACAATGGCAGACAGTTACGGGGTTTCGAAAATGTGACCCTTTAATTGTGTCGTGCAGAGTATATCTTACTACCCACATTTCTAAAGGCAGGAAGACCATAGGCACGATATTGTCGCTAACTTTTCCTCGCCTGGGAAAGTTCGCCGGCCGGTGTGGCCGTGCGGTTCTAGGCGCTACAGTCTGTAACCGCGTGACCGCTACGGTCGCAGGTTCGAATCCTGCCTCGGGCATGGATGTGTGTGATGTCCTTAGGTTAGTTAGGTTTAATTAGTTCTAAGGTATAGGCGACTGATGACCTCAGAAGTTAAGTCGCATAGTGCTCAGAGCCATTTGAACCATTTGAACCTGGGAAAGTTCGTACCATCGGTTAGCTGTAGACGTCCTATGCCCTGTGGTCGCAGCCATTTCTCACCTCCGCCTCTGCTAACATCTCATTGTGCTTCAGCTTGACATTGTATTGGGTCTTCGATTAAGCATTACCTCAACTGGTAAATTGCGTGTCATCCATTATTAATTGATACAACAAGAGTATCAGGGCCGGTACGGGAGTCAAAATCCAGGTCACTGAGTAGATAAGGCGTCTCGGAACCCCTACGCCCATCCAACGGGGGAAAAGCTGCATTCCGTGATGTAACGTGATTCCCCCGTGACATGCCGCAGCCGTCTCAAGGGCAATTGTATGGCTCGAAATTTCCGAAAACTCGCTCTTCGCGCGGAACCTGGCAGGCTCAGGCACCTCGGGCAATTTAAAGGCCGAAAAATGAAGGTCACCCATCCATTGTACCAATACGAGACCAGATACGAACTAAGACGAGGTCACACCTATTGGGTAATAGCTTAGCGGAGCCACCACATGTCTTGTCAGTACTCTGAGTCAGTATCCCACTGTGTACCACCGAGAAATATCGCATTCTAAACCATCTCATCACCATAGGATACGAATGATAGAGGAAATGCACTTTCTTAAACAAAAAAACTAAAAACTTGTACGTGTAATCCTTTTCGTGCCCATGCACAACCTACCAGAGACTCATCCATAGTACGAGTGGCGTTGCTGCTCATGATAAACCGTGTTCTTGTCCAAACACTAAAGTCTACAATTATCTTTACCGCTTGGACAAGTTACCCAGTGTGCGATGTTGTAAACATATTTCATAATTTACTTTTGACTTTAAGTACAGCTTACGCAGCAAATCTGTGCTTGCAGCTACTGACTGCAACGGCTATAATTATATGGACGTTTCAATGTATAAAAACGTCTACGACGCTGCGCAGGCTTTTTGTTTCAGTTACTGTCACAGACACAGTGGCTGTAAGTAGACATTTTACCCAAAGATATACTATAAACTCAGAATGTTATGGAGGATGCAACTGTGTTGTACACTGCAAGTGGATTTATAATACTACATGTAATCTGTAGATGGCAAATAGCCTACCGAAACTGGTCATCACTTTGTAAAAAACAATTTTTATGCTTCCAGAATGAGATTTTCACTCTGCAGCGGAGTGTGCGCTGATATGAAACTTCCTGGCAGATTAAAACTGTGGGCCGGCCGGAGTGGCCGAGCGGTTAAAGGCGCTACAGTCTGGAACCGCACGACCGCTACGGTCGCAGGTTCGAATCCTGCCTCGGGCTTGGATGTGTGTGATGTCCTTAGGTTAGTTAGGTTTAAGTAGTTCTAAGTTCTAGGGGACTTATGACCACAGCAGTTGAGTCGCATAGTGCTCAGAGCCATTTGAACCATTAAAACTGTGTGCCGGACCGAGACTCGAACTCGGGACTTTTGCCTTTCGCGGGCAAGTGCTCTACCCACTGAGCTACCCGAGCACGACTCACGCCCCGTCCTCACAGCTTTACTTCTGCCAGTACCTCGTCTCCTACCTTCCAAACTTTACAGAAGCTCTCCTGCGAACCTTTCAGAACTAGCACTCCTGAGAGAAAGGATATTGCGGAGACATGGCTTAGCCAAAGCCTGGGGAATGATTCCAGAATGAGATTTTCACTTTGCAGCGGAGTGGGTGCTGATATGAAACTTCCTGGCAGATTAAAACTGTGTGCCGGACCGAGACTCGAACTCGGGACCTTTGCCTTTCGCGGGCAAGTTCTCTACCAACTGAGCTACCCCAGCACGACTCACGCCACGTCCTCACAGCCTTTTTTATGTTAAATACTATTGAGACAATATATAGAAAATCTCTGAAAGTTTTAAAAAGCTTTATAGAATTTTTTTTTAAATCATTAATTTTACGTTTGATTATCTGCTTACTATCGCTTTCTCCTGTTTCATCACTGTCAGACATATATTCACTTTTGAATATAATTTCCGTCAATTTCCACAGTTTTAGTCCATACTTTAAGAAGCGCATGTATCCCAGTGTGGCAAAACGCTCTGTCCTGCTCCCAATGCCATTGCTGCAGGGACGTTTTCAAGCCTCCTCATCTACGAAGTGAATCCCATGACGAGCTTTTGGAAAATTTGGAAATTTGTCGTAAGCTTCTATGGAACCAAACTGCGGAGGTCTTCGGTCGCTAGACCTACACACTACTTAATCTAACTTAAACTAACTTACGCTAAGGACAACCGGACAAACACTCACCCATGCCCGAGGGAAGACTCGAAACTCCGGGGGGGGGGGGGGGGAAATCCCCGTGAACCGTGACTGACAAACGCGCTTAAGACCGCGCGGCTGCCCCGAGCCGCCATGATGGGCTTCTTTAGCGGCTCGAACAGATGGAAGTCTGATGGCAATAGGTCAAGTCTTTGTGGGAGGATGAGAGAATTCACAATCCCTTCAGTGTTATGACAACTGGCATGTGGTCTTGCATCGTCGTGCGAAAGAGCATCCGCCATAGCTATTGTTAGCCGAACTCGCTAAAAATATACATTAATCTTTTAGTGGGTTCTGAAGTAGTGGATAGAATTTACTGTCCAGACCTGCTACAAAAAATCAACCATAATCACGCCCTCTGCATCCAAGTATACTGTAGCCATAACTTTTCCTGCCGATCGCGCTGTTTTGAAATTTTTCTTATTCGGTAAGATTCTGTGATGCCGTTTCGTTGACAGACTCTTTGATTCTGATCCGAAAAAGTTGACTCATGTGTTCTTTCCGATCTCATTCGTTTCCAGCATCTCCTCTCCCTCCAAACGGGAAGTCTGCAAGGGTTGGGAGACAATTGTTTTTCTTGCACCTCTACTTTGATCGGTTAACATTCTTGGTACCCAAGTTGCACACACTCCTTAAGTATCCCAGTTGTTGAATAATCGTCATCGCACTGCCTTTACTGAGGAAGATAATGGGGCACAAATCATCTGCAGTCACCACGAATGATGTGATCGACTCATTGAATGTTCAAAAATGGTTCTAAGCACTATGAGACTTAACATCTGAAGTCCCCTGGACGTAGAACTACTTGAACCTAATTAACATACAGACATCACACACTTCCATGCCCGAGGCAGGAGTTAACATCTCTTTTATAGACAATGAATAAAATGCAGTGAGTGTCACCTAGGGAGGAAAGTTAGAGGGATTAAAAAGAAGCTTAAATGTAGCTTAAGGTATATTGCATCCTCGCACAGTAAAGCGACACCTAGTGAAAATCTCAGATGTTTCTGCAACATTTTTTCGACGATTGTGATCCAACACACGAAATTGTCGAGTAACGGACAAAGTGTTCCGATAATTGCATAAAGAATCATACCTCTACGTAATGGAGCCTTCCACCACATATTGTAATGCATTTAGCATAGTAATGTGCTCAGAATGTCTACTACCTGCAAACGCTTTTTTTTGTTGATGACGATTGTCCGTAGCAATACCAAAAACCTCTAGAAATATAGAGGTAATGTCAGCCATAGTTGCCACTGCATCACCGCAAAAGAATATGTTTCTGTGTTGATTCAATTGACTACACGGCAAGGATACGACCCCAGAAAATTAGCCACCAGATCGCTTTCACGTAGTTACACACGCCCCTAGAAACTAATACTTGTTAAAGGGGTATAATTATTCCCCAAGTTTAAAAAATAACTCGGCAATGAATCTAGAGAGCGACGGTAAGTAAGCCTACATATGTGGTCTAACGACCCGGTTTTTCCCATTGTGAGACTATGTTGGAGGAAGTAATAAGTTGCAGCTGTAGATATGTTTTCCTTCTAGCTGTGCTCAATACTTGGGCTGTCTAGCACAACTAAATTAGCAGTTAACAACCCCTTAACCAAACACAATCCAACAGCATCCAAATAATCAGCACTAACAAGAACAACACTCAAACTCTGTATATCGTGTATGCATAAGTAATGTGATGCATCCAGTACATGGGTATCCTACATTACTTGTAATAGACAGAACATTTTAACACTTCGAAGCGTCCCCAGACCCACCTAACGTAATTTCCAGGTACCTTGTGGTACTTTACTATGTGAAACGAGCCTTAGTAACTATGCCTACGTTTCAGTTGGATCATCTTCCATGATGTCCGAACCCTGAACATATAGTTGACAGGTGCGAAAAGGCATGCCATATCGACACTGAGAAATAGAAGTTCTTTAATCGAAAACCTTCAGTGCATATCAACACAGAAACGAAATAATTCGACATAGGCTCTATTGTTCACAAGCCCATCACAGATTCGGTCGCTGACTTTACGTCACTTCAGAAAGACTCTCAACACTGTCAAGAATTTCAAAAAACAAGGCGTACATCCTGATCAACGTGCACACACCAAAAAATTGACTACAACAGAAAAGATCCAATGGAGATAGAAGACTTCTGGGCATATCTCCGAGAAATCACGAACAAAATACTTAAACATCGCATTAAGATTCTAGTAGGTGACTTCAATGGGCAGTCAGGAAAGAAAAAGAAACACAGGAAAATCACAGGACCACACAGTGCTCACAACAGGACCAATAAAAATGGCGAATACGTCATAAATTTTAATCTCACAATTATGTCAACACAATTCAAGCAACGCACACAGAAACTAAGAACATGGAAATCGAGCAATAAAACTGCGATCTGCGGGAGGAACACCGAAGAAGTTCCCAATGATAGAAGCGGAAGGGAATTCTTCGAGTCAGACCATCACTTATTCCAAATCAACGTAAAATTTCAGCCCAGCAGTATACGGACAGGAGTAACCCAAAGTTTCCGGAGTGAACCCGAATATCTACAACTAAAAAAAAAAATAAGAAAAAAAAAGAAAATCATCGAAGAAATCTGGGGGTGCGTACCACAAACTGGTCTGAATTCGCAGAGAAAGTGAAGCAAACAATAAAACTAGGTCAACCCCAGAGAACGAGAAATCATAGGTGGTGGAACATAAGATGTGATCAAGTTGTCTAGTAGCGTTTAGTAAGTAAAGTAACACTTTTTTTTTATCGAGCAGTTTCGGGTGAAAAAATACGGAACGTGTTGTGCGACGTAGTGGAATATTCCCACTTCATCCTGTAATCTCCCCCTCCCCCCACTTTCCTAATTTCAGCTATTCTCCACATTCGCAAAGTCTTTTATGAAAAAGCTGAAAGGAGCGAAGGTTCCAATAAATTTCTAGTTTACTTAGTTTTGCCGGCCGATGTGGCCGAGCGGTTCTAGGCACTTCAGTCCGGAACCGCGATGCTGCTACGGACGAAGGTTCGAATCCTGCCTCGGGCATGCATGTGTGAGATGCCCTTAGATTAGTTAGGTTTAAGTAGTTCTAAGTCTAGGGGACTGATGACCTCAGATGTTAAGTCCCATAGTGCTCAGAGCCATTTGAACCATTTTTCTTTTCTTAGCTTTTCATGAAGAGTTGGAACCAGTTCTTCTTGTATAGTAGTATGATTCTTGAAGCTGAAATTCTCACATTTTAGGTTCCCGTGGTTGATCTAAATAAATTTCAAGTTTGTTGTTGCAAAATTTTTGTTGTTACGTCAATATACTTTGTGACATTTTAGAATGTTATAAAATCTTTGAATTTTCGCATTGACAGAGCCGAAATTATATTGTTCACCCAAAATACAAAAATACGTACGATCACATTAGAGGCATGCTTTCTACTCCCTCATTCAGTGGAAATAACAATATTCCAAATGGTTTACAATTTTTCTTCACAAATGAATTTCTATTAGTTTCGATTATTATTTCATAAGTGAATCCAGAAATAAACATAGTACACAATACTAGGTTGCTTAATTAATAATAGAAATTTTAAGTTTGCCAGATAATTCGTAATTTCAAATGTTTGTAAAAACATAATTTTTCTTGTCAAATGAATTTCTATTAGTTTCGATTATTATTTCATAAATGAATCCAGAAATAAACATAGAACACAGTACTAGATTGCTTAATTAATAATAGAAATTTTAAGTGTGCCAAATAATTCGTAATTTCAAATGCTTCTAAAAAAATTATTTTAACTGTACATTCACAGCTAGTACTTATCGATAGTAACATCGAAAATAAAGTAATTCCTTTCCTTTTAATAGATTTTAGCTTTAAATACAATATACTGTGTATAAAATTATATGAAAGTTTTCAGAAAAGCAGCTGAGATAGTACTGACGTGTCCAAAATTTCAAAACTAATATTCATATCGACAACTACCGTTGAGGAAAAGTAATTGCTAGAGGAGCCCCTGTAGGTTTATGAAGATCCGATAGGTGGCTGTACTACACGTAACCTTCGAAATGGCACCTGTAACGGAGGCACGTTCCAAGCAGAGAGCTGTCATTGAATTTATTTTGGTGGAAGACCAGGGCGCTTTCAGAATGTCAATGGAGACCTGGCAGTGAACAAAATCACGATGAGTCGGGCGAGTTGTTTCTTATCATCGCAACAAAGTCGCGCAAACCTGTTCGCTCTACCGCGTGTCAGCGGGTCGCACAAAACTGTGACTCCTGTAGTGGTGGAACGTGCGGACACTCTCATTCGAGGTAATCGGAGGATGACAACCAAATACCTCGCTGCAGAACCGGACGCCTCTGTTGGTGGTACTAACACTCTCGTCCACCAGTTGAGGTACTCAAAGGTGTGGTCCTTGCTGGGTTCCTCGCCGCCTATGAATAGCAACGAAGGACCATCTGTGCAGAACTGCTTGCGCTTTACGAGGCTGATCGTGACAATATTTTGTCGAACACTGTCACAGGCGATGAAACATCGGTTCATCACCTCGAACATGGAAGAAAACGGCTATCCATGGAGTGGTGTGACACGACCTCTCCTTCAAAGAAAAAGTTCAAAGCCGCACCCTCAGCCGGTAAAGTCATGGTGACGGTCTCTGGGACTCTGAAGGGGTTATTCTGTTTGATGACCTCCCTCATGGTGCAACGATTAACTCTTAAAGTGTATCGTGTTACTTTCAGCAGATTGAAGAAACGACTTCAGCGAGTTCGTCGACACAAAAAAGCAAACGAATTTCTCTTTCTCCATGAGAACGCAAGGCCTCATTCAAGTCTCCTCACACGAGAGGAGCTCACAAAACATGATTATACAGTTCTCCATCATCCACCCTACAGGCCGACTTCAATCTGTTTGGCCCAATGAAAGATGCACTCATCGGGAAGCAGTGAGTGGATAATAGAGAAGCTCTTGATGCAGCAAGATGTTGACTCCGACGTCGACCAGTAGAGTAGTACTATGCGGACGTACAGACCCTCCAAGTAAGGTGGCGTAAGGCCCTCGGATTGGATGGAAATTACGTTGAAAAATAGGGTTTGGAGCCAAAAGAGTGGGAAATAATATGGTTAGTTGGAATCCTGAATAAAACCAAACTGCTTTCCCACAAAAAGAAAAAAAGTGTTGCTTTACTCATTGAATACCCTCGTAGGATTAAAGCATGTCATAATTTCAGTAGTCATAAAAAAACAGAAAAGTGGCAAGAATTCTTAGAGGTACGGAAAAAGTCTCTAAAATTATTCGACGAGAAAACGCAACTTCGATAATAAGAGGCTGAAGAAAATAGAAGAAGACTTTACCAAGAACACAACCGGAAATTACTTAAATAAACGTAGCATATAATTGATTAATTTGGAGCGAGCTTTGAGAAATAACTGCGTCGATGGAATGTAATTACCAACTTAATTCAATTTTATTGAAGATTGCTCTAAAATCGAACTCACTTCGTAATGGATATACACTATATAATACTGATGCTGATACATCCACTTAATCACTTGTAGAGCACTAGTATAATTACCTAAATAAACGAACTATATAACTGATTATTGAGGAGTGAACACTGAGAAATAACGGCATCGATGGGATGTAGCTATTAACGTAAACATTACGTGACTAAAACGACTTTCATTGAAGATTTCCCTGCAGCGAAACTCCATTCGTAAGGGGCATTTACCACAGAATAGAAAAAAAATGCATTAGATGCGGAATCTCAAATTAACAGTTTTTAAGAGTCCCGCACCTTACAAGTTACCATTCGACATAGCCATTAGGCGGATTGTGGGGTGTGATGCCTTTTCTTGCATCGTAACGTCATGAACACCAGTTGCACATGCACAGATGATGTGTGTGTTTTCGGCTCCGAACAGTTTCTTTGCTGTGTTTCTGAAGCTGATACGCCAAAACAGACCGACATTCCGTGGTAAACCGCTTAATAACTGAATGCAGGGTAACCGCTGCGCAGATTCTGTTCGGGTCTGGCTCACTTCCATATCCCGCAAGTTACAGTTATACGCGGTAAGTAAAAAAAGCAGCATTATCTTGTGAGTAATTGGGTAGCCATAATTTTTAGTGAGATATTTAATCACATTCACGATGGATTATTATATTTATTTTCTCTCATTTCTATTTATTCTCCAGTTTATAGTGGATAGTCTGATACTTTGGCTGCTGAATTGCCAGTAAAGATAAAATATGACTTTCTTATCTTGCAGTCTAAGCGAGTACAATGCAGAACACTGCTATGTGTTATTTACAATACGGATTAATTTTCTTGGAAATATGTGGTACACATGCAGGGTTATCCGTAAGTACCTCAAGGATTTTCAAAGACGACTGCAAGAAAAATACAACACACGTAGAATATAGACACACATTAGTGGATAGAACATCTCTCCAAGCTTTTAAGTTTCTTTACAGGTACTCAATATGAGCACGGTTTGTGGCGCGGCAAACTTCAACACGTGTGTACACCCACTGAGGTCCCGAACACGGATTTCCTGGGAAGACAAGTGAGTAGCTCACTTTGGAAATTTGTTCGTTAGGTTAACTATCTGCAAGGGCGAACTAATGCGACTCCAGAGTGCAGAGCAGATGAGTTGTCTACATGTTCTGACACACCAGCCTCTATGCCACGGCGCATATTAAGTATCGAAACTTGGAGGGATGCTCTGTCCACTGGTATATTTTTGTAAACGTCTTGTGGTTTTCGCGCAGTCGTTTTATCAAACAGTAGAGGTATTTATGAATAACCTTGTAGAATTCTAAACCTTAATCACAGGAATATATAGTATCAGAAAGGTTTAGTATAATACACTACTGGCCATTAAAATTGCTACACCACGAAGATGACGTGCTACAGACGCGAAATTTAACCGACAGGAAGAAGATGCTGTAATATGAAAATTATTAGCTTCTCAGAGCATTCACACAAGGTTGGCGTTGCCTGGTGAAACGTTGTTGTGATGCCTCGTGCAAGGAGGAGAAATGTGTACCGTCACGTTTCCGACTTTGATAAAGGTCGGATTGCAGCCTATCGCGATTGCGGTTTATCGTATCGCGACGTTGCTGCTCGCGTTGGTCGAGATCGAATAACTGTTATCAGAATATGGAACCAGTGGGTTCAGGAGAGTAATACGGAACGCCGTGCTGGATCCCAACGGCCTCGTATCACTAGCAGTCGAGATGACAGGCATCTTATCCGCGTGGCTGTAACGGATCGTGCAGCCACGTCTCGATCCCTGAGTCAACAGATGGGGACGTTTGCAAGACAACAACCATCTGCACGAACAGTTCGACGACGTTTGCAGCAGCATGGATTATCAGCTCGGAGACCATGGCTGCGGTTACCCTTAACGCTGCACCACAGACAGGAGCGCCTACGATGGTGTACTCAACGACGAAACTGGGTGCACGAATGGCAAAACGTTATTTTATTCGGATGAATCCAGGTTCTGTGTACAGCATCATGATGGTCGCATCCGTGTTTGGCGACATCGTGGTGAACGCACATTGGTAGCGTGTTTTCGTCATCGCCATACTGGCGTATCACCCGGCGTGATGGTATGGGATGCCACTGGTTACACGTCTCGGTCACCTCTTGTTCGCATTGACGGCACCATGAACAATGGACGTTACATTTCAGGTGTGTTACGACCCGTGGCTCTACCCTTCATTCGATCACTGCGAAACCCTACATTTCAGCAGGATAATGCACGACCGCATGTTGCAGGTTCTGTGCGGGCCTTTCTGGATACAGAAAATGTTCGACTGCTGCCCTGGCTAGTACATTCTCCAGATCTCTCACCAATTGAAAACATCTGGTCAATGGTGGCCGAGCAACTGGCTCGTCACAATACGCCAGTCACTACTCTTGATGAACTGTGGTGTCGTGTTGAAGCTTCATGGGCAGCTGTACACGCCATCCAAGCTCTGTGTGACTCAATTCCCAGGCATATCAAGACCGTTATTACGGCCAGAGGTGGTTGTTCTGGGTACTGATTTCTCAGGATCTATGCACCCAAATTGCGTGAAAATGTAATCACATGTCTGTTATAGTATAATATATTTGTCCAATTAATACCCGTTAATCATCTGCATTTCTTCTTGGTGTAGCAATTTTAATGGCCAGTAATGTATTAGCCCTACTATGCTTGTTTGTGCGGTTCGTCTCGTATCTGTTGTTATTTCCTACCATGGCACCGAGCGAGGTGGCACTGTGATAGTAAGACACCTGACTCGTATTCGGGAGGAAAGGAATTAAAAACTCCACGCGGCTATCCACATTTAACCCTCGCAATACCAAAGGGGGAGGGGGATTCAAATGGCTCTGAGCACTATGGGACTTAACATCTATGGTCATCAGTCCCCTAGAACTTAGAACTACTTAAACCTAACTAACCTAAGGACATCACACAGCACCCAGTCATCACGAGGCAGAGAAAATCTCTGACCCCGCCGGGAATCGAACCCGGGAACCCGTTCGCGGGAAGCGAGGATGCTACCGCACGACCACGAGCTGCGGACGGCAGTATACGTTACTGGAAACGAGTTGATGTTGCTAAAAGTGCGCTAAAAGATATTTTCGGGTTCTGGACTCTACTTACACATCACAACCTCTTTAAAATGTATATTGTTAATAGAATTTAGCAACAGTAATCGTATTTTTTTACTTTTTCAAAGATGGGCATAAAGTACCCCCGCCCCCCCGGTAATGTGCGTTACGGAAAATGCTTTTATATTAACATTGTAGTCGACATGACGTAAAACCTCAGTGTTCTTTACTTCTGTCTCTCCAAGAGGAAATAAGCACACTGGACAAATAATTTGCCATCCCAAGGAAGCAGCACGTTAATACCGTGTAATGCCGCCTCTTTCCTTCATAATGCCCATCCTTTTGAGAGGAAGAGACTCCTTAAGTTTTTTCAGGTACTCCATATCCAGCTGCAGCCGTTCATTGATGTCCAGGTCCTGTCGAGCTACCAAAGTGCGGGGATGTTGACAGTTAAGTTTCGCCCACTAGCTCATGTCTTACCAGACAGTTTGTGTGGGAAAGAGAGCGGAAGCTTTAGCGGATCGGTTGGATTGTGATAGGGCGCCTGATTATTCGTCAAACCAAGAACGTTTGAGAAAAACACCTAGAAAAGTCACAGAACCACCTCCGGGCTGAAGTACTACCTCCACACACCATAGATAAAACGCGTTTTGTATCATTTGAAAACAGGGAAAATCGTGACTCGTCAGACCATACTACACGTCTCGATCCAGTTACTGTCTTGTTTCGGTGATTTCTGGCCCACTGAGGGAGTGCTTCTTCATACACTGCTGTGAGCAAGGGGCTTAAGAATTACACGAATCTAGGAGTTGTAACATCATAGATTAAGGGTCGACCTGCGACAGAAATCGCACAACTTGCGTGCGGGCCGCTAGACGCAGCCGCGAGCGCAACCGTACATAAGTGCCGACGGAGTTCGGCCAGGTTCATTTTGTTGGCATCTCATTTTTGCCTATTCTCTTATTTGCTTAATTGCTTAGGTCTTATTCGTTTATGGCTCGTGTTATTGTGCTCTCTTTCAGCCATTCTGATTGTTTCGATTTACTCCCAATTGAGAAGTGCTCATTTTGGCATTTCACTTTTGCATATTTCTCATTTTGCTAATAATATGCTCTTAGCTCTTTACTACATCAGACGACAATTTTGTTATATGAGGAAGAAATTTGAGGGGCGAACCCATGCAAAAAGTCTTAAATGATCCACATTAAAAATAAAAATGTAGTACAAACTGAAAATATAAATTCCGTTTAAAGCACAGTGTCGTATGTAATTTATATTCAAAACCTTACACCTGTGTCACAGAACAAATCCTACATCGAGAATACTTTACGCAAGTTTAAGGGAAGAAATGCTTCCGATAATTATTACAGTATTTAAAGAACATCAAAATACGAACAGGCTGAAATGAACAAACAGTACATGAGACTATGTTAATCAATTCAACTGTAAAAATCTAAGGAGCATATTATTATCAAAATGAGAAATATGCAAAAGTGAAATGCCAAAATGAGCACTTCTCAATTGGGAGTAAATCAAAACAATCAGAATGGCTGAAAGATAGCACAATAACACGAGCTATAAGCGAATAAGAGCTAAGCAACTAAGCTAATAAGGGAATAGGCAAAAATGAGATGCCAACAAAATTAACCTGGCCGATTTTTTTCCTTTATTGTAATTTTAATACCTGTACATCAGGTAGGCTGGCAGCAGCATCCTACGCTGCTCTTCAGCCTTAGAGTTGACAATGAGAAAACATAAAGAAGACACATAATAGACATACTGACGGGCAAAAAACAGTAGACACAGAAATGCAAAAACACGGAGCCGTTCACACTCGACGAAAAATACACTGAAACACGTTGGCACGGCGCACAAACACTGATGCTTTCTACGGCACAGGTGAACGTTGGAGCGTGACGGCGAACACGAAACACAAACACGATGGCACACACACGAGAAAACGGATGGCGATGATCTCCGGCGCGCGAATCTCCACCTAACGTGTGCGAGTCCGGGGACCTGCCAAGAGGGGAAGGGGGAAACTTGCGAAGATGAAATATGAAAAACGTATTATCCAATCGAAATCACTTACTTCTCCTGAACACGTACATATATGCTATTCATTAGGTAATTTCTTGAAGATTTATTCGAATGATGATGACATTTCCTTAGAAATTGTGGAAACATCAGATGAAATAGGAAACAACTGTGATGATTCAGTGAACTTTGATACGAACAATGATTGTTGCACCAATAAAAGACCAGGACAAGAGTACATTCCAAGCCCAAAGCAAACATCTATAATAATAGTTTCAGTTTCGAAGATAAGGCTGTGAGCTTTTGATTAAAAGAAGGAGAGAGGACGCGGTTGAAGTTAAGAAGTTTGTAAAGCCAGTTCCAGTTCATTAAATCTGAACGTGAATCTTGTAAACAGACTTACACGATGTAAGAAATGTGCGCCTAAATGAAACTGGCAGAAACGTGAAAGAAAAACTGTTAGAAAGAGCTAGAACTTCTCATGAGAGACAATGAAAGAGATCCGCGACACTGGACCTTCCGAACTGCAAGTGTGATGAGCACTACTGATTTCCAGGTTTGCTCGACCTGGTTAATCAGATTCAAGAAATCATACAAATTAAGAGGTAGCAAAATTACGAAGCTTACCTCAAGTAACCATGTAATGGAGATGCCGGTAATAGGTAGTACTACAGAGAAATACGCAGCTGACATGAAGACAAAGCTTCCTGCTATCCCAGCATCTGCTTTTCAGAAAGCCTATAACCAAGGTTTTGAGATAGAACTATGTGCAAGCAGCACTTTATCAGTTCAGGGCGAAAAAAGGCCAGATTAGTTTGTGAATGCCGGCGATAAGTATTAGTGGATTACTGTTTCTGCAGCCATACATCTTTCTTCAGGAACCTGAAGGCATACTAGGACCAAAATTAGAAAAAGGACTGTTTAGTTGCAAAAATCTTGTAATCGACGTAGCTGAATCTCGAAAAATGGGAAAGAATTATTTTCAACATTTCATTCGAAGTGTTTTCTTGCAAATTGCAGAAAATAATTCACTGCTTTTTTTGGACTCTCGTCCTGGATATAACGATACCTCAGTCGTCGAGAATGACGAAAAGGCAGTTGACGTAATTCAATTTCTACCCGGAATACTAATGTGATTCGACCTCCCGATAAAAAGTTTTTTCGAGAGTGGAAAACATTTTTCAGGAAGCAGCTAGACAATGTCATTTCCAATAGCTCTATGCCACTTCAGGTTTATCAGCGGAACAGTATTCTTGAACTTCACTCGTTTATGCATTATGAGTTTGCGTTTCCATGTTATATGAACTGTGTCAGGTGTACCTTCTACCTAGCACTGTATACAGAACGACTGAGACCATTTCTTACATCATTCCAATTCCGTCTAAATAAAAGTGGCGTGTATTGTATTGCGTATTAAACCGGGGACCTAGAAACGACGGAGCGCCTTCGTACCGCCGTAGCCTTCGGTAGTGGTTCACAACTCCAACACAGGCCACAGCAGTCCACCCACCCCACCGCCGCCCCACACCGAACCCAGGGTTATTGTGCGGTTCGGCCCCTAGTGGACACCCCCTCCCCCCTCCACTCCCTCTGGGAACGTCTCATACCAGAGTAGTGTTTTTCACAGCAATCGCCGACACAGTGTAACTGAGGCGGAATAAGGGAAACCAGCCTGCATTCACCGAGGTGGATGGAAAACCGCCTAACCATGCACAGGCTGGCCGGCGCACCGGACCTCGACACTAATCAGCCACGCGGATCCGAGCCGGGCACCGGCACACCTTCCCGCTCCGGAAGCAGCGCGTCAGTCCCCGCAGCTAGCCGAGCGGGCAACAAATAAAACTGGTAGTTAATATTAAATGAGATGAGTGATTTTTCTTTTGTCATGCATGCCTGGTGTAATGAAAAGTTTGTTTTCATCATTCAACAAACAATTCGTATTTTTGTGACGACTATAGCGCTTAAATAAGGAACTGCCACATTGTTAGTAAAATATACAGTATTAAAAAATTATAATACCTCGGAAACAATTTGCCTATGGCTGAAAAAAAATTTCATCAATAATGATTAATCTCCGATATACTAATACTCTGAAAAAAAGAAACATCACACAGGGAGCATGCGAATGACCACGGATATCTTTGGTGCGCGCCTTTTAATACAAGAAATAAAACATTCTGTTGTAATGAAACTGTTTCCCGGACCAGGAATTAAATCCGAAACCTTTGCACACTCTAATGTAGGGCAAAAGATTCATTCTGGGTGTAGTCAAAATAATTCTGGTTTCCATACATTTAAAGGACATGACAAGTAGCCTCTGCCTTCCAACATCCTAACTCTCATGCCGGCTGGCCCATTACGCTACTTTAAAAGAACAGGGGTTTAATCAGAGTCCAGTTATCCTTCTAAAGACGAAATGTGTACTCGAACATGACGAGTTTGTGCCGAACTGTTGTGGTGTCGAATCCAAAGCACCACCATCACCACCACTATGAAGGGCGCGTCTGGCACTGTAGTGTGTCCACCACGTGACTGCTTCATAGACTACAGCCGTGGCTGCTCAACGTCGTCTCTCTCTTCGTGGCCAAAGGAAACCACTATGTACAGTCACAGCCATCACTGTAATGGAGCTAAAAGTGAACCTTCGAGCTTAGTGTTGAAGTGAAAATGTTCTAAGTGACATTTCGTGCATTTGGCAGGAGAATCAAAATCTATATATCTCATTTTGTTCATAATTTATTTATATCCTAAATTTGGGAAGGTATTCTGATACCACAGAGTTATACTGCTCACCTCATCACCACAAGAAACAGGAGGCAAATTAGGAAACAAATAATTTATTAATAACGTTCTAAGTGCAAACGAAGAAAGTGACTGGTTATTAGGGCCAATATGGAAGTTTTTGTTCCAAGTGCCATTAATACCGGGGATCTACGTTCTATTGGTGGTAATACTAGTACAGGTATACACCATAAACATTTTAAGTAATAAAATTGTAGTTAACAAAAACAGCATCTCATTTCCTTTACATATTTTTACAAGAGAATAACATACTTATATGGATGAAAAGAATCTGTCAGCACTGAATTACGTTTTTTACACAACTCCATTCTTGGGATCACATGTTGCAAAGTTACTCCCTGTGCTGCTGAGGAAGAAATGACGAATATTGTCAATAGGTCTTTCTGAGCGATTAACACAGCGGACCTTTCAAACAACGTACGGCGTGATATAACTCCGCCATGCTATTTCCTCTTTTGAAAACAATGACATTTTTCTATTCTTCTGCTTAAGAGTAACATTTTTTAGCAATTAATTTGAGGTGGATGAGTATGAGACACGTTGCTCATTCTGTGTTTGGAGATCTTACACGCATGTATTGACAACAATGTTTCAGTAGCATATTTAAAATCAAAGAAGTCAGTTGTATACACTAGAATGACATCTGGACCTCCTGAGGAAAGTACTGCTTGGCACGAAGTCCGTGAACCTTCTAGTAATGAATATGTGAAAAATTTTCCCGATGATCAGACACTTTTAATAAGTCTAGGGAAATTCAACAGAGTACAGAGAACGCAACAGCAACGAAAACACGTTTTGAAAAAAATGGCACTTAGAAGGTTTCCTATGTCCACTTTTCAATTATAAACGGATCATTGCGGATTGTATATTCTGTTCAGTCTGTCAACATGTGTTGATGGATAATTTTTAGTTTACATTGTGCACGTAGCAAGAAGGGTTGTCCACACAGCAAATTACCAGCATAATCGCCGTATACCATAGCAAAAATTTGAACATTGTCATTATCATGAGACACAAAACTTGTAAGTGCCCCAATGATAATGGAATAGAATTACATCCTGTCTTTGTTGAGGCAAATGATTATGTCAACCCGGACAGTACAAATATTGCGAAAGCCCTAAGCACCGTGCTGCGTGAAGTAGGTGAACACCTGAGCCAATACCTTGATCAACGTTATTCGCGTTTCTTCACTGACGAGTGCAGGAAATGTCTGACGCGTGTTGATCATCGTAGAAGAGCCAGGTATCAATGTACGTCTCAGGCACGTTGTCCCATATATTCAGCAGAGAGGTGGGTCAGCCACGTTTTGAGCCGATGTCCGATGTCTTTTATCGCTATATGGGATAATTTCAATGCCGTGCAGAATCGAGTCTGACATCTGTAACCTATTGTCAGCTGTTAGTAAATACCACAGATGTACAAAGATGTGACGTTGGAACACTGCCTTAACTTTTAGTATTTTTCGTTTTTATTTAACATTGAAGCTGTATATTCAGATTCAGAATGCATAGTCTTCTATTTTCATGTTCACTTGAATTTAGACACACGCTTGTTTGCAGATATGCAGGCGACGCAAAACAAGACGTTGTCTGGGTGCGGTTTATTATCCGTGAGGTCTAAATCCACAGATGTGACGTTGTGGTGACTGATGTGGTACATACTACCAGAAACTGTTTCCGTACTGGGAGATATCCAAATGGGACGAATATCGGTAGCTGTGATGTACTGGTACAAACAAACAACTCCAAGATAAAAAAAAAACCACGACGCACCACAAAGGAATTATCCGAATAGGACGGAAATCGGTAGATATGTTACAGTCAAAACCCGTTTTTAGTTATAACGCGTTCTTACTAGTTAAAACTAGTTTTTACGGAGCCACTTCGTCAAAATACGTTTTGACTAGTTAAAACTAGTTTTAACTGAGTTTCGCTTTTGACCAGCAGTAAATTCTAGTTGTAACTAAGGCTATCAGTATCATCTAATTTCAACTAGTAACAACCCGTTCTAACTAAACGAGACAGAACTAGTTTTCACTAAAAACTACGTGTTGATTGAAATAAAAAACAGCATTTTTGTATTGTGCAATGTAATATTTATTTGAATATTGATCATACATCCAAACACTTTCCAGATAGTGAAAACAAGAAGGCGCTTCCACGAAAATGGCGAGTGTTGCTGCAAACTGGATGACAACGGAAAAACATAAGAAGAGAAAGGCGCTTTTGGCCACAACAAACAACACAGTCGAGGGGTTAAGCACGTGTAAATCAGTTTGTACGTATTTATCATGGCAGACCTAAATCAAGAAAGGTGATGGAAGGAAGAATTTGTGAGAAGGATGTTACAGATTGAAGAACACGACAAAAGAGAAAATCACTACAACGTTATGACAAAAGAATCTTACGATAAATTATTGGTCGAAATTGAAGAAGCATAATCAGCTGAGAAAAAGACACAGATGCAGTACAGAAGATTAAATCGATTTAAGGTTATTAATATTTGTGGGACCAGGAAGTAAGTGACAAGAAAAGAGCCTGTGAAGTACTACTTATGAGTCGAAGAAATTTTCGACATTATTGAAGCAGCTTATCAGGCGGTTGGTTATGGAGGTCGAGACAAATTGAAGGTTGAGACTTCAAGAAAATATGCAAACATAACAGCGAAGACGATAAAAATTTATCTGTCTGTTTGTGAAACTTGTCAGGGCAAAAGGAGCATTAAGAAAAGGGGGCATGTTTCGAAACCTATACTTCATTCAGAAATGAGCAGTCGTTGCCAAGTTGATCTGATCGACATGCAAACTCAAGAAGATCGTGGATTTAAGTACATAATGGTGCATCAGGACCACTTGACAAAATTTGTTTTGTTACTTGCACTGCAGAGCAAGAGGACAGAGGAAGTGGCACATCATTTAGCAGATATATTTTTGACATTTGGTGCTCCTTGTATTTTACACTCTGACAATGGCAGAGAATTTGTTAATTCTGTCATAAACGAGCTGGTTGTATTTTGGCCTGAGTGTAGTCTGGTTCACACAGCCAAAGCCAAGGTTCTGTTGAACGCTCCAACCAAGACGTTGAAAAAATATTGGCTTCATGAGTGCAATACAACATCACCACCAACTGATCAAACGGTCTTCGTTTTGTACAGTTTATGAAAAATCGGGCATATCATTCTGGTATGAAGCAAACACCTTACAAAGCTATGTTTGGCACAGAACCACAGGTAGGGCTTATGACTTCGAGTTTTCCTCTAGATGTTATTAAGGAGATACAAGATGAAGATGATCTTAAAGAGGCTTTAAATAAATTTAATGTTATAGACGCAGTAAATGAGGCAGCTGATGATCTGGAACTATCACACGACTCAGAGGATATAGAGGTTATGGCTAGTAGCAATGGACAGATTACAGTTGCAGCCAGACAAGAAGATGCAGAAGCTTTGCCCAGTACAAGTATACAGTCTCCAACAACAGCAGCAGCCAATCAAGAGGATCCAGAAGCCTTAGTACGAGTGCAGAGCCTCAAATAACTCCACCTTGTCACGAAGATACAGAAGCTGAAGCTATTACAAAACGACAATCTCAAATACGAACAGCTAGAGAAAACGCTCATGAAAACCTGACGAAACAGGCCAAATAATGAAGATGGCTTCAGCTTCAATACACGCCACTGTAGAAATCAGTAACAATATAATTATACCGATTCCTGTTAGCGACAGAGGAAAAGCAGATCTCCCCAATATTATTAGAGTTGTTCTTCAGAAAGATGAACAGGGGTTGCACAAGATTGGAACGAAATATGGGATACTCGACAAATTGTATTGCAGGTATGTATTTCTGAACTGATTTCAATAATTAAGGACAAATGTCACACATATTCATTACTTCACTGATTTAATGCTCTGAAAATGTTGATAACTATTCAAGTATAATATAATATAATATATTAAAATTTAAGTTTTAATACTTACATTGTAATATATTTTATAATATGTATTAAGTACCTAAAAGCCTGTCAAACAAGCTAATTAAAAGTTTTCTTCCAGATCCGAATTCGACGTGTCCAAAGATAAATTCTTGCTGCTGGAAGACGTGCCAGAGACAAAGGTATCATTAAGAACTGCTGCCAAGATGGCAACCTTAGGATCAGGACAAGTATATGTTCGCTGTGTGTGTAAGAAGGCATGTATTTCAAAAAGGTGCTTTTGTAGGAAAAAAGAAAACCTTGCAATAACAAATAATCAAAATTTAATTGTAAAATTTTTTTGGTACGTTTCTCTTTTATTAAGACTGTAGCAACTTTTGTCAAATGTATGAGTAATTAATATACTTTTACTGTATGATTATTTTTTTCCACTTTAGTAACTAATACTGTTAATATGACTCTGTAAAGTTCCTTAAAATGTTTCTTCAGTGTATGGTTATTTTTGTATTTCTGTAGTTAATATTAATGACTTAGATGTATGATCAATATTCTCAATAAATATTGCATCGCACAATACAAAAATGCTGTTTTTTATTTCAATCAGCACATAGTGGCTCTTAATTTTAATATTTGCCCCTAAATAAATTTAGTGAAAACAAGTTCTGTCTAGTTTAGTTAGAACGCATTCTTACTAGTTGAAACTAGTTGTTACTGATAGCCTTACTTACAACTAGAATTTACTGCTGGTCAAAAGCGAAAGTCAGTTAAAACTAGTTTTAACTAGGCAAAAAGCGCTTTGACGAAGTGGCTCAGTATAAACTAGTTTTAACTAAAAACTGATTTTGACTATAACAGATATAATGAACATCAACAGACAAACAAATGATTACAATTTCATAAAAAGTGAATGATTTATTCAAGAGAAAGAGCTTCACAAATTGAGCAGGTCAGTAACCCACTGGTCCACCTGTGGCCCTTATGGAAGCAGTTCTTCGGGTTGGCATTGATTGACAGGGTTATTGGATGTCCTCCTTCGACGTAGTGCTGTGGTGTAAGGGTGCCGCGGTTGACAACCAAAGGGGTCCTGCCAAGAAAAGAAATGGCAACCCAGGCACACGTCTTGGCTGGTCATCAAGGCTCAGTTCTAAAAGGGACTCATCTGTGAAGACAATTCTATACCTGTCAATGAGATTCCAGGGCAAAGACACGTCTGGAGACGCCCCGGAGAGCAGTGAGATACCAAACTGACTGTCGCCCGCTGTACGGCCCGACAACCAAGGTGATCGTCTGGTGTGCCATTTATTTTCGTAGCAGCGGTACGTCGACGACATTCTACACCCCGTCATGTTACCCTTAATGGCAAGCCATCCTGGACTTTCATTTCACCACGATAATCTCCTCCCACACACGGCGAGAGTTTCTACTCCTTATTGTCGTGCTTTCCAAGGCTTACCTTGACCAGCCATGTCACCGAATCTCTTCCCCATTGAGAACGTCTGGTGCATTTTGGGTTGGTTGGTTTGCGGGATTAAAGGGACCAGACTGCTATGGTCATCGGTCCCTTTTTCCAAATACTAAAAACACCCACAGAGAATAAAAACGATCAACAGAATAGATGACAGAGGACACAGAACAAGAGAAACTTAGACAAAGACCAGACAAGACTAAAATCACACAGAGTGTGACAGTGGTTGGCCGACCATAGAAACAAAAAAGGAAAAGCTAGCCACCGAGAAACACATTAAAAAATCAGACTAAAATCGTAGGCCATAGGCCAGAGTCAACAGAAAAAGACACACACTTACACTAAGCGATAAAAGCCCCCTGCCCGAATAAAACGCAAAACTAAGTCCGCTATGGCAGAGTCGTCAGTAAAAAGGGCAGGGAGCGTATCAGGCAGCGCAAACGTCTGCCGGAGCACAGTTAAAAGGGCGCACCCAACAGAATATGGACCACCGTCAAGGCCGCTCCACAACGACAAAGAGGTGGGTCCCCACGGCACAGTAAATAACTGTGTGTCAGTCGGGTGTGCCCAATGCGGAGCCGACAAAGGACGACTGAGTCCCTGCGGTTGGCTCGCATGGATGACCGCCACACAGACGTCGTTTCCTTTATGGCACGGAGTTTATTGGGCGTGGACTGATCGCGCCATTCAGCGTGCATTTTGGGCAGGGCCCTCCAACCAACCAGGGATTTTGACGAGGAACACGCCAATTGGACAGGATTTGACATGATATCCGGCAGCAGGACATCCAAGTCTATCAATCATTTACAAGACGAATAACTACTTGCATAGTGACCAGAGGGGGACCAACGCATTATTTTCTTTCTTGATTTATGAAGCCCTTTCTCTTGAATAAATCATTCAGTTTTCCTGGAACTATATTCATTTGTTTGTTTGTTCACGTACATTAGAACTACCGATTTCCGTCCAATTCGGGTAATCAAATGGTTCAAATTGCTCTGAGCACTATGGGACTTAACATCTGAGGTCATCAGTCCCCTAGAACTCAGAACTACTTAAACCTAATTTACCTAAGGACATCACACACATCCATGCCCGAGTCAGGATTCGAACCTGCGACCGTAGCGATCACGCGGTTCCAGACTGAAGCGCCTAGAACCGCTCGGCCACATCGGCCGGCTTCGGATAATCCTTTCGTGCCGCGTCGTGTTTTTTGATCTTAGTGCGTGTACTGATTTTTCTTGTTAGAGTGTCTGGTGTTGTAAAGGGCCGTCGTTGCCAGTTCTGGTGCTTAATATCTGCGCTGAAGATCAACGAAGCAGAAGAATCGCATGTGTAGTCATCTTGGACACTTTCAGCACTTCCAGTGGTAGGAGCACTACTACATACATCATTTGACACACCAAGGCGCTAATTAATATCTAGGATGTTTCAGTCTTGATGCAGATTTTGCTGCCTTGTCTATGTACTTTTAGTACACTGAGACACAGGCATCATATCAAAGAAGGACAAACTGTGGAAGTCGTGAGGGGGTGAAGAACGCTTCTTACAGAAACAATACCAATACAAAAAAACTATGATTTTTTCATGTAATAGTAATTTTATGTCGGTTTTAGCTCGGTTTTCTATTACATAGCTTCCAGTTTTGTGAGTATTGGTGTAGAGTAGTGTCATTATCTTTTAGTATTAGCTCTATTATAAATACATCTATTGTAGTACACATGACAGACCCGAGATTTGGTGATCCTCTAACTAAATCGAAGTGAGCCGTTAGAAGTACACAATTACACAGGTATGATGAAACATTCTCCTATTATCAGCCGAGTCGTGGCTTTGTCTTTTCGCAACGTTCCGTGGTGTTTCACGCTTTATATTGCGGTGTTGCCTGAGAAGATTCAATCAGTGGAATTGGCAGACAGAGCCACCATTCCCACACATACAGACATGATAATAGTGAGCCGAGAGGTGAGAGAAAGACTGGATTTTCATTCCAAGTCAGCCTTCCAAGCGCACTACATCAGCATATGAGTATCTTCACCTTCTACGGCTCTTATACATCACTTCTTCATAATAGTTTACAATATCAATTGTTTCAGCGAATTGTTTCGTTGTGGAATGGTTTATATGGTTAAGGGCACTATGTACAGTGCTATTACAAATGATTGAAGCGATTTCATAAATTCACCGTAGCTCCATTCATTGACATATGGTCACGGCACACTACAGATACGTAGAAAAACTCATAAAGTTTTGTTCGGCTGAAGCCGCACTTCAGGTTTCTGCCATCAGAGCGCTCGAGAGCGCAGTGAGACAAAATGGCGACAGGAGCCGAGAAAGCGTATGTCGTGCTTGAAATGCACTCACATCAGTCAGTCATAACAGTGCAACGACACTTCAGGACGAAGTTCAACAAAGATCCACCAACTGCTAACTCCATTCGGCGATGGTATGCGCAGTTTAAAGCTTCTGGATGCCTCTGTAAGGGGAAATCAACGGGTCGGCCTGCAGTGAGCGAAGAAACGGTTGAACGCGTGCGGGCAAGTTTCACGCGTAGCCCGCGGAAAATTGGCTCATGCCAGAACTGGAGACCGACAGCGCCGACTTCATCTTTCAACAGGATGGTGCTCGACCGCACTTCCATCATGATGTTCGGCATTTCTTAAACAGGAGATTGGAAAACCGATGGATCGGTCGTGGTGGAGATCATGATCAGCAATTCATGTCATGGCCTCCACGCTCTCCCGACTTAACCCCATGCGATTTCTTTCTGTGGGGTTATGTGAAAGATTCAGTGTTTAAACCTCCTCTACCAAGAAACGTGCCAGAACTGCGAGCTCGCATCAACGATGCTTTCGAACTCATTGATGGGGACATGCTGCGCCGAGTGTGGGAGGAACTTGATTATCGGCTTGATGTCTGCCGAATCACTAAAGGGGCACATATCGAACATTTGTGAATGCCTAAAAAAACTTTTTGAGTTTTTGTATGTGTGTGAAAAGCATTGTGAACATATCTCAAATAATAAAGTTATTGTAGAGCTGTGAAATCGCTTCAATCATTTGTAATAACCCTGTATTTCCCTCATCATGCTTTAACCTTTTGGCTCTGTTTGGTTTTCAATAGTACTTGTTTATGCAAATAAAAATTAATTGTGAGTCTCTCTTTAGAAATACTGGATCAAGTATTAATCAGAAATCGTGTGTTGTGTGACCTGATGGCTGCAAACATCACAAGTCTGGTTAGAAACCAGCGGCTGGAATGGAAGTTGTTCAGGGAAGAGCACTTAGATGCTCGTTTTCTCTTGATGAGCAAATAATTTTTTAACTCAAAAACCCTGGATTCTACGCCACCTATTTAACCAGGAGATGGATGTCTACGCCTCCCCGCTACTCACTGTACAGTACAACAGCACACACAAAGCACTCGTTATAGAAACGCGCAAACTTCACACAGAACGATTTCGTTGTGCTGGAGCGTTTTGCATGACATTTCACTACAAGTAGAGCACTTGAACACGTATGTCTGTAACAACCACAACGGATTTTCCAAGTTCAAGACCGATGCTGGCGCATCTTCAAAAATGTCTTAAACAAAATGTGAGTTTTATTGCTGTCTTTCAAGATAAATCTCTTACATATTGTATTCCAGCCATTTATCCCAAAATTCCAGTTTTGACAAGCTACCAAATTTTTAAATTTCTTCCGTGGCTATCCCAACATGATCATATCGTTCTCTGTAATCCAAAGAAACCTCCTGTTTAGGAACTGGTATTTAGCAGGCAGAGAATGAGTTAACGAGTCACATGTTGGTTTATCATTCAGCGTGTTACTGTTTGCTGCCGAGCTGCGCCGGCAGCAGTTTGCAAGTGGAGTGCTGTTGTGGGGGCGAGTAATGAACAGGAGCGCCTGGTTAACTAAAAGTTGCGGCACACAGTCTCCGGCCGCGCGTACCTGTTGATTCTGCTACTAAATTGATTCCGCAGTTCCCACCCAGACACTTACGAGAATATAACTTTTCACAGGACAATTCAGCGGAACGTAAAGGAGACCGAATCTTTCCCCCAGTATTTACCGGTTCTCTTGCCATCAATTTCCTCCTAAGATCATTCTTTGCGAATGCTGCAGATATTGTCAGAAGTGAGTTACACAGCTACTTGCAGGTCTTGCCACGTATTTGCGTGAGACTTACGTCCTCCTCAACGATAAAGCGCTATTCCATATTTGCGATTTTTTCCGTCGTCCTCCACATTGATTCTTTGCTTTAGAGAGAAAAGAGAGCGCTTTCTTTAATGCAGATCCAACGGCCATTCGCACTGAGACAACGGAGGGGATCACCATCACGAAGTACTTAATTCATACGTTCATATTAGTAAATGGAAAAGAATAAATCTCCTAGTGTTGCGGTGCTATGGTACGATATTGACTTCTGTTCAGGACACGATAGACATGGTAGGCTCTTCTGGATTTGTGCCACATGATAGAATCGCTCGATTAAAGAGAGAACAGCACACTCTTTCAACATTATTCACAAAAGAGATCTTTTCGTGTCTCTTTCTCTCTTAGTTATCCCTGGCATCAGTGTCCGCACACACTGAGCACTTACTCATAAAATAATTAGCATTATTTTGTTCCTGTGTTAGAATGACTTGTGTCCACATCAACAGTTCAGCCACAAATGACAGACGTCTCTCTGAAAATCGTATAACATCTACACCGTTGGTTTCAACTGTCTGCGTGATATTTCTAGTGGAGGGACGTAAGCCGGCCGGGATGGCGAGCGGTTCTAAGCGATACAGTCTGGAACCGTGCGACCGCTACGGTCGCAGGTTCGAATCCTGCCTCGGGCATGGATGTGTTTGATGTCCTTAGGTTAGTTAGGTTTAAGTAGTTCTAAGTTCTAGGGGACTGATGACCTCAGAAGTTAAGTCCCATAGCGCTCAGAGTCATTTGAACCATTTTTTGGAGGGACGGAGGCAATCAACATAGTCGTCCCACCAGATGTCAAGTAACACTTAAAAACCAGTCAATTTACTATGTTAACAGTTGCTAAACTGGTGATAGTGGTTCTTACGTGCCTTGCTCACCCCACAATGAAGGAATTTGTGTGATTAGCTATACGATCATACACGACACTTTGCTTCTAATCGTCTCGATTTGTTGAAGATATTGGTTAATATGTGACAAATGTGAAGGTTGAGAAACATAATTTACAAACGTTTAAACCTCGATTTTCTGTCAATCGTCTACCGCATTTCGGATTGTTGTGCTAAGAAGGAGCTAGGACAAACATTCTTTTCTGGTCCATCGTAATAATCAGACCTTTGACAGCCGTCGGTGGATAAAACTTCTGCACTGTGATCTCCAGTGATATGTATCCATGCTACTCTTATATGTTTTCTGATATAATCCAACCAGGTTTCGTTAGGTTGTCGTCTCACACTTTGCTAACCAGGGAAAGAATTAGGTTGATCAATGAAGCAGTACTCGCTCGGCTTAATGTCCAGCCCATCCCTACTTCATTTTCATAGAGTCGTGTAGCTAGGTGTGGACGCATGAGTGCTGGGCCTGCCCCATTACAAGACGCTATTACCTGAATTCCGTCAGTCCACCACTCGGAACCATCCTTCACCCAGGCCGGAGTAACGAAGCGGGTGAAGGTCACACGAGGTGACAAAGCCTTCGAAAATCTCAGTCATAGTGCACTAGCCTGCCGTAAGGCGAAGAACTTGTCAAGACAGCTAGAACTCGGCAAGACTGTCCTTAGGCCGGGACCGAATATTTCTAAATCTCTGATCCCGTTAGCATCAGGACGATCAGTATGCGAGCACACATAAAAATTAAATTTATTCGAGAGGTGGCAGACTTTGACTCTTCACGTAGCCTAAAACGCCACTTTGTGAGTAAGGCATCCATATTTGTTCCTCATAAAGCGATGTATCAAGATTTTCTGAATGGTACTAACAGCAGCAAGGCATGAAGATTTGGCTTGACACTAACATCCATTCTTTTAACGGAAATGAGAACAACGAATGTCTGTGTGTAGATTTTGCTGTGTCTATGAGTATAATGTATTTTGGCATTAATGAGAAGGAGCAGAGTATAACAGAAAGCAAGAGCACGCGCAGCTCTCCTTGATTTAACATGTCCGAGATTCTGAGACTTCTCGTCTCTTAGCAGACTCACGTACCACAGTATGTTTTTCAAGGATTATTACAAATTTTGTAAAAAGTGCTTTTGCAAAAAAGTCTATAACGTACTATGTTCCAAAGCGCTGGAAAAAAATACGATTTTCTGGTGTTCATAACTCATGTTCTATTGGTGATAAAAAAGTGAGTTCAGTTGTTTTGGATTTCCCTTGGGCTAGAGACCATTTATACCCAACGGAAGGTTCGTCTTAGTATCACTATCCTACAGTACGGGGCCAAAGTACGAATATTACACATTTCCTCCTACTTACGCAAATGGAGCAAATCCGTTGCTTCTTTCTACATTTGATGTGGTCTACCGTGGGCTTCGTGGGACTTATGGAGGGACCATTATTCACAGGCGGTTCAGGTCACGAGTGAACCTAAACACAGGCGAGAATTTCAAGACAGCTATGCATAGCAAATGGCTGAAATTTTTACCATATACTACTAAAACATGGACCTTGAACAGCCTAGAAAATTTTCTTGATATCTTTATACGGGTCCAAGATACCGAGGTTCAGAGTTACCCTACTTTTACATGTAAAATCAGGTATGAGGCAAAACCTAATAATAAATAATCGCAGCTAATTGCTCAAATTTTAACGACATATTCTCTAAGCATTTATCTAGAAAAGCCATCTCCTAGTTTTCAAAACTTTTCATCCGTTATCGAGAAATATGGGATTCCAAGACGGCTATGCACAGAAAATGGCTGTAGGTTTTACGATGTACTTCTAAGATCCCGATCTCGAAAAATCTTGAAAATTTTCTTCGTATGAAACTACCTGGCAGATTAAAACTGTGTGCCGGACCGAGACTCAAGCTCGGGCCCCTTGCCTTTCGCGGGCAAGTGCTCAAGTTCCATATCAGCGCACACTCCGCTGCAGAGTGAAAATTTCATTTTGGATTTTCTTCGTATATTTATCCGTTTTCGAGACACAGAGGTTCAAAGTTACCGTACTTGTACACTTAAAATACGCACATAAAATCTGGTGAGAGGCGTAAATGTAGTTTATAAAGTGACACAGCATGGAGATATATGCAGTAAAGTGTCTTCGTTATCATTTGGGAGTCCCATATTGTAGTACTGAAGCATAAGTAAAATTTTTTTACGTAATATCCGGTCTGTGGTGTAATATTAGTTTAGCGTTGTTTCAGTTTCACATAAGTAAACTATCTAAATTTTAATCTCCAACAAATATATATATATGTGTGTTACATGCCCTGCTGCAGCAGGGAAAAGAAAGGAACCAATGGAACAAGGCTCTTCTCGGAGCACAAAATGCAAATACGTTCCTGTCTGTTGAAAAGTGGGGTACCAGCTGCCTCATTCTAGCTGACTCGGCACCTTTGAATAATTTCCCAAAAATTCGGGCATACGAACATATTCGCGCTTTTTATGCTGGGAGAGAAGAAGACAGTGGCAAAGAGACAGAAAAATAATAAAATACGTGAAGAAAGTAGAAAGTGGTCGTGTTATAGAGGGAACGAAGGGGACAATGGCTGTGTTAGAGAAAGAGAGGGATGCAGTGGCAGTAGTGCGTAGTTGACAACGACAGAACAGGGTAGGAAAGAGTGAATGAGGCAGTGCCGGGGAAGAGGAGGGGGGAGGAATAAAGAGAAAGAGGAAGTGGAAGTGGGTGACAGCCAGTGATAATGACAAAGTATACGACAATGACAACGAGGAAGAGAGAGATAGTGACAGCAAAAATAGAGGGCATCAGTAGGAAGGGAGGCATGAGATATTAGCAGCAACAGAGAGAAACAGGGAGATAGTGACAGTGAGAGGAGGTTTTAGAAGTAGGACAGAACGATGAGGACTGTGGCTGTGACACAGGAAACAATCACAGTGAGACACAAAGAGATAGTAACAATGAGTAGGGCTGAACGAATGAGTGTGAAACGGACACTGGCAGTGGGTGGGTATGAGCGACTTACTGAAATGGACTAGTAGGTATGAGTGAGATACAGGTAGGGAAGCTTGCGAGAGTTTGAGGTGCGCTGCATGTTAAAAAACGGAAATATGTTCGCATGCAACATGTCAAAATTTTTAAGAAAGTTTTGAAAAGTGTTGAGGAAGGTAGAATGAGGCAGCTGATATCCCTCTTTTCAGGTAAAGTCTTTTAAATACACAGGAACATATTCGCATTTCTTGTGCTCCGACAGGGGCATTTTTCCTACGGTTAATTTTCTCTTTCAGATACAATGAATGTAAGCGTAACTTATTCTTCCATCACTTCTCGGTAGAACAACATGTTTACAAATAAAAAGAACAATATTGTATATGTTCTACATCATGAATTTATTTAGTTAACCGGTTTTTGGCTTACAAGGTCATCATCAGGTTTTAACTAATATTTTGGAAACAACATTGGAAAACTGCAACACAGAAGCAATAATCTCAATTTTAAGATCGGGAGAAACATCACTCATTTAGAGTGAGACACGAACACAAAGCAAATGTCATATTTGACAATGCAGTTGTAATATAATAAAAAAGTTAAATTTGAACAGTAAATATATATAAAGTGAGCAAACTAAGAAAAACACTAACACAAAAATCGAAAAACAGTTTAAATTAAATTAACAATACCAAAAAATAAAATACAATAAGCACTTTATCAGACTACTAAAATAGTACGAAGAGGTATTACACGTGGAAAGTGACACAGAAACAGCGTAAAAGATAGAATTGACAATTATAACAACAGCATAGTGCACTGCCTCATACCTGTTTTTATGTCCAGAGAAGTTTGCTAAGGAGAGTTAGAAATAATGAAATGTATTGTCTCAACCAATTGTTAAATCCCTGTTCTGATTGGCCACACCTTCCATAGGAAACAAAGATTGAAAATTATGCCAGTCCTGTATGTTCTCTCCGCTGCACCTTGTGACATCTTCTGGAAGTGGAGTACAATCCAGTGCCTACGACGAGTATCACAGAGTGTGGTCAAAACACCTAAATCCTGTAAGCATAGGATTTCCTACTATGTGAGGAACACCACACCCCATTGTATTTTTAATGACAGAGGGAAGACCCAGTTGCTAGCCAGCAGTGAATTACATAAGATTACTTGTACTCATTGTGATAAGATATTTATTGGTCAGTCAGACTGAGACATTGCAACTACATTGGCTGAACGGGAATGCAGCTGGAGGTTGCAGAATTATGACTTCAAATGTATAGAGCATGTACTGAGTGAGGGCCACAGCTACTAGCCATGGTCCCATGTCCTCCACGTGGCAAACGAAGACTAAAAACTCAGATTGTGGAAGTCTTACAAACACGTAGCCAACAGTTTGGACTCAACATTAAATGAACAAACTCACCTCATTATTTCCCTCATCTAAGCTTCAGTTAATGCTCATTGTTTTCCAGTGCTTCCCACTTCCTTTCATTTCCCCATTTTTTCCTTATTTATTTATTTTAGTATGACTGTCTGTGTACTCCATATATTCTTATGTTACAATTATCAACTCTACCTTTTATTCTGTTTCTGTATCATTTTCCATACGGAATACCTCTTTAAGTTATTCCTTATTACGCTTGCCGAGTACTAATTTTCTTTTATTTTTTGGTATTGTTATTTTAATTTATACTGTGGCATAGGTACTGTATTTCGAGTTTAGTATTAATGGTTTTCCTGGTTTGCTCCATTTACATTTTTTTACTGTTCAATTTTTTGATTGTATTACCACTGGACTGTCGAAGATAACACTTACTCTGTGTTGGTGCCTCACTGTAGATGACTAACGTCTTTTTCAACTCTTTTCTAACTCGAAAACTGGTTAGCTAAAAGAAATTAATCCTATTGAGCATATATAAAATTGTGCTTTGTATTTATGGTGTAAATTTAGGTAACACAATATGTCCCTTCCTATCAATGAAGTATAGAATGACAATTGATAACCAGAAGCAGTAATTCTACCCCATAAGATAGTATGCACTATAGAATAGCGATCTTTCCTCTTTTGCAGAGTGGCATATCAATTTCAAAGTATCGCCTGATACACCAAACAAAGTTTAAGCGTGAGTCGTGCTTGGGTTGCTCAGATGGTAGAGCACTTCCCCGCGAAAGGCAAAGGTCCCGAGTTCGAGTCTCGGTCCGGTACAAAATTTTGATCTGCCAGGAAGTTTCATCATTGCAGATATCAAAAAATAAAATTCAGTGGATAAAAATACTTTTGGATTTGCCTGTGTAGCCCAGAAATCACGTTTATCAACAAAAATGTCGCCCAAAAGGCGTTGTTGCTTTTGAGGAGCATCGTTTCAAATCGTATTAAGTGCGCAGATCCTTATTTTACAGGAAACGAGAAAAACGTTTCTCTTCCGAGCCAAATCAAATATGTCAAAATTCTCTACTGCAGGACCTAAGTCTTTCGATTATGTTCCGGAACCAGTCATGATCGAAATCATTTCCCACTCCATGTATACGCCACTTTAATTTTTAAACTGCATGTGGCGGAACCAGTTTATAGTACTTCGTGACTTGAATTACTTATAAATGATATTTCTGGTGTATCTCAAAAATGATTATCGTGGCTAATATTTGTCACTCCGCTAAAGAAATCTCCACTTGAAGTTGTGTAGAAATGTTGCCTGGAAAGTCGTGTGAGTGGGACTAAATTGCATATCATTTATCAGATTTTTCACAACTGTTAGTTAAGATGGAAGCACCTTTCTCTAGCAAAAGGAACATATAGTCACAAAATACTACCCGCACACAACACTGACGTATGTCTCCTATTAAAATATTTCATGTAAATCGTCCGAAATAATTAGGTTTCATACATCAGCAAATAAGAAATTGATATTACGTAACGTGCTGTGAGCACTATGTTTAAACATTCAATCTGAGTTGAATTCTGTCTTTTAAAGTAGATTCGGGACCACCGGTGCACATTTATTTCCATTCATTTATATCTAACAACATTTATGGTTGTTAAAATTCTCTTTTCAAAACTGCCGCAGAGATAATTTTGCTAAGATGGCGGCAGACAGACGATAGTCAATTTGTCTATTGTTATTTTCCATTCCTTTTATATCAAGTTAATATATTCAGATAAAAGTCCTTAAACCTTTTGTTTTCTATTCATTAGCATTTAAAGTTACTCTTAATGATAAATACCAGCCACTAGTGAACTCCGCTGTAAGTTACAAGAGCTAACGGCTGCGCTCCAAATTGCGGAGCTGAAAATTAACACTTAAAAACATTCATTACATTGGATTACAACTGAAATAAATACAAGTCCACGTATAGGCAATAGCGACTCTATTTTTCAAATCATAATTAACAATAAAGTTACAGGCTTTCTCTTTACAGACCTCACACGTCTCACGTCCCAACAGTTCATCGGTTAGCATAGGAAGAACAACTGAACCACAATTATCACAGATAACAAAAAAAGATTATAATTCTCGTTGTCCATGAATGTAGTTCTCTGATAATAGTTTTAATTCACACAGAAATTAAATTATTACAGAAATAATGAAATAATTATCGTCATTTTTACACGATACAGTGTTTTATACGTAGTATCGATAATATTTGTTGAAGATTGTACACTTAGTTCATTTTAACATC